>NC_030829.1:35045788-35348818 GCF_001704415.2 Capra hircus
AGAAGGGTCATACACGGTCACAGGAATGTGTCCTGACCAGCCTAACACTGTGTCCGACACCCAGGTAACTCTGGAGCCAGATTTAGGGCCACTTTCCACGTGTGTGTCCCGCCCCTCCTTTAAGCTGAATTCTCTAATTGCAGGTGAGGATGGAATTTTGGTCTCCTGCCAGGTCTTTGCAACTGACAGACACCATGACTTATTTCTCCAGGAGAGAAAAACTGTCACTCCCTGCTACCTTTACATACTTACTAATCTCTGAATTTACTTTCCTTCCTCCTGCCCCAGCCCAGAGTTCCCATTTTTTCAAGGATAGATGACTAACATGCTAGGTCACAACCCACAGCCACATCAGAAGTGCAGGGGGTGTGCTGACACTCAGAGAAGGTGTGTGATTGGAGGTGTGGTCCTGACCTGCTTACAGTAGGGAATCATGCTAAGAGGCTGGCTCCGGTGAGGGCAAGGAAGCCTGGAGGGACAAGTGGTCCCAAGGGTGCCGCCCAGGTGAGGCCTGCAGTTCCGTTATGTCTTGTTCCAGGCAGTGCCTGGTGGCGCCCTCTGCTGGCTGAGGGCGGAGGCTGTCCAGCTCCCTCGCTCATTGTGAGAACCCCCTGGGGTCCCATCCAGAGTCTCCGGCCACAGCCACGAGAAGTCTTCCGTGGCCTGAATCAGGACCAGCCATGGACACGAGGTGCAGGAAGGCGTTGGAGCTTTGTGCTTGTTTGTTGAACGACCCTGTGTAGTGCTCAGTTTACAGATCTCCTTCCAAGAGTCGAGCCCTGGTGGGTTTCTAGCTGTGAGACCATTTTGCCCTCAGGATTCTGGTGGGCATGTCCTTTCCCACTTGGACCCAGATGACTGGCTGACCCGGCTCCACTGTCGGGAGAGGAGAAGGGAGGACAACGCCGAGCAACCTGATGGTGACATTTGCTCTCCCCTCCTGTTCCTCAGGATTCTGTCCTTCAATAACCTGACCCGGCTGGACGAGGAGAGCCTGGCTGACCTGAGTAGCCTGAGCATCCTGCGCCTCAGCCACAACTCCATCAGTCACATCGCGGAAGGCGCCTTCCGGGGACTCAAGAGCCTGCGTGTCTTGTAAGTCTTTCCCCATTGGGTTGATGGGAGAGCAAGCCAGCTGCTTCACTGAATTCCCTTCTCACAGGTCTTGAGTTGGAATTAGATCCAAAGCTGACTTGTGATGTCTGCCATGGTCTCAAACTTTAATATCTGAAAACGAGCTGGTTGAGCAGAAAACTGTCCTTCATTCCCCGTAGGGTGGCGCCTAAAGTGATGAAGCCTCTAACTCGTCATCAAGCGCTGGTTCCCACACTGCTGCTGATGGGATGTGGGGTCCGGCCGCGGGAACTTCCCAGACCGCACGCTGCCCCCGGGTCAGCAGTCCAGTGGGGGCCGTCCTTGCGTCCTGAGCCTCCCCGCAGTGACTCGTGGTTTTGTCCAGAACATTTTTATTGAGCAAGGATGGTACTGAGGCGCGTGTGCTGGGCTAGCATCTCAACTTCCTCAGCACAAACTGTGCATTCAGAAGCCCATGTCCACAAGAGGTGACGGGGGAGTCCTGTGTCTGTCTCTGAGCCTCCCGAGGGTCGTTTAAACCAGCAGAGGTGGTCGTGTCACCTTCCTCTCTGCGTCCCGTGAGGTGGAGGGAACTTTCAGAACTTGCTGCAGGGCGCTTTTCTGAGACTGAAATTTTTTAGCCATTGGCTTCCAAGAATTTCCAGGCAACAGAGAACAAGCAGCCAACCAGCCATGGAGTGGGGGTTGTGGGGGGCGGGGGCGCATCTGGATTTCAACAGAGGGTTGCGGGTCCTCCCTCCCAGGCCTGGCCCCTGCAGAGAGAGCGGCTGCTCCAGCCTGATGGGGAGAAAGGCCCTGGCACTTGGCAGAGAGGGCTGAGAAAGCCGCCATGCCAGGCCATCGCTGAGGAGTGAGAAAGAACCCGGACACCAGGCCATTCAAGCCGGGGTCAGTCTCCGAACCCTGGCTGTGCTGACTGACATGGCCAGGATGTTAAGATGGCGCAGGCCAGAGAAGAGAGAGAAAACTCTGGCAGCCGGGACTGGAGCAGGGGGACAGACACACAAAGCCACAGCCCCAGGTCCCAGGTGTTTCAGGACGAATAGGGAGGAGCCAATGCAGGGGAGGAGGCCCTTCCAGCCTCCGAATTGCAGCTCTCTGTGCATGCTGCTGTAAAATAAAGGTCAGAGCAAGCGACGCACTCCACGGTCCAAGCTCCCTGCCCCGCTGGCTCTCCTGGGAGCCAAGAGCAGCATCCTGTCCTGTTCCTGGCCCACGTCTCTAGGGCTCCAGAAAGGAAGGTGTGAGAGACCTTGTGGAAAGTCGGAGAGCCGACCGGGGCGGCACGGGGGCATGGTCACCAGGTGGGGTGTCTTGCCTGGTGGTGACCTGCCCTTGGAAGCTGGGGCAGGAAGCTGAGTCATCAGCCTTGTGATTCTCATTGTGGAGGAGACCGGCCCGAGAAGTTGGCCTCATCCTCTCATCCTGGCAAGTGGGTTACAAGTCTGACTCAGCACCCAGATGTGCCTGGCTGGGAGTCAGCACCTGTGGAGGCCCTGGGGGGAGGTGGGTGTTCAGGGTGCAAAACCTGTTTGCCAGCCTGGAGGTGGCTGCAGAGGGCCCTGTGCCGGGGGCTTGTTCTTCACCGTCCCCCTCCTGTGCGGGCTTTGTGCAGTGTCTCGTCAAGTCCAGGGAAGGGACCCTGGGCGGTAGGAAAGCAGATGAGAACCTTAGGGAACCTTTTGGACTCATCCTCAGAGCAGTGGCCAGAAGTCTACCCTTGGGGAGTGGAATCCAAAGCAGGCTTTCCCCTGTGCCGTCTGCACCCCTGCCCCTGGGGCTGACCTTAGCCCACTGGGGAGCAGCACGTGGAGCCCAGAAGCGGCTGGTCAGAGGCCCCTGTCAGCTTTATTGGGAGGCTGAGAAAGCCAGGCCTCACGGCAGGGTGGCCCAGTGGTCATACCTCTATTTTTTTTTTTTTTTCCCCTGTTTATTTCGTATTAGAGTATAGCCAATAAACTCTGTTGTGGTAGTTTCAGGTGAACAGTGAACAGACTCAGCCATACATACGCATGTATCCATTCTCCTCCAAACCCCCTCCCACCCAGGCTGCCACATAACACTGAGAGAGTTCCCTGTGCTGTACAGCAGGTCCTTGCTGGTGATCCATTTTAAACATAGCCATGTGTACAGGCAAGCATGAGTTTGTTTTCTAATGCCTGGAATGTTAGGCAGACATGCCGTCCAGGCATCTGGAATAGACTGGGATGTTCTGAGCTTCCAGGTGGCAGACTAGGTGTGGGTCTCTCTTCCTACAGCAGACTGGATGCTAAGCCTTCATATCTCCTCCCCAGGGATCTGGACCACAATGAGATTTCAGGCACAATCGAGGACACCAGTGGCGCTTTCACAGGACTGGACAGCCTCAGCAAGCTGTGAGTGTGGGCCCTGAGAGATCCGTGGGGCTGGTGCACAGAGGTGACTCTTTCCATGCCCCTGCTCCCCGCAACACACACACCACTTCGGTTGTGGGTCCATCCCGGTAGCGCTGGCACATTCGTTGTTCTTTTGTTTGGAAAGGAAAGTCTGCATAGGAAGGCAGGAGGCCTCTCCACTTCTCTCTGACCTGCCGTCTCCTTGTTGCCCTGGGCGCTGGTTTTTTGGGGTTTGGAGGCCCGTTGCATCTTCTTTCTTCTTCAGTTCTTGACTGATGTGAAAACAGCCAACTTTTTTGTTGTTCTTTGCTCAAAGGAGTCTTGCCCTGTTATTCAGTTTCTAGAAATTCTAAACATCTAAAGCCCAGTAACTCTTGGCGGTTTAGAGACTTGGGGCAGTCTTTTTGTTGTCAATCAGTCTTAAAGAGAAACAATCATTACCAAGGGTGACACAGTGGCTGTTTTTTATTCAGGGTTTCTGGTGTTTGGGGTTTGTTTTTCTAAGCTCCTAGAATTGCAAGGCGTGTGTATGTGTGCACGCACGCCTGTGTGTGTTACATCTAACTCTCAGGAGGCGTGTATCTGTGTGTGTGTGTGTCTGTATGTTAGTGAGTGTGACATCTAACTATCTCAGGAGGTGTGTGAGTGTGTGTGACATCTGACTATCTCAGGAGGCCTGGCTGTGTTTTGCATTTTTCTGTAGTTGAGGAAACGGGAGGGGATGTTGCCCACGATCACACCGCTGCTGGTGGCAGGGCCTGTGTGGCCCCAAAGCCCACCCTGTCCCCTCCTTGTCCACTCTTTCTGCCTCTCACCAGCACTCTGCCGAGGCCACCCTGGGAACATTCAGGCATTGGGGTGGGAGCTGTTACTACTGTTTACCACATCTCGAGTGGAGGGTGAGGAGGACAAGACGGAGAATGGCCACAGCTCCGCACCCTGCTTCCCCGGCCTGTTTTGGAGACGGCGAGCCAAGCACCAGAGTAAAGTAAATATTTTGAAAGCGGCAGTGGAAGGCGAGGCTCCGGGAAAGCCTGTGGTGGGAGGATCTTTCTGAGGAGTTAGCATTTCTAATTTGTTTAGAAAAGTGGGGTTTTTCACGCCTTGGGTGCTCCGGGAGTGGCGAGTACGCGTCAGGTGTTTTGACTCAAGGTCTCTTCCTGAGGATCCTGTGTTCTGAGAGTGGGTCGGAAAAGCCTAGCAGCTGCCTTCTTCTCCCATAAAAATGCTCCCTTCTCCCCACCTCCTGGGCGCTTTGCCCCACAAGCTTGGGAAGGGGACTGCACGATGGAGCACAGAGGCCCATCATTGACAGGGGAGCCCCAAGCTTGGGATGCAGCTGCTGCAGGGCGTGGGCAGGGGTGTGGGCACCTGAGCAGCCACTGAGCTTGAGCCTCATCTCCAGCGCCTTGCCCGGCCCCAGCCTGACGAAGCGACGGCAAAGGTGGGGTCCTGTGTGGGGCCTGTCCATTCTGTGAAAGCTGGAGGCGGTTCTCGGGTGTCGTGGCTTCCAGGAGGCTCTGCCAGGTGAAGGGCAGCGACCCCCAGGGGCGTGTGACCTCTGGTTCCGTGTAAGCCAGCCTGTGTCTGGAGCCTGGAACTACTTCCTGCTTGCCTGTGGTCTGTTCCCCAGCGTGTTCTCCGTTCCCCGCTGGGCTACAGTAACAGTCCTGTGTAAAGTCCCAAAGTCTCAGCCCGAGAGCCCGGATCCCTCGCTTGTGGTGAGCTGCTTGTGGTGGGTCTCCAGTCTCCTCCCACCCAGCTCCACTAACCAGGATCTTGGGCACGGAGGCTCTCCTGAGTGTTTCCAAAAAAGACAGATGTAAATAATTGGGGGAAACTGAGACAGTAACAGTAATTCCTTAATATCACTAAATACACACAATCAGTTTCTTAGTTGGGGTGGTATTTCAGTTCTGTCGCAAAAGAAAAGAAGTAATTCTTTCTTGGTTAGAAAAGGAAAGCTGTGTGATGCAGATTCTCAGAGGTGAGGAATGAGAAGTGGGCAGATGGGAAACAGGGCTGGTGCCGTTACATGATGGCCACGGCTGAGAGATGGGCTGTGATCTCGTGACCCTGGTACATAGCTCTGGTTAGAAACCAGCGTGAGTGGCACGTGGCGGCCCCTCCCGCCCGTGAGGCGGGCCTGGCCTTCGAGGCCATGAGGCTTGTGGTTCTGTGTAAACCAGCCTGTGTCCAGCTTACAGCCTTTCCTAATGGCTAGTCGTGTTGAGTCAGCATCAGTCACGTGAAGTGGGAGGAAGCTGAGCTGCTTTGGTCTCCCTGGAGCGCTGCCTGAACGCTCTGCTCCGTGGCCATGACACCACGTAGCCCCATTGAGCAGCCTAGTGGTGACCCTGTTGGACCCGTTATCGGGGGGCATGTCAGTGTGGAGGAGGGCTGTCCCCCTCGAGCTGCTGTCCACCCGTGGGGCTGCTGTCAGGACTCCGGGTCCCCCGAGCCCGGCTGGCTCAGCCACGGAAGCACCTGGGGGGTGGAGATCGGGGACCTCCCTCGGAAGGGCTGGGGGACACGCTGTGTGGCCTGCATACCTTTAGTCAAGGACCTGGGGTCCTTCCTGCCAGGCCCAAGGCCAAACCAAAATTAAAACGTTTTCCAAGAAAGGAACAAGTGAGCCGCAGAGCCATAAAAGGCTTCCCCCTGTGAAGCCCGCCCTGCCTTTCATTTTCCAGCCGCTGAACAGAGCCATCGGGGATGGGCTTTCCACCCAGAGCTTGCTGGCCGGGCATTACTGTGCTCACCCACGCGGTGGCCCCCCTCTTCCAGAATGTCAACGGGACACCAGCTGGGGGCCCACGTGTGGCAGGGGGCAGGGTTTCTGGAGCATAGGTCAGCCACAGAGAAGAGCGTTCAGTCACTTGTGTGCAGCAGGGAGACAGGTGCTGGCCCACGGCTCCAGCTCTCCCATTCCTGGGCACAGGCCCTTCAGTCTTTGTGGGGTGAGGTTAGCGAGAGTGGGGTTGGCAGGGGGTGAGGGGAGAGGGTTTGATAGGTGAAGCCCGGGGTCTCTGTCTGCTCCAGGTCGGTGGTGTGGGGGACATCAGGCCAGCTGTCCTTTCTTGGGAGCCGTCATTGGGTGCAGCCACATTCATTGGTCCCCAGCACACGGGTTGGGGGCGCCCCCCTCCCCCACAGCCCCGCTCTCCTCTGCCCACACAGTCTGGTGGGCGAGCCCAGCGCCCACCTGCAGACATCTGCTGGGGAATGGGAGGACCTGTTTCAATCCACCAACAGGTCAATGAGCCAGCCCCTGAATAACTGAGCATTTGAGATTTTGTTTTATTGCTATTGTCACCATTAGAAATAGCAGCCTGCCCTCATTGTCAAAGAGGTCAACGTGACTAATATTTAACGGGTAAAATAAAGCACAGCGTTTTTCCTGGATCTCATTTACGGAAGATTTCACTGAAGAGTTCACTACATTTTACTGGGACCTGGAGCATGCAGTGACTTGGCCTGGGGGATCTGAGTAAGTGCGAGGTTGGCAGTGCTATCAGAGGCGCCGGGCTTTGGTGCCCCTCCAGGCTAGAGCTGGCTGCACTCACCCGGCCGTGAGGGAGCCCCAGCAGGCACGGCCACCGGGTTTCTGAGTGTTGGGTTTGTCTGTCTTATAATGAAAACCTCAGACAGCAGGCATGGAAGCTCTTGCAACATGAGATTGTTTTCACGTCATGCAGACTGCTTCCCAGAGAAGGAAAGGGAAAAGGGGTCGGTGGCCTTGGTGCTACTTCACCCTCGGAGGCGGGGGCCGGAGCTGCTGCGTCCGAGGGCCAAGCTCAGGGTCCCCGTGGGGCCACTGTGACACTGCGGGGCCCGCGCAGCCCTGGGGTCCAGCAGCCCGGGAGCAGGTGGAGGCCGTGCCTGGTGCAGGCTGGGTCCGCGGGGCCTGTGACCCCGTCTCTCAGAGGTAGCCTCGTGGTCCTCACCTGCATGGCCCCAGGGACTCTCTGCAATGTGGCGGAGGCTTGGGGCCCATGTGGCGGGCAGCACCAGGCTGCCCTGCCATCTTTGGCTTCACGTTTTCTTTGGCTTCACGTTTCTGAAGCCTCACGCTTCTCTTTCCAGAGAGGGCTTGGTGCTTCTTCTTGTCCCTCGTGGGCCCCATCCTGATGCAGGTCTGAAGCGGGGCTGGGCTTTAATGGCGATCATCCCCCTGATGCTCAGTGGATCTGGACGAAGAATCCCGCCTTTCTCTAGGGCTTTCTGCCCTGAGCACCTGCACCGGTGCCTAGGGGTCCCTGCCCCACGCTGTGGTTCGGAGACTTCCCGGACGCTGGTTGCCAGGAGCCTGCATGCTTCCTCGCCTGCCCTTTGCAGAGCCCTGGTTGGCGGCACGGCCGTGGAGCCACACGCGCCAGCTTGATCTCGGGGCTCGCCGCCAGCTTTGTGTGCTGCAGCCAGTGGAGAGAATGCGGTGTGGGCTCTCATCAGAGCGTTTGATAACGAGGGCGGAAGTCTGGAATCTGATGCTTTTCCTTCCCGGTGTTCAGCCACTCCCGGCGCACCCCTACCCTTTACCCCAAGTCCAGGCTCGCTTCCCTTCAGATCACACAGCCTGTGGAAGAGGCATGCGCGTCCTCCAGGCCACTGGTGTGTAGCAGGTGCCAGGTTTGGATTTTTGAGAAACTCTTGCTGTCACTGCTGAGATGGTGATTGGAGTGGCCGGCAGGCGGGCGCCCCCTCTCTTGGGCGGGCGGTCCAGGTACAGGCGTTAGTTAGGTTACCTTTGAGGACCCTCTGGGATTTGACGATCCTCACGCCATTGGCTTTATGTGAAACCTGGGCTCTCGCTGAAGAGCAGAGGGGCCTTCTCGTGGGCAGGGGCTTAGCTCCGTGTGGCCGCATCCTGGCTGCCATCTAGCCCACTGTCCTGTCTTTTTCCAGCCGCCTTTGGGGACCTTTATCCCCAGAATGCAGTCTTCAGAAGTGCCCTGTAGTCTTCAGTTCCGAGAGTTTTTATTCTGACTGTGCTCTCCTGGAGCCTGGCGAGTCACCCTCTCCCTGCGAGACTGTGGCTACACACCCCCCACCCGTGGGTGGTCCCTGGGGAGACAGCCAGGTTGGACGAGGTGATTTCCACTTAACACCTCAAGGGGCCTTTTTTGGCAAGACAGAGCATGGAGTTCCTACTTGTCATCACTGTTAAGTTCTAAGAAAGATAAAAGTAGCTGACTTCAGAAGGGGAGGGCCTGTGCGCCTCAGACACATTATCGCGGCCCAGGTCCCATTCCCACCGGCCTCTCCCCAGACCGGCCTCTCAGCTGGCGTCGCCCTGACTCTGGGTTCTTTTTCCCCACACCGCCCTTGTCACCCTCCCGCCCTCTCCACCTGTTTCTGGATGTTGGGAAACTACAGGACGCTGTTCGGCAACAAGATCAAGTCCGTGGCCAAGAGAGCGTTCTCGGGGCTGGAAGGCTTGGAGCATCTGTGAGTACCCGGCCAGGCCCCCGACCCCAAGCCTGCGGGCGCAGTGAGGGGAGCCACTAGCGATGCAGCCATGGCTTTGTAAGCCCAGAAACAGGCTGTGCAGAAATGCCAGCTGCTGCCTGCTAAGTCAGCTTCAACTCTGGCTTTCATCTTGCCTGCGCCAGCAGCGGTTACTGAACATACGGCCTCTTGAGGCCCACAGAAATACCTTCCTCCCTCCCTTTGCCCGACGCTGACTTGGGCCCTGGGCTTCTTCTACTTCCTTGATGACCCTTCACCTGTCTCAGGCTGGCAACTCCCCTTAAGCAGCTCAGCAGGGCTTAGGGACGTGGTGGGCTGAGCCAGGAGGTGGGGGGACAGGGCCAGCCCTGAGGCTGATCCATGTCACCATCTGATGCCTCTGGTACTGGAGTCTTAGTTTGTCTTTAAATCAAATGCAACCTTGATTCTTTTGGAAAAGTTTTCCTTATTGACTTGCTGAGCAGGCCTCAGCTTAGCTTTGATGCTGCCCTTAAGACTGGTTTATTCCCGTTATTCCATGTGCTTGTGTCAATATAGGTGAAATAGCCACTTACGGTGGCCTTCAGATAGGACATGGGGGTGTGACCTATTGCCCGTGGTTCATCAGCGAAACCAGGGCTGTCAGGGAAAATCCCTGAGCATCTTAACTCACACACATGGCTGTCCTGAAGGATACCTAGAGTTTCTTTGCCTAAGTAAAGAATGTTGCTTTTCAGGAACCTTGGAGAGAATGCAATCAGATCTGTCCAGTTTGATGCCTTTGTGAAGATGAAGAATCTTAAAGAGCTGTAAGTACCCGGGATTCCGTGGCCCCAGATTAACCTGAGTAGAGGATTTCAGAGTAAGAAGTGCCTTATTTGCAGTAAGCTTCATTTTACCAAACAGTTGCATGATCCTTTACGGGTTTCTGTGGTGGCTTAGGTGGTAAAAAACCCACCTGCAATGCAGGAGACCCAGGTTCGTTCCCTGGGTCAGGAAGATCCCCTGGATAAGGGAATGGCAACCCAATCTAGTATTCTTGCCTGGAGAATTCCATGGACAGAGGAGCCTGGCAGGCCGTATAGTCCATGGGGTTGCAATGAGTCAGACGTTACTGAGTGACTAACACTTTACTTTCACACTTGGGATCATTTATAGTTGTAAGTTAAATTGTCTTCTAGAAAAAAAAAATGCCCTCTAGGGGCTTGTTCTGAATCAGGGGACAATACACTTTCTCTTATAGGACCTCAGTAAATAGTTTCCACTTTTTGGGCCACAAGAGCTCTGTCATGACAGCTTGATTCTTGAGCAGAAACCAGCCATAAATAATATATAAATGCGTGGGTGTGGCTGTGTGCCAGTAAATTCTTATTTACAGAAACAGGCAGTGGGCCTGCAGGCTGCAAGCTGATGACCCACTGCTGTCGACGATGGGAAACAAACTCTCTTCTGTAAAATGGATACTTGTCCCTTTAATTACGTCAAGGACAAGTTTCCATCTTTAGGGTGTGCTCACAATGAAGGGCCTTTATCGAGAGGGCTTTCTCTAAACAGCAGGGTGGGCTATGGACAGGGCAGAGCTCCCGGTGGGCTGTCACACGCACCTCGGGATGCCGAGGAGGTGCCCGGCCCCCCGCGTGTCTCAGGCCCTGTGGCGTTCGCAAGTGCTGGCGCTGCCCCGCAGTGTTTCCCTGGGGGCAGCAGGGGTTAGAGCAGCTCACCTCTGGCGGGGCAGCTCATCTGAGGATTGAGGTGGCAACACCCAAGCTCCCTTTCTTCTTCCTGTGCATGTATCTGATCCCTTAGTTCCCTGGAGGTGCAGCTTTGGGTTCTTGAAGCAGCTGACAGAGGCACACATGGCATGGCGGTCTTTGCACCCTGAGCTCATCCTTGTTCCTGAGGGCCCTCCTGGTGGACCCTCGGTGGGGGCAGGGAGCGGGGAATGGGGCAGGAGAGAGGCATAGTCTCCATGGTTGGAAAGGAGAGCAGAAGAGGCCCCAGTGACGTTCCCCTGGGAAGGACGTTAGTGAGGGGAGGCAGGCAGGCATGCGGGCACTGGCCTCATGATGCTTAGCGTCCTGTGAGATTCCTGTCTGTCAGGTCGTGCTGTTTCTCAGAAGGGCCATGATCTTAGAACGAGAGTTCGTGGAAGTATGGACACGTGGAGAGAGACATGATAAAGTAAGCATCACAAAGTACTCATCGTAGAATCTAAGTTGTGTTTTCACTGTACATTTCTTCCAGCATTCCTGTTTTTTAAACTTTCCAAATACAGTGCTGGAAGTAAAAACAATCTGATTAAAGGGAAGAGGGTGTTTTGAGGGAAAGACAGCAGGACAGGGAGAGAAGAATTTCCTTTGGGCCTCTTAAAAACTCAGGTTTCCTTAGGGTTTTCTATCTGGAAACGACTGGACCCCTCCAGGTGCTTGACTCCCCCCGGCCCTGTCCCCCAGATGCTGCTTTTGGTTCTGGAGGCTCAGCCTGGGCCCTGCCTGTGCTTCCCACCAGTTCCTGCATGTACCCAGCTGGGGCTGGCCCTGGGCCCAGCCCTCTGATGGGAGAAATGGGTAATCCCACTTGGTCATTTTCTTCCCTCATTGGATCAAGGCAGGTTGAGCCGTGCACTTAGTCATCCTCTGGGTAAATTTCCACAAGCAATGATTAGAAACACACTTGGAGTTGGAGTCACGAAAATGCATGATGGAAGCCAGCAGAGTGCTAGGGTGGCTGCAAGGCGGGAGCCCAGGACGGCCATGCTTGTTAGCAGCAGGGAGCTACAGAGTCTTGGGGTCACCAGTGACCCCCGCAGTCTGGCCTTTCAGGCTAGGCCTGGTCTTGGAGGTGGTGTGTGTGTGTGGAGGAGAGGTCGGTTTCCCCAGCGTCTGCCTCCATGTCTCTCCTTCTGTCCTGTTAGTCCTAAATTCTCTAGGACAGCCTTCTGTCCATCCTGAGCACCCACTGTCTTCTAAGGTCTCGAGGCTTCCATCTGCAGAGGTTTTAATGGGAGGAGGAGGTGAAATTCTCCAGGAAGCTGGGCCAACAAATGGCTTGCATGTGTGACATGAGGTTTAACCCTTTCCAAAAACGTTTCTGATCAGGGAGAAGTCAGGTGTGTTTTCTCCAGTTTGTTTGTGTGGTTCAAATGAAACACATCCCTGTCCCCAAAATGAAGGCCTAAAGGCTCCCAGTGATGGCCAGTGTCTCCCTTAGACATCCATGTGGGGTGCCCAAGCCTCCCTGTGGGAAGGGGCAGCCACTCCGGATGGCCTACCAACAGTGGGGAGCCCCTTTCTGCTCTTCACCCGTGCTGAGCAGTTTTCTGGTGCCTGGTGGCACCTCTACAACCGCTGTTCCAGGGAACTCTCCAGATGTGGGGTGGGAATTGGCTGTTTGTCCACGCTCAGCTGTGAGGGCCCTCCTGGCACCTTAGGAAACCCTCAACAGAGCAGCACCTATGGGAACCCTGCAACCGAGCAACTCTCCAGACAGCACTAAGCATAGCCCTACCCCCATCAAATACAGATACAAAACCTAGTGTTGATGTTAAGGTGTAACATGGGCAATATCCCAGTTATAATGGCTCAGATCTCAGTTATTTCAGTCTTGAGAAATCACTTCCCCAAATTATTTTAATAAGTGAAGATGCCCAGCTCATCTGGGAATGGTGAGGAATGGGAGCAAAGAACAGGTTTTATATATTTTGTCAGCCGTGGGTTCTCTGCCTTCAGGTTCATCCCGCCTTGCTGTTGACTGATTTGATGGCTTCTCTGCTCATTCAAAGGCTGAGTGACATAAAGGAAAATGAAGAAGGGGCTACGGAAAATGGAGGGGGGCGGCCAGGGTAGCGGACAGGTGTTGCTCTAAAAGTGGCCCGTGTGACATTGCTGGAGTTTCTGAACATCTCAGCAACCCCTTTTATCACCATGCACCTGGGACCGCGTATTCCAGGGAAGCCCATGGAATAAGCCCTCCATCTCCACTCTCATGGCAGGCTGACCTCCAGCTCACGGCCCGTGGTCTTCCAGGAACAGGGCAGGTCTGCTCCTCGGCTGACTTATCTTCTAGTGACTCCTCAGGAAGGAATGTCCGCTGAGATGGCGATTCCGATTTCTGTTGAAAAAGCTTATCCTTAGTTGCTGAGAAATGAAAAAGAAAATATTCTCTGTTTTGGTTGGAGCCTCACAAAACCCAGCTTGTGCGTTCTCATGCTCCCTGGGCAGTGGCAATTAACTCACAAGCACTATTTAGGGAGCGGAGCCGATTCCTGCCGGCCTCCTGACCAGCGCTGGTGTGGAGATAAATATACAAACGAGGGGAGCGCGCTGGCGAGGCTGACATTTGGACGCAACAAAACCTGTAGCTCCGCCAGATAAAAACACAGCAGTCATATAGGAAAAGAGCCCTTCTTGAGACTTGTCTCAGCATTTAGATCTCACTCTTGGATTGAGCTTGGAAGCTCCAAGTCTGTCCTATATGAGGGTGGGAAAAAGCATGGCAACCCACTCAGTATTCTTGCCTGGAGAGCCCCATGCACAGAGGAGACTGGTGGGCTACACGCCATGGGGTCACAAAGAGTGGGACACAACTAAGTGACTTACAGGCCATGCTGTTCCCATCTGGATGGTCGGAGGCCAGGAGACTGCGTCCCTGGGGTCCCCTGAGAGCGGTGGCTGTCGCAGATAGAACACATGTGACGTCTACATGGCGGCTGCCTGAAGTGTGGGCCTTAGACCAGCAGGGTCAGCGTCACCATGGCTTGTTCATGACAGAGTCTAAACCGCTGAGCAAGAAGCTGCTGTTGCTCACAGTCTCCAGGTAGACTGTACGCACAGCTCTAGGTCACGGAGAGGAACCGTGAGAAAACTCCCACGCGAGCTTGCCGACATGCGCAGCCAGAGCTGGCTGGAGGGGAGGGTCATGCCAGGCACAGGTAGGGGGCTGTCCCTTCTGTGCAGTCACACCTCACGTGACCCTTTCGTCTCATCGTCTCGCTTTCAGCCACATCAGCAGCGACAGCTTCCTGTGCGACTGCCAGCTCAAGTGGCTGCCCCCCTGGCTGCTGGGCAGGACACTGCAGGGCTTTGTGACGGCCACCTGTGCCCACCCAGAGGCGCTGAAGGGCCAGAGCATCTTCTCTGTGCCGCCGGAGAGTTTTGTGTGCGGTAAGACAGTCTTTGTAATTTGGTGTTTTTCTTTTTCACCAAGGGCACGGAGGCTGGGCGAAACTTCATTACGGGAGGGACTGCTGTGCTGAGAGTCAGCCCAGCCCGCGGTGACCTGTCAGCTGCTGGATACAGTTCATTTCCCACCGAAACCACACGTCATATTTACGGGGCCATCGCCTCATTATGTGGTTGTCGGAGTGCATGCATTTAATCAGGGGCGAGCAGGAGCTGGTTCAGTTACCCGGCAAATAATCAGTTACAGGAAGGTGGCTGTGTTGTTTCAGGACGGCGCTGGTGCCCAGGCTTAGCTGCAAATTTACTCGGCGTACGAGGCTGGGTTTTCCTGTGTGTTTCTTTCCAACCCCAAGAATGAAAGGTTAAATACAGGAAGAACGAGTTTCAGGAGAACAGTTGCTGCAGTAAAAATAATTCCTTCGTGTTGACTTGCACTCTTGCTGCGTCTCCAAAGCACTGGAATCGCACTTGTAGCTTTTGTTTCTTTCTGATGGCATGTTGGTCCTGCCATCTTTTTGACGCGGGGTGGTCAGGATCCAGGTTTGGTTGCAGAGAGCACAGGAAACGGTGAGCACCTGAACAGACAGACACACACGCCTGCCTACATGCGCGTGCACACAGGCACCATGCAGGGACACGCAGCCTCGTGGTCAGGAAGATGCAGCCACGGCAAGAGGTGAACTTCGAGTCGTTGCTGGTTTCTGCTGTAGGAGCGGAAGTGCTGGGCAAGTGTGCGTCTTGCTGCCTCTTGTCCCCCTGGTCTGCCCGGAGCCTAGGGGGTGACATTCCCGGGAAGGAGCTCCCAAAGGTAGGGTCTGGGGACCCCCGTGGTGCACTTCTCTCTCTTGCTTTTGGGCACAGCAGTAAGCAGTGCGCCTGGGGATGTCAAGATAGAGGTGCCCGCCTTCCACACATCCACCTGCCACCACCTCCACCACTTCTGACAGCAGGCTTGCCTGCCTTCCTCCTGACCCAGTCCGGCGGTGTGGCAGCAGCCCCGAACCAGCCGTCCTTACCGTCGGTGTTTCTCACGGGGACCACGTGCTTGGCTCCCATTCTAGCACGGAAGAGCCGCGACCCCCACTGTTCTCAGGTTCCTGGTCCCTGACCAGTCTGTTCTCGTAGAGCTCCCTGAAATCGCACTTTCTGCCCCCTTCCTCCTCTGGCCCGCTACGGGGCATCGTCTTTCCTGGTGACTATGAGCCAAGGCAGGACCTGGGACATGCTGTGCCCAGTCTCTGGCCTGTGGCCCTGGCAGGTGGGTCCTGGGCTGCAGCACTCGGGACCCATTTCTCAGAGCTACCGTCGTGTTTTCGCTCAGGCTGCCATCAGACAGTCATCAAGTACTAGTGGGAATCATGGAAACACTTGGCAGAGATCAAAATTTCAAGCTCTGTGGGAATCTCCCACTCCTTTTTAATAAAATGGAAATGTAATCACTTCACACCCACTAGGAGCTAGAATCCAAGTCAGACACCAACAAGGGTTGGTGAGAATGGGGAGAACCCCAAAGCCACCTACGCGTCGGGTGGGAATGCCATATGGTGTAGCTGTTTTGAAAAACGTTGAACACGGATACTATATGAACCACCAGTTCCACTCCTAGGTAAGTTCCAAAGAGAAACAAAATACATGCCCACAGCAAAGCTTGTACATGAATGTTCATAGCACTATTATCCATACTAGCCAAAAAGTGGAAACCCACATGCCTATGTGGATAAATAAAATGTGGTATAAGCATACAATTAGGACTATTATTAGGTCATGAAAAGCAATCTGAGTGAAACAAGTCAGTCTTAATGTGGTATAAGCATACAATTAGGACTATTATTAGGTCATGAAAAGCAATCTGAGTGAAACAAGTCAGTCACAAAAGACGGTGTATGATTCCATTCATGTTTAATGTCCAGACTAGGAAAACCTCTTAGAGGTAGAAAGTAGATTAGTTGGTTTCCTAGGGCTGGGGAGGGGTGGAGGGAGAGGGATGATAGCTAAAAGATGCAAAGTTCCCTTCTGAGCTGACGAAAATGTTCCTAAAATGGGCTGTGATGCGGGCGCACGTGCCTGTGAGCACACTGAAAAGCATCAGCTGTCCGCTTGGAACAGGTGGATGCTACTGCAAAAAAGCCGAATTTCACTAACGCTATTTTTTAAAAGAGAAGCATGATTTACATTTAAAGTTTACCCCTCTAAATAACGTACAAGTCAATGGTGTTTAAAATATGGAGTCGTCATGTAGCCTTCACCACTAATTTCACATTTATCACCCATGAAAGAAACTCAACACGTTCCCCACCACTCCTGTGCCTCGGGTCTCTAGGATTTACCTATCCTGGATGTTTTGCATAACCGGAATCCTATATATGGTCTTTTGTGACTAGCCTTTTTCACTAAGTGTAGTTTTTTTGTCTTCCTCCCCCCACCCCCGCCCACCATGTATCGGTCCTTCATTATTTTTTAAGTGGCTGAACAAATATTCTAATGCATGGCTATCCATTTATTTAGCCATTCATCAGGTTGCTTTCCACCTTTTGTTTACTATAAGTAATGCTGCTGTGAGAATTCATGTACAAGTTTTTATGTAAAATCTCTTGGGTTTATACCAGGAATGGAATTGCTGGGTCATATGGGAGCTGCCAAACTGTTTCCCAAAGTGGCTGTACCACTTCACACGCCCCCAAGCAATGCATGAGGAGTCTCGTTTCCCTTTCTCAACACTTGCTGTGCAGTCACAAAGTTGTGTCCGAGTCTTTGTGACCCCATGGAGCAGCACGCCAGGCTCCCCTGTCCAACACTTGTTACTGCCTTTTCAGTTTTACCTAGACTAGTAGATATGAAGTAGAATCTCATTGTTGTTTTGATTTGCATTCCCCTAATGAGGTTGAGCTTTTCATATGCATATCATCAGACCTATATGTATGTCTGCTTTGGAAAACTGGCTACTCACATCTTCTGCCCATGTTTTAATTGGTCATTTATCTTTTCAGTGTTGAGTTACAAGAGTTCATTATGTATTTTGGATACTAAATCCTCAGCAGGATTAAGATATGCCAGTATTTTCTACCATTCTGTGGGCTAGTTAGGTTTTTAAAATTTTGATTGTCTAATTTTTTCTGTCATTTATATTTTGATGTCATTATCTTAAGAAGTTATTACCACAGACAAGGTCACAAAGATTTACGCCTAGGTTTTCCTTTGAGAGTTTCACAATTTTATTAGCTTGTACATAGTCCTCCAATTTTGGTCTTGTTGAAGGTTCTTTTCACTCTTATGGCTCCCTCCGATGTCCCCATAATCTTGTCAATTTATGCAATAGAGATAGCTGGGATTTTGAAACAGGGGTTGAACTGAGCCTCTAGATTAATTTCGGGAGTACTGCCATCTCAAGTCTTCACGGTCTATGAACATGTGTGTGTTGGGGATGTGCCATCACTTCCTGTTTGATCTTCAGCGCGGGTCACAGGGAAGAAATATGCACTCTCTCAGGTCTTTCCTGGGCACATGCCTAGTCCTGCACGTGCCGGTGGCCTTCTAGGTCCTCAGAAATGAACTGAGCCTCTTCAGAGCCCACTGGTGACATTTCACTCACCCGATTTCCTTTGCAATCTTCTGGCCACCCCTCTTAATGGTTCCAACTAATACTCCTGCCTCAGCACTGACTGCTGGTTATTTTTACCACATGCCCAGGGGCCAGGGCTCCCCTTGCTGAGCAGACTGGACCAGGTCAAGTAAATGCAGCTCTGTGGGTGTGCCCAGCCCATCCTGCTCACCTCACAAGTTACTAGGCTTGTGGGGTTTTAATGCTGCCATAGAGCGGGGGAGAGAGAAGTGGGACCTCGGGTAAGTTATGCCAGAAAGGTCACTTTTCTTCAAGTGTTTTCTTGAAGCAACACTCCATGGGTTGTTACCAGTTATTTCCTAAGATTCCAAAAAAGCTGACGGTGATCATTTTTGCTAATGGTCTCACTGCTTTAATAGAGGTGCCCATTTTCACAAGCCATTATTCTGATGTTCTGGTGGTGGCGGTTTAGTCTCTAAGTTGGGTACAACTCTTGCAGCCCCATGGACTGTAGCCTATCAGCCTCCTCTGTCCATGGGATTCTCCAGGCAGGAAAACTGGAGTGAGTAGCCATCCCCTTCTCCAGGGGATCTCCCGACCCAGGGATCAAAACCCGGGTCTCCGGCATTGCAAGCAGATTCTTTACCAACTGAACTACCAGGGAAGTAAGTGATGTTCTGGAGGTACTTCATACCCTACTCCCTTTGGAGTAAAGTTTGAGGGGCGGGGGCGCTCTGCATTCAGAGTGGTTCACGATGCTCTGTGAGTTTTCTCTGACAATGAGTGAGTAAAGCTGCAGCCTTAGGGAAGTTGAGGACTGTTTGATAACTGAGCACTGGTGGATGTGCCTGTAATCAAGGGGTGTGATCATGGAGGGATCACTGTTCATGGAGCTGTTACTAGATATGGTCAGATAACCACAGTGCACGTCCCTGACCGTATCTGGTAGAGCTGAGGGTGCTCAGGGAGACGCTGAGGTCTGAGTTTCTTGTTCGTGAAAACTGCAGCTGGTCCCCATGTCCTGAAGGGGCCCCAGTGCCTTACAGCTGGCTCTTCTCACCCCAGATGACTTGCCAAAGCCCCAGATCATCACTCAGCCAGAGACCATCACAGCCGTGGTGGGCAAGGACGTCCGCTTCACCTGCTCGGCCGCCAGCAGCAGCAGCTCCCCGATGACGTTCGCCTGGAAGAAGGACAACGAGGCGCTGGCCAACGCCGACATGGAGAACTTCGCCCACGTGCGCGCGCAGGACGGGGAGGTGATGGAGTATACCACCGTCCTGCACCTGCGCCGCCTCACCTTCGCGCACGAGGGCCGCTACCAGTGCGTCATCACCAACCACTTCGGCTCCTCCTACTCGCACAAGGCCAAGCTCACCGTGCATGGTACGCCGCCTTTTCCTGGGGGTCCGGTTCCTGCAGGCCACGCTCGGGGCCTGCTCTGTCATCCATCTGGAAATGACTGAGATGGGAGGCGTCTTTCTGTCACACGCTGTGGCCTGGCTTGGGCTCAGGAATAGCAGATTGTAGGGTTTGTTCTCAGTGGATTCTTTTGGGGTGATGTTTTTTTAATGCAGTTATTATGTAAAGTAGGCTTCCCTTGTGGCTCAGCTGGTAAAGAATCCACCTGCAATGCGCAAGACCTGGGCTCAATCCCTGGGTCAGGAAGATCCCCTAGAGAAGGGAAAGGCTACCCATTCCCAGTATTCTGGCCTGGAGAATTCCATGGACTGTAGAGTCCATGGGGTCACGAAGAGTCAGACACGGCTGAGCGGCTTTCACTTCACTTTCATTAAAGCACATTGTAGGTAAGGCCAAATCTTGTATTTTCTCCCCACCCCCACCCACCACTTATTATCCTCCTCAGCCCAAGATGCCTGGCAGCCAGATTCCAAGTGCACCCCAATGCTGGGGAAGCAGCTGCCCTCCAAGGAGATGGCCCAGCATTGGGGCTGGTGGCCAGGCCAGTGAGCTGTGGGCCAGTGACCCGGGAGCAGAACGGTCTTGCGGATGTCTGACAAGGATTTTTTACTCGGCAGCCAGCTCTAGAGCCTGTCAAGATGGCTCTCTTCAGGGCTGCTGTTTCTTGTAGTGAGTTTAGGGTAGAGAGAGGTAGATAGCTTGAGCAATTAATAGCACTCTGCCCTGCAACGTAGCAAGATTCTGTTGATTTAGTAAATCTAGTTAAATGGTTCCAGCACCAAGGTTCCTAAATGGGCTTTCTTCAAGACGGAAGAGCCAACCTCTTGCCTTCTCCAGGGTGAAGGCATGTCACGTTCCCTGCCATAGCACCTGGCAGGAGCAGATGTCCTTGTTTTTCAGGCTCCCTCAGGGTGACCAAAGCAGGCAGGTAGGCATCAGGCCCTGGCACTTACGGGGTATCCCTATTCAGACTGGTCACCACAGAACAGACAGTAGGACAATGTTTCAAGGGGACCTTCCATTGAAGGGGTCCAAGCCAACCTTGTGTGCGCGATGAGAGGAGGTGATAACTGCTGCCTGTGCGGCAGGAGCAGTCGGCGGCGCTCAGAAAGCCCTGCTCCTGGTTCCGGTGGGGGTGGTCCTAGGCGGACGCTGCACGAAGGGCGGTGAGTGGCGAGCTGACACTCGGGAGTGGGGGAGTCAGTCCGACGGAAGCTGCTCCCGGCCTCTGCACGCAGCGTTCCACAGACGACTCTGTCTGCTCTGCAGTGTTCCCTTCCTTCACCAAGATGCCCCACGACATCGCCATCCGGACTGGCACCACGGCCCGCCTCGAATGTGCCGCCACCGGCCACCCCAACCCCCAGATCGCCTGGCAGAAGGACGGAGGCACAGACTTCCCTGCCGCTCGGGAGCGCCGCATGCACGTCATGCCGGATGACGACGTGTTCTTCATCACGGACGTAAAGATAGACGACATGGGGGTTTATAGCTGTACCGCCCAGAACTCGGCTGGCTCCGTTTCGGCCAACGCCACCCTGACTGTCCTAGGTTGGTATGCTGAGTATGTGTGTATGTGTGTGAGGGAGAGATTTTCTTACACATCATAGGGACCTAGAGGCACGGTTCTCAGACTGTCCTGTGAAGCCTGGGGTGGGGGAGTGCAAGAGGCGGTTTTTACTTTAAGCAAAACAAGTGGTTCCCTCTCTTAAAAAAAACAAACAAAAAAAGCCATTGAATTAGTCTGCACAGAGCTTAGGTGTGAGACACTCTGAAGAACTGCCCTCTCCTCAGGCAGGCAAGGTGGCTCAAGAGGGACAGACGTGGGCCTGTCACCGGGCAGTGTGAGAACCATGGGGGTTCTGTGGCTTGAGGTCAGTTCATCCCCAGACAGCACGGCTTAGTCCCTCTGGTAGAAAACGTAGCCACTCTGATAAGAGCTCCCAGATGGCACTGCATGACGCGTTGGATTGTCCTTGTTCCAGGAGACAGACCTAGAACAGCCGAGGCCCACAGAGAAACGGTGACACCCCTACTTTCTTGCAGAGACCCCGTCCCTGGCAGTGCCGCTGGAGGACCGCGTGGTGTCTGTGGGAGAAACGGTGGCCCTGCAGTGCAAGGCGGCCGGCAGCCCTCCGCCCCGCATCACCTGGCTCAAGGGGGACCGGCCCCTGAGCCTCACCGAACGCCACCACTTCACCCCCGGCAACCAGCTGCTGGTCGTTCAGAACGTGGCGCTGGAAGACGCGGGCCGCTACACATGCGAGATGTCCAACGCGCTGGGCACGGAGCGCGCGCACAGCCAGCTGAGCGTCCTGCCCACCCCGGGCTGCAGGAAGGACGGCACCACCGTGGGCATCTTCACCATCGCCGTGGTGTGCAGCATCGTGCTCACCTCCCTCGTCTGGGTGTGCATCATCTACCAGACCAGGAAGAAGAGCGAGGAGTACAGCGTCACGAACACAGGTGAGCCGCCGCGGCGACTCGCAGGGGAGGGGAACGGCCGGGATGTTTGGGAAGGAGGCTAGAGGGTGACACCATGTTATCTTTTGAGAATAGCACATTTTAATGGGAATGCTCTCAATGCAAGTCCATTACAAACTGTACAGTTTTCTGAGCCATCGGGCTTTGCTGCTGTGTGGGTTGTGGCTGCAGGGATTTCGCCGGGCCATTTTTCTCTTGGGGCATGGTGATGAGCAGGGAGACAGACACTCTCCCAATGGCTGGGCAAAGTCAGGCTAAGCAGGTGCCAGGAGGGCTTCCAGGGCACAGCTAGACAGCGGCTCCCCAGCGCCCACGTTCGCTTGTGTCATCACCACAAAGGATCAGGACCCCTGGTGTGTGACCATCTTGTCTCCTTGCAGATGAAACCATCGTGCCCCCAGATGTCCCAAGCTACCTCTCTTCTCAGGGGACACTTTCGGACCGACAGGAGACTGTGGTCAGGATGGAAGGTGGCCACCAGGCCAACGGGCATCTGGAGAGCAACGGTAGGGCCTCAGCCTGGGCGCATCCTCTTAAGCACGGGGACCTGGCAGCTTGGATGACTCAAGTCTGCTGGTGGGTCTTTAGGGACTTAACCTGTGCAAATTCCACCAGGTCTCTGTTGGGTTTACCATCTCCTAATCCGGATAAGGTAGGACTGCCTGAAGGAAGAGCAGCAAAGACGAGACCGCTTCAGACACACCCCCCCACCCGCATTCCTGGAGCAGGGAGACTGCCCAGGCCTGCTCTTCAGTCTCAGAGTAGGAAGTGCCCCCAGGAACGGGGTGGGGGAGTGAGTTTATCCAAACAAGAAGTGCTCACCGTCCTGGCACCATGGCCTGCTTGGTGTGAAGGCAGTGTTAGAAAAGGGGCCTCGTTGGACCTCTGGGTCATCAGCCCAGGAACAAAGCCCTGGGAGGAACCTCTCGAGGAGTGTCGCTGTGCTGGCTGCCCTGCCCGCTCTTTTCACACAGCGTCGTCTGAAGCGCTAAGCCCACCTCAGAGGAAGGGCGTCTAACCGGATGGGGGTCTGTTGCAGGTGTTTGTCCAAGAGACGCAGGCCTCTTTCCCGAGGTGGAAGCTCACGGTGTTCTGTGCAGGCAGCCCAAGCTGTGCGTCGGATTCACCAAGGAGCCCTGGAAAGTGGGGGAGAAGGCTGACGGCCCACCCGGCCCCCAGAGGACAATGGGTACGAGCAGCTTTCCTCAGGAAAAAGTATTTAGCTCTTGAAGTCAAAATTTGAGTTGACCCACTCGCTACAGGAAAGTTGGGGGGGGGGGGAGACAAATAATTGATGTCAAACCATGTCAGAATTTGGCACTCTATAAACAGGCAGTGTGGCCTGGCTCTTTTTAAATCCCAGAATAGGTCTCTTAAGTGATACTATGGTGTGTTAAGCGTGAGTTTAGATTTTTAAGTGACAGAGGTGCTTCTTTACCAGGGCCACTCTGACACTAGGTGTCTAATTGTTCAAGAGATGGCTGGCACTGCACAACACCTCGTGCACACCGGATTTTCCCCTGGGATCAGTTCACACTCTGATTAAGAAATTAATCTGAAGCATTTCAACGTGGAAGACCTCTGTTCTTCACGAGTAGCTTGGTGTTGGCCACAGTCATCCTTCTGTGAACGACTTGGGAGGGGAGGTGTCTACGGAGGGTGACGAGAGCAGGGCTTGGGCCTTACAGAGTAGTCCAGTGATAGTTCTCCGTCTCATCCACAGAGCGCGGCGGCCCAACGGGGTGCGGTGACTGCAGCGCTGACGCGCTCAGTTACTCCCAGGAGCCCGCCTGTCGCCTTCAGCCCGGGGACAGCAGACAGCCAGGAACCCCGAGCAGCCAGGAGCCCAGCTCAAGTGAGCACCCGCACTCTCCACTGCATGCGAGCAGGGGGCCCCTCTACCCCAGTAACCACGACAGAACGCGGGCCGCCCTGAAGAGGCCCGCAGCGCCTCTCGATGGCAAAGGTAAGGCGCTGTCCCCCGGGGGTCGCCCTCCAGTGGGGGTGTGTGGCCGGGCTGACGTGGCCTCTCCTTTCTCCCCTCCTAGGGGCATCCTCTTGGACTCTAGCACGGCTGTGTGAGCCGGACTCATTAGACCTCCAGCCTTCATCTGTGTTAACTGCAGGCAAGCCTGAGCTCGCGGACGCCGCCTCGGGCTCCCCTGACGTGCCCGGTGAAGGCCAGCACTTGCTTCTTTCCAACGGACACATCCCCCAAGCCTGTGACTCTGGTTCCGAGTCCACCCCCCTGACAAGACAGTCCCTCGGGAGACGGAGCACACCACTGCTGTTTGCGCCGAAAAGCTAGGATTTGTCTACCTCGGCTCTCATGGCGTCTGCAGGAAAGAGGTGGGCGAGGCCACGAGGGAGCCCGGCTTCGGGCATCACTGATTTGTCCGTAGTTCTCACCTCCACGTGGAGCGGCAGGCGTCTGGAAGGACTAGCAGTGGAAGCACAGAGATGCAAGAGGCTCGCGTGGACAGGAGGTAGAGCAGTACTGGGTGCCCTTGTACATAAGAGTCTCAGAGATGCCACATATGTTATATATATCTTTTCAGAGGCTATTTTAATCTTTAGTGCATGGTTAACAAAAATCATACAATGTTGACAATATTATTTTTCATACCTGGTTGCTGTTTAATTTTGGAGGGGGGGATAGTTCTGGTGCCTTAATGCATGGATGGAGTTCCTTGAAGCTACAAACCACATTTGTTCACAGGAGGTTTTGGTGGTGGGTGGAAAGGAGGCGCCCTGGCTTGGTGCAGACCCTGGGATGCTTTACCACCAGAGGCTGTGTTTGCAGTGGAAGCAGCTTCCTGTTATGGTTGCTTGTGTGTGGACAGCGTTGCGGGGACCTCCCCGTAGAGCTCGGAGGGGCAGACGTCACACTCCTTCACGGTGAAGGCGTTCTCGTAGGTTTAAGTTCTTTCTCTAACAGGTGGAATACAGGTTGTTAATCCACTACAAGCAATTGGTTCCAACAATTAGGATGCCTTTCTTCCTTCTGTGAGAAAGGCAGATGTGGTCTTGTCAGTATCATTCAATGGTCATTTGAGGCTTTTTAATAAGATAGAGGCTGCTGGTGGTGTCGGTACCTGTGGATTTTTCAATAGTGATGTTGTAGTTCTGCAGACATAATTAATATTACATTGGCCTTAGGGGAGAAAAAAAACCAGAGCCCTCGCTTTTCAGGGCTCATACGTCTCTACTGAGGATCCAGAGCAGGCCTGGCCATGTCCTTCCCTCGCCCAGATGGCCCCGGGCTTGGACTCTCAGAGATCAGCCCCTCATCCTGGGTTTTGGGGATTTTTGCACTTTTTTTTGAGACCTGTTGCTAACCATCTTGTGAGTGCCAATGTGTATTTCAGGAAAAATTACATTGAAACAAGGTCCTTAAAAATCTCAGAAAGCCAAGTTCCTTTAGCCAAAAAGCTGAAGGGGGATGTGTTGATGGAATGGTTACTTACCTATGTTAAATTTCACTGCCAGGTGTCACCACTGTTCCAAAAGGTAAGCACATCTAGAGTTCTGTTCTCAACAGTTAACTGATTGTTACTTCCACAAAATATGTGAATTTGCTGCTTCTGAGAGGCAATGTGAAAGAGGAAGTATTACTTTTATGTACAAAGTTATTTATTTATAGAAATTTTGGTACAATGTACATTGAAAAACATGTAAAATATTGAAGTGTCTAACAAATGGCATTGAAGTGTCTTTAATAAAGGTTCATTTATAACATGTTAAGTGTGTGGTGGGTTGTTTTATACCTACATAAACAGGATGAAGCACGGCTGGTTAAATTCCAGAGATTGCCTTTGTAAGGGAGTCATCCTGCCCTAATTAATTACCCTTTCACTTCTTGAAAAGGAAAAAAAATTTAGTCAAAGCAACTGTATACTGTTGCTCCAGGGAAGACATGCCAGCACCAGATTCCTAAGATTTCTCTCTGAATTTTTCTAACACCTGGAGCTTATTAGTCAAGCTCCAGAATGGTGACCTTACTTCGTCTCTTCGATTTCCAGTGTAGAGCTTAAAATTCCTAACAATGAACCTTACTGATTAGGAAGGATGAAACCACCCTAGTTCCAAAGCCAGCCCCGGCCCTTGCTCTGAGTCTGAAACAGTGAGAGGGGTCAGTGATGGCCCACCTAGTCACTGAGCCGAGACCGGGTTCTCTCTCACGAGACACCACAGGAGCAGCTGGACACCTCTCTGTAAAATAATACAAGTGTGTTTATAGGTGAAATCTGATGGTCATTAAGACCAGCAGCTTGGTTACCCAGCAAGGATGCTTGCCGTGCAGCTGTACTTCATTCTTTTTACACAAAGCTGTAAGCTGATGCAACTAGAATTAACCCAGGGGAAAAACCCGCCCACATCCCCAGCCTTTTCCCTAAGTCTCCTTCTAGCCATTCTCTTAAAACTGTAAGCATCTCTGCCTTTGGCTGACTCCACTATCACGTGGCAGGAAATGAAAGATCAGATACAGATCAAATGAAGGCTCTGAAAGGGCCTGGACTCAGCATTACCATGCTTATTTATTAAGGGGTTGAGGAAAAAAATGTTCAAAGTACCGCTGTGGACATCATTTTCTCTCTCAACTCTGGCAAACGAGCCAATGACGTCACCCCAGCCAGCCTGCAGCGCGGAAGACATGTCCTCCATGTTGTAACCCGAGCGGGACTGGACTTCCTCACTGTGTCTCGTTGTTCAGATGGCTGGACAGCTGCTCACTGGAAGGGAAACTCTTCTCACAGCAGGGTCCTTTCTTGAAGGGAGGGGCCATCTCTGATTCAGGGGCACTCTCTGCCAAGTTCCAACAGAAAGCTGCGAGTTTGGTCGTAAGCACCAAGAAAGATGAAACCTCCCAGACTGATGGCTGCCATCCGAGGGAAGACACCTGCAAATAACCTGGTGGGAGGCAAGAGGAGAGGTTTTTAAAACCTGTGTGTGTAAAAAAGGCTAAATTCCAACACCCACAGCTCGCTCAGCTTAGCACACCACGCTCATTAAACCCCGCATAGCACTTAGACGTGTGTGTTTCTTTTCAGAATGGCACTTACATTCCCAAGCAGACTTGCTGGAGCTGGAGCCCAGCTGTCTGCTGGCTGAAGTGGCCGAATACCAAACAGAGCTTACTTGTGAGCACCCACCGCTAAGTCCAGCAGTCAGTCCAAACTCACTCGACCCCCACAAAAGTTCTGTTAACAACTCTCACACCATTTGTGTCGAGACACGATGAAATGGACTTTTTAATAAAACTGTCAGTGAGCTGACTCCTGGGGAAGGCTGCAACCCCGACACCTTAGACCTGAAGTGGGCCCTGGGCGTTTTGGCAGATTACCAACAACTCTCCTGCTCCTCCCCATGATTCACTTGGTCCCATTTTGTCCTTAAATCCCCACTTGAGGAATCCAATCTCCATGGATCCCATTTTCTTTCTCTTCTAATGAAGGGCAACATAGATGGGTTGTTCCAGCTGGGAGGGGAACAGCACTTTATTATAGGTTTTCTCCCTAGGCACTAGGGGAAGGCCAGTCACCATCAAAGTTGCAACTTTTGAATAAGCAAAGAAATGCAAAGTAAAAGAACAATGTTACTGGGGTTGTAAACTGGGCAATCATTGTTTAATACACTCCCAGAGCAACGCACAGTTATTTGTTCAAAGATGGTCATTGTGGTTTCGCTGATGAAACAAAAACTGCAAAGAAGCCACTCTCAGATTACAGATTCTGGTACAGGAGACAAACCTGGGAGATTCTGCAACTGAAAAATAAGGTTGTCTACAGGGACTCACATGGCAGACAGACAAAATGCATTCTAAAAGAAGTCCCAGAGCAGTGTAATATGACTGCATGGTGGACAAACACGGCTGACGTGTGTCCTCAACTTTCTGAGACTTTCCTCGCCTATGTGTCTGTAATAATTGAACCTTTTTACCAACATTATTACTTGTATATGCAGGAAACAAAATTACACAGTCAGAACTAGTGAATTCACTACTAAAAATACTTTGGGTCAGATCTAGGGAGGACAGCTGAAAATACATTATGCCAACGGGAGCCTGGAGTAGCCTCGACAGTCTGGGAAACCTTCATGCTCAGCTAAAGGGAGACGCGCCAAGACCCGGACAAGAAGGAGGCCTCACAAGGGCAGCCTAGTGCACGGCTGCCCAGCTGCCCCCTGTCAACTGCCAGGAGAGGCCAGCCCCCTGCTCCTCAGACCACCCCACCACGCAGCCCTCAGCACTTCTGAAGAAAACAGACTCGAAAGGAGTTCTGGGGGTTGGTTTAGTTAGCTGCGAATTTACCTCACCAACTAAAATGATACCCCAAATAAGGACCTCTTTTTCTTGTCCACATGAAAATTCTACAGATGAAAACACATTTGTAAGGAAAAAGCTGTTTAGCCCAGCACCGTGCAAATTGTTTCTATATAAGGTGTCCCTGAATTTCTGCATTGAGGCCCCTAGGTCCTTCCGACCTGGAGAACAGCTTCACCTCCCAGCCCCCACCCCACAGAGACATGCTGGCTGGGAGGGCACGGGGCTGAGCTGCGGAAACCGCACTTGCCACAGGAGCCTCCCTCCCCGACTTGTTTCCACAGCCCGAGTCTCGTTCCGCTCCCGCTGCTAAGGAGCTTGGCTGCTCCACGCTAGGGGCGGACGGAAGCAGTTTACGGCTTCACTAGATGACAGCTGAGTCTGTTAACATCATTATAGCCTTAACATAGAGTCATTTGTCCAGTGAGCATCCCAACCAGACCCAGACACGGGGGCTGGAGCAGAGCGGAGCCTCACTGGAGGGACCGCACGCGGGAGAGCCGACACCCCGGGCACCACGCGAGGGGCTCGGCAGAGGCGGTGAGCTCGGGAAGGCGCAGGAGAGACAGGCCAGGCGATGAGCTGGAGTGCGGAGCAGCGCCGGATGAACAGGCTTCCCATCTGCCTTCGGCCCGCTGCGCTGGACGAGCGTTTGGTATTTTCATTTGAGAAACCAAGCTGCCTGCGGGCACATCTCCCAAGTCTGTGCCATATGGTTACCCCCACCCTCCCCAGAGTGACCAAAGTGCGTCACTGCTTTAACGGATGCCGAGAGCTCAGCACCAGCCCCGAGCTGGGCTTGGGATGTGAGGGGTGTGTGTACATGTATGAACCCTCTGCAAAGCCCAGGCGTGTTCCAGGACCACCAGGAGCCCTGGGGACTCTGCGCGGAGGACAGAGGAAGCAGCAGAAGCCCAGGCCCACTGTTCAGAACAGCTGCCCACATTGGCAGGGCCTTTGCTTCTTTGCCTTTTGTTACAGTTCCCTTGTCAAATTATTTGTCTCTTATCACAGTAATGAGAAGCTAATGAACACTCTGCTAAGGACCGCACTGGGAGCCCAAGACTCAAGAAGCTTCTGGAAGATGAGATCCCTTCACAGGGCTGACAGCAGGGACAGGGACAGGCCCTCTGCATGAGGATGACACCCTGTCTCTGCCTGCAATCCTGGCGTGGCCCCACGAGGGAGCACCCAGTGACGCCACCACCAGGACAGGGAAGGTTAAGTTTTGATCATCTCAGGGAAACCCCTCCTCCGCAAGCTTCTGGTGCTGCGGTCCTGCCAACAAAGCCACCCTCACACACAATACCAGCTTCCTGAAGACGGCAGGCAGGCTACAGCCCCACTCAGACTCCACAGGGCTACAGTCTGGGGCAGAGACCAACAGTTGCCAGAGACTCTTAAGAATGATATCAAAACAGATGGGTAAAATTCGGCATTCTGACATGATGACCTAAAACAGCTATTGCACGCAACCCTCTGTGTGGCCCAGTCACTATCTGAAGCCCAAGGAATCTTCCGGGCTACTTCATAACTCTTTTTCCACGCCCCCCCGCCCCGCCACACCATTTCTTTCTTCAGAGGAACTAACATCAAAATCGACGTGTCTCAACTATGAGCAACCAGATTCCTACGTCCTCACCATCGACGAGCCGGGAGTCACTCACTCAGGACAGACGGGCTACGCCCCTGCCCTCCCGGGCTCGCCCACTCCTCAGGTGGCCCGGCCTCGTCCCCACACCCCGTGTCCTTCAGGCACGCAGCCCCCACCGCGAGGAGGCACAGTCACTGAGGCCACACTGCCAGCTGCCCTGAACAGAGGACGGGGCTCTCCTGCAGAAGCCCCTCGCATGGGCCTGGCTGACCTGCGCCAGGCTCCCCAGACTCAACCAGCTGCAACAAAACCTGCCAAAGGGGCACAAAACTAGCCACCGAACCGACGGACACGGCTCTGCGGTGAGGCGGCGGCACTACTGTGGCTTGGCCTGGTGACCAGGCACCCTTCAACCTTCCCTGAACGGAGGCGGGGCTCTCAGAAAAATCCCTGGAGATGATTCCAGAGAGAACCATGATTTCACCCGTCTGTACAGATCCCAACCTGCAGACAGCTTTGGTGCCTAGTCGCTTAGTTCTGTCCCATGGACTGTCGCCTGCCAGGCTCCTCTGCATGGGATTTCCGAGCCAAGAATACTGGAGTGAGTAGCCATTTCCTTCTCCAGAGGATCTTCCTAACTCAGCGATCAGCCTGTGTCTCCTGCACTGCAGGCAGATTCTTCACTGCTGACCCACCAGGGAAGCGCCTGGACAGGTTTGCATGTTGTAAAAGCAATACTGAAATAGCATTTTAAAGACAGCTTTGCGGGACACCATGCTAGAGTATGAAGCACTTGGCTGACGATACAAAGCTATGGGCTTCAAGGGAGGTGTCACGCACTGAGCTGTGCTGAAGGTGGTAACTAATAACAGGTAAAAGTGTCCCAAACCACAAACGCTTTCTTCTAACAACGCTACCTTCGTCACTCGGGTCCTACCTTACACAAGCGGACGCTGACTTTCTCACTGCTGCAGCCCAGAACCCGGCAGGGGCCGCACACACGGACATCACCCGACACTGAGATGGGACCCACCGGCTGCAACACTGTGTCAGCTCGTCTGTGTAACAGCACCTCACATACGCAACATCAGACATGACGTCTTCTACGATCAGGACGAGCAGAAGGAAGAAGGGTGGGTGTGCCTGACACTGGACTAGAGAAGGAGGGTGGAGAGGCTTCCCCTCCTGGCCTTACCCCGACAGCCCCTGTGTCCGCCAAACCGCGTGCAGGGCAGAGAGGATATTCCCACTTGCGGTGCTGGAACCAGCCTGCAAGGAAAGACAAAGCGAAGACGTCATCTCACAAAATTCCCCAACCTACTTAGAGCTGGCTCCCCAACACCCTCCCCTAGGACAGCTTCAGGCAGACTGGGGAGTCCCTAGGGAATCAGCTCCCTGGCTCTCACTGGACTAGAAGCCCTCACATCTGAAGCCGCCAGCAAGCACTGATCTGGCCCAAATCCCACCCGAAGCAGCTTTTCCAGGTGAGTTCTCTCATCATCAACCGATGAGCAGAGCTTCCCCAGACAATTCACATACAACTACTGACCAGGAAACCGATGGGAAGCGGTGTAATTGATCTGAGAAGGGTGGGGAGTAATCAGTATAATGGTATTATGAAACTTCTCTCAGTGGCTAATGCACACATCCAATAAAGAACACTACGTTCAGTTTAAAGCTGGCTTTGCCCTACGAAGCTTCATACTGCTATCTGACCTTTCAGAGTCATCGTTTTGGTTCAGGTATGTTCCATGGACTTCTCTGAAGTCTTGATGCAGTTGTTTTTAAGATAATTTTTCTTCATGGCATTTGTTAACAGTTCTGAAAACTGTCCTAATTCATCTGGTGAAAGCTTAATAAGCATGATATAAGTTCAGAGCCTCATACTTGCTGCCTGGCGTGAAGCAGGCCAACTCTCTGAGCCTCACGACTGTCACCAGTAAAAACAGGGAGTTTCTGAAAAGAGTATTACCAGCCAGAGGCCCTACCAGCCCTACCTGTTCACATAAGATAGAGGAAAATGATGTCAAACAGACAGCCATCACAGTGATTCCTGTGGACAGTGCTTTGTCCAAAGGCAGCTCCATTCGTGATTCAACAGGCAGCGTAAGGCTGCTAACTTACAGGTATTATTGCCACCTTTGTTCACTGTATATACACATAAGCCCTGGCCCTAATGGAGACAAGCATCTGTTGTGTCTCCGATACATTATTTTACCACTTACCTTTGCCAACATGATTCTTGTTTTGGCCACGTCCAGAGGCGTGGTGACTGCAGCTGCAAAGCCACCTGTGCACATAAAAACATGCCACACACAAGTGAGGCATTGTTTACCACGTTACATGGCATTTTATAATTTTTATTCTAGAATTCCTCCTAACTCCGCCAAAAATACTTCTTTATCATTACATCCACTTGACTGATTCCAGAACAGGAAGCACACAGCAAAATCTTTACCCACATGCTCTGGCGCGTGGCAGTGATGTCTCACTGCATATCAGAGAGGTGACGGGATATTTTATATGCTCAAGTTTAAAAAAAGGCCCCACAATGCATCTTGCTCTCTTGCGAAGCAGCTCACAAACCTGTGTGCATGGGGGGATCTGTGGTCAGACCCCGCCCCGTCTGAGAGGCGCTGCTGCACCCCATGGGTCTTCAGGGGTCCCTGCCTTCCACGGGCCTATCCTCTCTGACTCCAAAGCGCTGCTGTGGTTTCTGCTCCAAGGCAAAACTGGCAAAGGGAAACGTGTATTGCTGTGGGGACTTTTAGTATACATGGCTGGGTTTTTAACAGTTAAGAGAGTACGTTTTTCTGTATTTCCAGACTTCTGGTCAACAGCACAGCTAGAGTAACAAGATTTCTAAGGTCGTTTCTTGTTAGAGTCAGTCTTGATCCAAGCCCAAGTTCTTCCTTGTGGCTCTGTCCTCTTTATTTAAATTCCGTGACTGCCAAATGGATCTTCAAAAAAACCCACATATTTTAAAGGGGTCTGTATGTACAGACAGAGGAACTGGAAGACTTTTTCTTTTTTCTTTTAACAGAAATCACAGTATCTGGGATCAATATTTTATTCAGTATGATACAGACCCCCAAAGTCCTAAAAGAGACTGAAGCAGTAAGCCCAAAAGGGTTTCCTGAAGATTCAGCTTCCACGACCTACAGTGAAGTTGGACAGTTTTCTAAGAGCTGAACACAACACGTGTGTGAAGGATGCTCCAGAAATAGCAGCCTCTCCCTCTTAAGTTCTGGGTTGTGTGGACAAGGAGGTCATTTGATCTCTGCCAAATATCTTTCTAAATATGTTGCTGAAATAAGATCATTAAACTGAACCTCCTCCATTTGGTAACATTAGGTTATTTATTATGCTGCTGACTTCTTGAAAGATATACCCAGAAGGGCACAAATCTTAGGGCTAAAGAATAAAACTAGAAACATGTATGCTAGGTTGCCTTTTATTTTAGCCACCTCTGAGTTATGAATGGGAAACGTTTTCCTCCCAATCGAAAAGGTGCCTGAAATTCAGAGACCTGCTAAACTGCAAGTATTTTTAAAATTTTGTGGACTCAATCCTCAAACGCTACTCTCTTTTTTAAACCACTTAACCATTTACTCTGCCTTCAATACTCAAAGTCACATGTATCTTGGCTCCAAAAGCAGTACTGTTTCATTACACAGTGACCTTCATATAGGAATAAGACAAACACAAATTTGTCCAGTTGTTTAAATTCCTAAGTGCATAACCATTTTCCCATTTGAAAATGTTTCAAACTGACCTAAACCAACTAAAAAGGCTTAAAAATTGACAAGGACATTATCAGTCCTCCGTCTGACCACTCAGGCTCTCACGAATCACCCATGTTGAAAAGTATTTGTCTTCTACTAAATTTGGATACTGTAAATTGAACTTATTTTGGCCATCAGCGAAGTTCACTATTCCTTTAGGTGCCTGCCAATATTCTCCCAGTGATTTGTTTCCTGAAAGTAATATGAAGAAAAGTGAGACAAAAACACATATGCTGAAATAGGTCCTAATTTTACTACCATGAAGGAAACTTTATTTTATGAAAGTTATTAATGTCAATTTAAATGTCTTCAAATATCAAAGACTGCTTTAATTCACAGACCTCACAGTGTTTTTTTTTTTAATGAGGCTATAAGAAGGACTTGTGAAGATCATGTGATAGAATAACCAGTCATAATGGGGAGGGAGCCGGGGAGCTGTATTTTCAGTTAAAATGCAGTTATTTTCTACATTTTACTTAAGGGAACTGTAAACCTCTGGTAATAAATACAAGGAACACGCTAACGTATTAGACAGGAAATAATTATTTGGTATAGCAACTGCAGGCTACTTTAGTGTTCAAATCACATGTGAAACAATTTTCTATGTGTTCACTAGAGATACGTTTGTACTTAACGTTAGGCTAACTGCTTCCAAGAACCAGATTCGGGGGAAATTACATTTTTACAGTGAAACAACATCTCACATGTCCTCAGGGCTCTCTCCCCTCCAAAGGGGCCACCTGCCTACAGTAAGTCGAGCTGTCATCTCCAACATCTGCTGGGGGTGGGGCAGGGCACAGCGGTCGGGGGCTGCCCCGCACCGTCCCCCATGCACTAGCTGGGAGCAGGAAGGGCTGCTCCAGCGGAGAGCCCCAAACAAATGGGGCTTCAACGACAACAATGGCAACAAACGTGTTTCCGTTTCTTTTAGACTGTACTGGGCCCTGTCATTTGTTACCCAGATAATCCTTCACCCTGTTATAGAATTTCAAGCCATGGCTTTCCTTCCTTCTCCCAGAGAGTTTAAGTGTTCATTACAGGAAATGAATCAAAGAACATTAGAATAGCAAATATCACTACACAGCATATGTCATTATTACGCAGACTGAATGATGGTTTTATGTTTAGGAGTTAACTTGAAGTGAGGAAGCTGGCAACAGTTCCAAAGTTCATTTTTCCCCCCCTAATTTAACCCCTGACCAGAGGCCAAGGGAATTTCTGAGCATGACAAGCCATCAACACCTCCAATCTCAAGGGACATTTTTGGATATTTGTGCCAAGTGGTTTGTAAAGCAAGCATGGGCACCAGACAGCTCCAAGGATGACCAGAGAGTGCTTTGTCTATGATAATTTATTCATCTTAAACTTGGAAAAGCACACAGGGATGAGAAATAAGATTTCTGGTTTAAGGGCAAGTTTTATCATTGCCTTTATGGCCATGTAAGGCGAAAACATCTGAAAGGGCAGCGGGTAAGCACGCCAGATCTTATGGGCTGCCCCATGTGACAAGTCGTGACTCACGTCTCTATACTGTGTAGTACACAATCTTGTAGCTAATTCTTACAGAATATCACTTTCCTACAATGTGAAGTTTTTTCCAATTATGCTTATCTTTTAGAAAGGTTTTTAAACAGTAACCTTGTTCCTCAGGGTCAATATTTGTATCAACTAAAATTTCAAAACAAGGAATGTAAACAAGAAACCTATTTAATTTTGTCTTCTATTAAAGACATGTACATCTACTAACAATCTTCTGCAGACCTTGAGCAAATTCTATCAGACGTCAGCTGAAAAAATAAGATAACTGTCTTGAGGAGCTTTTAAATCTATACCCTAGTAGAGGCAATGATTAGGTATACTAAATTTATTAATGTGCTTTCTTCCCCGCCCCATGCAATTAAGAACTACTATGATGATGACATCTTTTCATTTCCTGACATCTTTTACTTTTTACTGAAATACTAATTCCTTAAATGTAGTTCTACAGATTACCAAACACTAACACGCTATGCAGGGGCTTCCCAGGTAGCTGAGTGGTGAAGAATCTGCCTGCCAGCGCAGCAGGTGCGTGTTCGATCCCCAGGCCAGGAGGATCCCCTGGAGGAGGGCATGGCTACCCACTCTAGTGTTCTTGCCTGGAGAATCCCGTGCACAGAGGAGCCTGGCGGGCTACAGTCCATGGGTCACAAAAAAGTCAGACATGACTTAGCGACTCAGCACCACCTCACACTATCACCTACCCCAGTAACAGCCTCTTCATGGACGGGCAGGTGCTTCTAAGTCACAGGTAAGGAAACTGGTGCCTAGTGAGGCCCCGAAGTCTCCTTCCTCAGCTGCGGACAGAACAGAGGTCTGACAGCCCTGTGACTCGGCCAGGTCAGCCAGCACTGGAGGCTGCAGCTCTGGGCGAATCCACTGGCTGCCCCGGCCCCAGTTTCCCCACTGACCCAGACAGTGGATACGGGTGATGCGGGAAGCAGACTGCCCACCTCTCCCCGACCCACAGGAAACTGATCGGAGACTCACTCTCTGTGGACTGAAACTCCACGGTGACAGCCACAGGACGGGAGGCTGAGCCCTTCCCAGATCACATATTTCTCATTCTCCAAGTCAGGCCACCTCTCCAACCACACGTGTGCAGAAAAGGTCTTGGACATCTAAGGGGAGTGACGTTAAGAGATGCTCCACGCATAAACCTCTGCAGCAGAGTCCACCTTGGCTAACAGACATGTGCGCGCACACAGAAGAACCTGAGATATACCCAATCCGGGCTGTGAACTGGGCAAACCAAAATGACTGCCAAAGGAAAGCTGGGGAAATGCCTCATCACGGGAGTGCACCCTGCCCCGCAGGCACAGCTCAGGGACGCTCAGTCTGCCAGTGGGTGTTCCTGTCCACACGTACTGCACTCCTTTTTCCACCTAATAAATACTCCACCTTTCATCTCTGTGGGAATTTTCTTCTGCAAAGTTGAAAAGCCAGGGTCTTGCACTGACCACTGGTCTACTGGCTAAGATTCGGTACTCTCACCACCGTGACCCATTCTCAATCTCTGGCTGGGACCGAAGCCCTGCTTCAAGCGGCTACCAGCCGAGACCCCCCAGATCACTGATACCAAGTTTCTCCCCCTGCTGCCGCAGCCCCACCTCTGACTAAACTAAGTGCTTACTGCCTATCATACAACGTTTCTCACAAAAAGGAACTGTAATGAACACACATGTCCTTAAGAGGAATGATACAGTTGCAAGTACATCTTTGAATTAGCTCCTTAAAGAAACCAGAAAATATATATATATTTGTTTTAACACAGAGACAATTCATAGTATGTTCACTTTAAGAAGTGGCCTTCCTTATCCAGTATGACTCAATTTCCAGAATGCTCACTTTGCCCCCAGGCCCCAGAGGGGGTCCACAGACAGACCCTTGTAGGTCCCGGGGAGTAAGGACTCCTGACCACTGGCAAACGAATGAAGACCACCTACCCACTTAACACAGCTAAGGACATGGATCATGCGGAAACAACTGCCCGTCATAATCAATCCGAGCTGGCTTCGTATCTACAGGCAACAGTCTTATTTTGGATTATCAATTCTACAAGTCAGAAGGGTCCAATTATTACTACAGGACCCTATAAAAATGTATGTTTTCTGTTTTCCTGATCACTGCAACAAAAAGTCCATCCAACGACCATTAAAACAAACTGGAAGTGAATTTTTTTTTTCTACTAAAGCTGGTATCCTAAGCCCAAGTATCTGTCAGTTTATGGGGTTTGCATCAAAACCAGCAGTTCATAGTTTTCTGGCAAATCTCCATTTCAATTCATTTCAACCATAATTCTCACTTACCTTTATTTGCAAGAACAAAATGCCTTTCTCTCTCAGACTGTTACACCTCTCACTTACTAGATTCGTTCCAGTTTTTGCATTCTCCCTAAAACCTCACTGGAAAATGCGTAGGACAGAGTGATGGATAGCACGGCACTGCACACTGTCACTCTGCTCTTTGCTTAATGTCTAGAAAAACGCCCAGATGTTTAGATCTCGGTATTTTCTACACCGTGTAGTTTAGCCTTCGGTAAGTTGTGGGGCAGCCTCTGCTCTCCTGACACTAGTTAATCTACGAGGCTGTCAAACATGTCACACGGACCGTGAATCACTGCCTCCTGCAGAATTCGCTGAAGCCCCCCAAGAAGTGCTCGAGGCAGACAGCTGCACTGGGGGCCCTGCACCCACAGCTCGGCTCTGCGCAGAGAGCCCTTGCTAAGTCATCTTCAAGATAATCCAAGGGTCTGAGTGAAGGCTTTAATAAAAAGAAAATGAAAAATTTGTCAAAAACAAATTGGCTGTCTTTCAGACAGACACCTTTTTAGCCGGAGTTCCTCCCCCAACACCACCCACCCAGACACTCTTTTCTCAAACTAGTGGAACTCTCTTCTTCTAAACAATCTGGAATTTCTGAAGAATGTTGTTTTTGCATAGTTAATATTTTCACATTTTTCTCCCCCTTCTTGGTCTTTCCCAGTATAATATAATCCTTTGCACCTGCAAAAGCTCCACAGACTGCTGACTGCCAACAATCCACCACATGACCTTGCCTCCAGGACCAGAGGGCCTGTGGTAAAGGAGAAAGAAAAATACACGTTACTGAATATCTGAATTCATCAGAACCTCCTGTGGGTTAGCTCTGGGGATGGGAACTTAAGTGAGAAGCTATTTTGGTGGCATTCCTCACTGATGACATAAGTGATTTTCCCAAGGACTTAACGGCCTTCTAAAATAAGTCAAAGAAACCAGGGGGACAGGGACATTAGCGAGCCCAAAGGAAACCATTGTCAGAGAATACGTGTGATACACATACACATATATACACATTTACATATAACATAAAAACACCTTTAAGACAATGTAACATTTAAAATACCTCCCGTATAACTCTAAACATGTAAATACCATAATACACAAGATTAGTCCAAAGCAGTGTATACCAAATTCCACAGTTCTGTTTTCAGTCTTTAGCCATGCTATACATGTCTGAAGGATACTGATTCTATTACTAAACAATGTAAAGTTCCTCAAAACGCTTTCACACCGCTCTGTGTAATATGTGTAACATAAAACTCATGCTGAGTTTCAAACTAGGCAAGACGATGGCAGGGGTGTGGTGCCTTGCTTGCTGAGAGTTTATGATACACTAGAAAACGAGATACAGTCATTTCAAATGGTGAAGAGAGAGTCAGGCCCTGGTTCAGCCTCTGAACACATATCAAAACCCGAGACTTCCCTGGTGATCCAGTGGTTAAGAATCTGCTTTGCACTGCAGGGGACGTGGGTTTGATCCCTAGTCAGGGAACTAAGCCCCAAGCCACTAGACAATCCACAGGAAAGATCTCCACATGACCCAACGAAGACCCCCCAATACAGCTAAATAAAGATTTTAGAAAACAAAACAAACCAAAACTAAACCAAACAAGCATACCGAAAAAAAAACCACCCACAGTCCTCATAACAATCCTAAGAGTCGGGTCCTGTTGCTAGTCTCGTTTTATCCAGGCTTTCTAACAGCAGAGCCTACACTATTTATTTTTGTTTTTAGCTTTCTTGAGGTATAAATGATACCCAATAAACTACATCTACTTCAAGCAGGTGATACAGTAACTTCTGATACACATACACGAGACATCGCCATGATTAAGATAACGAACGTATCCATCACCCAAAAAGCTTTGCTGTCCCTCTGTCATCCCCCTTTCCTGACCAAACCTTAAACAATCTGATCAATCCCTAGAGATTAGTTTGCCTTTCCTGGAGTTTTATATAAACGTAATTACACATTAACTTCTTAACACAGCTTCTTTGCTTCAGATTCCTTGTATGATTCGCTCATGTTAATGTGGGTGTCGATCATCTGTTCCTCTCTTTTGGTTAAATGACAGTCCATTGTATAGATGCGTCATTACTGGTCTGCGTATCTGCCTGCTAATGGACCTTTGCGATTTTTTCAGTTTGGGGCTAATACGAATAAAACTGTTCAGAACGTTTATATTTATGACTTCATGTGGACAGATGCCTTCATCTCTCCTGGAAAAAATACCCAGGAGTGAAGTAACTGAACCACCTGGCGGATGTATGCAGGTACACTTTTTAAGAGACTACCCAATTGTTTTAGAAACTGTTGTACCATTTTACATTTAGACCAGTTTCTTTACATCTTTTCCAATATCTGGTATTGTCAGTATTTTTAGTATTTTAACATTTTAATTCATATGCAGTAGTATTTCACTGTGGTTTCAATATGTATTTCCCTAATAATGCTGAGCTCCTTTTCATGTAATTTTTTTACCATCCATAAAATATCTTCTTTATGAAGTGTCTGTTCAAATGTTTTGCACATTTTTATTGGGTTGTCTGTTTTGTAATTACTGAGTTTTGACAGTTCTTTCTTAATTACTGCCTTTTATTTTTCTTGCCTTACTGGAATCTGCTTTGGCCGTCTAGCATAATGGCAAGTACCGCGATAAAGACAAAGAATATCAGAAATAAGACCTCTTAAATATATTCATTACAATGGTTAGAACGGTATATATATATAATATCCTGTCAATGGTGGTGTGACATTTTCACAGATGATCAAATATACCACAACTAACAAATGGGACCTATTTAAACTTAAAAGCTTTTGCATAGCAAAGGAAACCATCAACAAGATGAAAAGACAACCCACAGAATGGGAGAACATATTTGCAAATGAAGGAACAGACAAAGGATTAATCTCCAAAATACAGAAGCAGTTCATTCAGCTCTATATCAAAAATAATAACAATAATAATAATAACCCAGTCAAAAAATGGGCACAAAGCCTAAACAGAAATTTTTCCAAAGAAGACATACAGATGGTCAATGAACATGAAAAGATGCTCACCACTGCTCATTATTAGAGAAATGCAAACCAAACTACAACAGGATGCCACCAAACAGCCATCATCAACAAACGTACAAACCTGGACTTCCATGGTGAAACAGCGGCTAAGAACCCCCCTCCCAATGCAGAGTACATGGGTGCGCATCCCACATGCCCTGCAGCAACTAAGCCCGTGCGCCACAACTACTCAGCCAGAGTTCTGCAAATAATGAAGCCTGTGCACCTGGAAGCTATGATCCACAGCGAGAGGCCACCACAACGAGAAGCCCGTGACCGTGAAGAGCAGCCCCTGCTCACTGCAATTAGAGAAAGACCACTCGCAGCAACAAAGACTCATAGTAACTGAAAATAAAATTAAACCAATAAACTTCACTTCGAAATTAAAAATCTACAAATCCCTAAGTGCTGCAGAGGATATGGAGAAAAGGGAACCCTCTTGCAGTGCTGGTGGGAATGTAAATTCATACAGCCACTATGAAGAAGAGTATGGAGGTTCCTTAAAAAGTTAAAACCAGAACTACCAGCAATCCCACTACTGGGCATATACTCTGAGAAACCCATAATTCAAAATGACTTATGCAACCCAATGTTCACTGTAGCACTATTTACAGGAGCTAAAGACCTGGAAGCAACCTAAATGTCCACCCACAGATAAAGATGGGGTGTCTGCACAGGATGAACATTGCTGTTTAGTTGCTTCGTTGTGTCTGACTCTCCAACTCGAGGCGGAACAAAGACGCTGAGCCAAAGGGGAAATAATGCCCAGCTGTGGGTGTGTCTGGTGGTGAAAGTCAAGTCCGATGCTGTCAAGAACAATACTGTTTAGGAACCTGCAACGTTAGGTCCATGAAACAAGGTCAATTGGAAGTGGTCAAAAAGGAGATGGAAAGAGTGAACCATCAACATTCTAGCAATCGGTGAACTAAAATGGACTGGAATGGGTGAATTTAACTCAAATGACCATTATATCTATGATTGTAGGCAAGAATCTCTTAGAAGAAATGGACTACTCCTCGTAGTCAACAAGAGAGTCCGGAATGCAGTACTTGGGTACAAACTCAAAAAAAAAAAAAAAACCTGGAATGATCTGTGTTCATTTCCAAGGCAAATCATTCAATAGCACATAATTCAAGTCTAGGCCCCAAACACTAATGCCGAAGAAGCTGAAGTTGAATGGTTTTATGATGTCCTACAAGACCTTCTAGAACTAACACCACAAAAAGATGTCCTTTTCATCATAGAAGACTGGAATACAAAATGAAGCAGGGCAAAGGCTGAGACTGAGTTTTGCCAAGAGAATGCACTGGTCCACAGCAAACACCCTCTCCCAACAACACAAGAGACAACTCTACACATGGATGTCACCAAATGGTCAATACTGAAATCAGATTCATTATATTCTTTGTAGCCATACAGATGGGAGACTGTACAGATGGAGAAGCCCCATACAGTCAGCAAAAATAAGACCAGGTGCTGATTGTGGCTCAGATCATGAACTCCTTATTGCAAAATTCAGACTTAAATTTAAGAATGTAAGGAAAACCACTAGGCTATTCAGGTATGACCTAAATCAAATCCATTATGATTAGACAATGGAAGTGATTCAAGGGATTAGATCTGATAGAGTGCCCAAAGAACTATAGACGAGTGTTCCTAACACTGCACAGGACGTGGTGATCAAAACCATCCCCAAGAAAAAGAGATGCAAAAAGGCAAAATGGTTGTCTGCGGAGGCCTTACAAATAGCTGAGAAAACAAGAGAATTGAAAGGCAAAGGAGAAAAAGCAAAGATATACCCATCTGAATGCAGAGTTCCAGAGAATAGCAAGCAGAGATAAGAAAGTCTTTTAAAGCAAACAATGCAAAGAAATAGAGGAAAACAAAAGAATACGGAAGACTAGAGATCTCTTCAAGAATATTAAGAGATACTAAGGGTGCAATGAAGAACAGAAACAGTATGGGCCTAACAGAAAAAGAAGATTTTAAGAAGAGATGACAAGACTACACAGAAGAACTATACAAAAAAGATCTTCATGACCCAGATAACCATGATGGTGTGATCACTCGCCTAGAGCCAGACATCCTGAAGTGCGAAGTCAAGTGGGCCTTAGGAAGCATCACTATGAACAAAGCTAGTGGAGGTGATGGAATTCCAGTCTGAGCTATTTCAAATCCTAAAAGATGATGCTGCAGAAGTGCTGCACTCAATATGCCAGCAAATTTGGAAAACTCAGCAGTGGCCATAGGACTGGAAAAGGTCAGTTTTCATTACAATTTCAGAGAAGTGCAATGCCAAAGAATGTTCAAACTACCACACAATTGCACTCATTTCACATGCTAGCAAAGTAATGCTCAAAATCCTTCAAGCTAGGCTTCAACAGTATGTGAATGAAGAACTTCCAGATGTACAAGCTGGATTTAGAAAAGGTAGAAGAACCACAGATCAAATTGCCAACATCCGTTGGTCATAGAAAAAGTCAGAGAATTCCAGGGCATCTATTTCAGACTATGCTAAAGCCTTTGACTGCAAAGATCACAATAAACTGAAAATTCTTCAAGAGATGGGAATACCAGACCACATGACCTGCCTCCTGAGAAATCTGTATGCAGGTCAAAAAGCAACAGTTAGAACTGGACAGGGAACAACAGACTGGTTCCAAATTGGGAAAGGAGTACATCAAGCCTGTATATGTCACCCTGCTTATTTAACTTGTCTGCAGAGTGCATCATGTGAAATGCCAGGCTGGATGAAGCACAAGCTGGAATCAAGATTGCTGGGAGAAATATCAATAACCTCAGACAGGTAAATGAAATCACCCTAATGGCAGCAACGGAAAAGTAACTAAAGAGCCTGCTGATGAGGGTGAAAGAGGAGAGTGAAAAGTCTGGCTTAAAGCTCAACATTCAAAAAACAAAGATCATGGCATCTGGTCCCATCACTTCATGGCAAATAGATGGGGAAACAGTGGAAACAGTGAGAGACTTTATCTTCTTGGTCTCCAAAATCACTGTGGACGATGACTGCAGCCATGAAATTAAAAGATGCTTGCTCCTTGGAAGAAGAGCTATGACAATCCTAGACAGCATATTAAAAAGCAGAGACATTACTTTGCTAACAAAGGCCCATAGTGTCAAAGCTATGCTTTTTCCAGTAGTCATGTATGGATGTGAGAATTGGACAATAAAAATGCCAAAAGAATGGAATGCTCAAGTGGCCAAAGAATGGAAGCCTTTGAACTGTTGTCTGGAGAAGACCCTTGAGAGTCCCTTGCACAGCAAGGAGATCAACCCAGTCAGGAAATCAAACCTGAATCCTCACTGGAAGGACTGATGCTGAAGCTGAAGCACTAATATTTTTTGGCTACCTGATGCAAAGAGCCAACTCACGGGAAAAGACTCTGATGCTGGGAAAGAACGAAGGCAGGAGGAGAAGGCGACGACAGAGGATGAGATGGCTGGATGGCATCAACTCAATGGACATGAGTTTGAGCAGGCTCCAGGAATTGGTGAAGGACAGGGAAGCCTGGCGTGCTGCAGTCCATGGGGTCGCAAAGAGCCGGACACGACTAAGCAACTGAAGAACAACAATATAAGAGAGGAATGAAACTGGGCTGTCTGTAGTGAAAAGAATGGACCTAGCATCCTTCATAGAGTGAAGTAAGAGAAAAACAAATATCATATGTCACTGAACACAGAGGAAATTTAGGAAAATGGTACAGGCGAAGCTGCCTGCAAGGCAGGAATACAGACGCAGATACAGCGAATGGACATGTAGACAAAGGTCTGGGGAGGACAAGGCTGGGACGAACTGCAAGAGCAGCACGCACATGTGCACCACTGCATGTGAGACAAACGCTGCTGGCGAGCTGCCTCTAAATATATACACACACACGTACACCACCACGCGTGACACAGATGCTGCTGGCGAGCTGCCTCTAAATATACACACACACACATACACACCACCGCGTGTGAGACAGACAGCTGCTGGCGAGCTGCCTCTAAATATACACACATACACATATACACCACCACGCGTGAGACAAACGCTGCTGGCGAGCTGCCTCTAAATATACACACACACACATATACACCACCACACGTGACACAGATGCTGCTGGCGAGCTGCCTCTAAATATACACACACACAGATATACCACTGCGCGTGAGACAAACGCTGCTGGCGAGCTGCCTCTAAATATACACACACACACAGATATACCACCGCGCGTGAGACAAACGCTGCTGGCGAGCTGCCTCTAAATACACACACACACACAGATATACCACCGCGTGTGAGACAAACGCTGCTGGCGAGCTGCCTCTAAATATACACACACACACAGATATACCACCGCCAGACAACCCCACGCCTCTAAATATACACACACACACAGATATACCACCGCGCGTGAGACAAACGCTGCTGGCGAGCTGCCTCTAAATATACACACACACACAGATATACCACCGCGCGTGAGACAAACGCTGCTGGCGAGCTGCCTCTAAATACACACACACACACAGATATACCACTGCGCGTGAGACAAACGCTGCTGGCGAGCTGCCTCTAAATATACACACACACATATACACCACCATGTGTGAGACAGATGCTGCTGGCAAGCTGCCTCTAAATACACACACACACACACACACACATATACACCACCGCGCGTGAGACAGACAGCTGCTGGTGAGCTGCCTCTAAACATACACACACACATATACACCACCACGCGTGAGACAGACAGCTCCTGGCGCCCAGGGGCCCTACTCAGCACTCTGCGACAACCTCGAGGGGGGCTCAGAGGCCCATCGCTTAGTCACGGTGCTGTATGTCAGAAACTACTGCCACACTGTAAAGCGCCCATCCTCCTAATACACACACACACACACACACACACACAGCTAAACAACAGCTAACTTAGTACTACCTTCCTACTTCAACAATTCTCTACTGAAAATACACTTGGAAGGCTGAGAAAGCTGCTACAGAAATGGAACAGACATCATGTAAGCAAACCAAGGCATCTATATCTCTGTCAGCTTTACAGCGTTTCTTCAGTCAGACGGCTAACTATGCAGCCTGCCTAACAAATCAGCCGTATAATAGTGCGCGGTGTCGGAGCGCCAACATTTCCTTCCACCTAACTAACGAGACTGGTTACTTGGAAAGCATGTTTATTGAAATCACTGGACTAAGAGCAAAGCTAATCAAATAGATTTTTACTTGTGGCAGTAGATTAACTAAAGAGAAAGTTTGATCAAAAACAGCTTTCTAAAGATAGTCTTGCCACTAAGCAGAGTTTCTGGTATTTTTCTGTAAATGTTCTAATGTTTCCAAGTATAGATATCTGTGTGCTTTTGTAAAAAACATTTTCTCCAGAGCTCTTACAAGTACTGGAGACAGCATAAGGACCAAATCAGGAGAACAGCAACTTTTTATGTTTATCTTTTTTCAATTTTTGGCCACACTCCACAGCATACGGAACCTTAGGTTTGCCAACCAGGGATCAAACCAATGCCCCCTGTTTGGAAAGCAGAATCTTAATCACTGGATAGCCAGGGAAGTCACAACTTTTTACTTTAAAGGTGGCAAAATGTTTATTTTATCAGGCTAATGCCAATTTGGAGAAGGCAATGGCACCCCACTCCAGTACTCTTGCCTGGAAAATCCCATGGACGGAGGAGCCTGGTAGGCTGCAGTCCATGGGGTCGCTAAGAGTCAGACACGACTGAGCGATTTCACTTTCACTTTTCACTTTCATGCATTGGAGAAGGAAATGGCAACCCACTCCACTGTTCTTGCCTGGAGAATCCCAGGGATGGGAGAGCCTGGTGGGCTGCCGTCTATGGGTCGCACAGAGTCAGACATGACTGAAGCGACTTAGCAGCAGCAGTGCCAACTTGAACACTATACTTTGCCGAGTTTTCAGGAAACGGACACAAAATGTAAAATATCAATGGTCATTCTGGAAATGACTGGGAGGCATCTTCAGTTAATGCTAGAACCTGCAAGGATCCCACAGAGGTTACTCCAGGCAGACTTAAAGCGCTACAGATAACGCTGAGTTTGCAAGTCGAGTACATGTGCTCGGCTGCATTCGTGGCAGACTCTCTGCGCCCCATGCACTGCAGCCCACATGGCTCCTCTGGCCATCAGGTTTCCCAGGCAAGTACGCTCCTCCTCCAGGAGATCTTCCTGACCCAGGGATCGAACCTGTGTCCCCTGCATCTCCTGCACTGGCAGGTGGATTATTTACCACTGAGCCACCTGGGAAGGCCTAAAATAGCTAGTAATAAAGAACAAATAAGGTGTGTATTACATGTCATACAGGAGAAGAAAAATCAGAGACACTATATAATTCATAAATTGAGCATTTACTCAATACCTACTAGGTTTCAGGCAGTGTAGAGTCAGGGGGGGAAAAAATAGCAGTCCCCAGGTCTAATATTTGATGAGGGTACAATGAGGACAGAGGAGGTTATAAGAGGAAGAAGGCCTCACAGAGGTGGCTGCTATAATCTAGGGAACAAAACACAATGGTTGCCAAGGTGGGGCGGGGGGCGGGGGGCGGGGAACCACTGGATCAAAATAGACCCAGATGGCTGAAGACACAATTTAAAAATAGAATCTCCAAAGATAAGCATAACTTTCCACTATCACCTAGGCAGAATAACTTAGCCTAGAAACATAAAAAGAAATCATTTTTTATTAGAAAAAGATACTAATAAATAAACAAAAAAATCTCTAGAACCAAAAGATTAAGATTCAAGTGAAAAACTTCCATGGCAAACACAGAGCATTATAACAGGAACCACAGGAACTACACTCACACAGAACTTACTATGCTCCAGGCACCAAACACTTTACACACATTAACTCACATAATCCTAACCACAATCTTCCAAAGTATTTGCCATTTGATCATTTCACAAACAAGGAAGTTGAAGCTCAGAGAAGTTAAGCACCTTACCAAAGTTTAAATAGGTAGTGACAGAGTTTATAAATGCTCCAACTTGCACCAATAGGTTAGAGGTGTCTTGAAAGCAAACAAAAGGTATCTATAAGACATTTCATAGTTCTATATACAGATGATAACTTTTACTAGAATCATAATCAGAATAACCAAGTGAATGAACAAACTGTCAATGTCAAAAATAATGTGCTTTAAATAATATGAATTTTCTAATGCAGCTCAATATCAAAAAACAAGCTGATCAGACAATGGGGAGAAGATCTAAGCAGACTTTTCTCCAAGACGACATACAAATGGCCAAGAGGCCCACGAAAAGATGCTCTACATCACCAATTATTAGAGAAATGCAAATCAAAACCACGAGGTAGCAGCTCACACCAATCGGAATAGACATCATCAAAAAATCTACACACGCCTAAATGCTAGAGAGGGTGTGAAGAAAAGGGAACACTCTTACACTATTGATAGGAATGCAAAAAACTGACACGACCCCTGTGGAGAACAGTTCCTTAAAAAACTAACCACAGAACTACCACATGACCCAGCAATTCCACTCCTGGGCAGACATGCAGAGAAACTCACACGCCCAATGTTCACTGCAGCACTATTTACAACAGCCAGAACATGGAAGCACCCGAGGTGTCCATCGACAGAGGAATGGATGAAGACGTGGTAGATACATGCGGTGGGATGTCACTCAGCTACAAAAAGAGCAAAACTGTATTTGCAGAGATACGAATGGACCTAGAGTCTGTCATACAGAGTGAAGTCAGGAAGAGAAAAACTAACGTCATATATTAACGCTTCTATGTGGAATCTAGAAAAATGGTACTGATGCACCTACTTGCAAAGCAGAATAGAGACACAGACGGAGAGCACAAACGTATGAACATCAAGGGGGTGAGGGGGTGGGATGGACTGGGAGAGTGGGATTGATTGTGTCCACTACGATGTATTAAGTAGAACGTAAGGCCTGCTGTACAGCACAGGGGGGTGGGGGGGGGTACAATCTGTTTATAGGACATATGTTAAACTTTAAACTTTAAAAGGCATTCCAATATTCATTTTGTTGTTGTTTAGTTACTAGTCAGGCTCCTCTGCAACCCCATGGACTGCAGCCCACCAGGCTCCTCTGTCTATGGGATTTCCCAAGCAAGAATACTGGAGTGGGCTGCTGTTCCCGTCTCCAGGGGATCTTCCCAGCCGAGGGATCAAACCCACATCTTGTATATTAGCAGGCGGGTTCTTTACCACTGAGTCACCAGGGAAGCCCCCAATATACACTGCTGCTAAATCACTTCAGTCGTGTCCAACTCTGTGCGGCCCCATAGACGGCAGCCCACCAGCACCCCCCCGCCACCCCCCCTCCCGCGATTCTCCAGGCAAGAACACTGGAGTGGGTTGCCATTTCCTTCTCCAATGCAAGAAAGTGAAAAGTGAAAGTGAAGTCGCTCAGTTGTGTCCGACTCTTCGCGACCTCAAGGACTGTAGCCTACCAGGCTCCTCCATCCATGGGATTTTCTAGGCAAGAGTACTGGAGTGGGGTGCCATTGCCTTCTCCACCAATACACATTCAGTTCAGTTCAGTTGCTCAGTCACGTCCGACTCTTTGTGACCCCATGAACCGCAGCACGCCAGGCCTCCCTGTCCATCACCAACTCCCAGAGTCCACCCAAACTCATGTTCATCGAGTCAGTGATGCCATCCAGCCATCTCATCCTCGGTCGTCCCCTTCTCCTCCTGCCCCCAATCCCTCCCAGCATCAGAGTCTTTTCCAATGAGTCAACTCTTCGCATGAGGTGGCCAAAGTACTGGAGTTTCAGCTTTAGCATCAGTCCTTCCAATGAACATACAGGACTGAACTCCTTTAGGATGGACTGGTTGGATCTCCTTACAGTCCAAGGGACTCTCAAGAGTCTTCTCCAACACCACAGTTCAAAAGCATCAATTCTTCAGCACTCAGCTTTCTTCACAGTCCAACTCTCACATCCATACATGACCACTGGAAAAACCATAGCCTTGACTAGACGGACCTTTGTTGGTAAAGTAATGTCTCTACTTTTCAATATGCTATCTAGGTTGGTCATAACTTTCCTTCCAAGGAGTAAGTGTCTTTTAATTTCATGGCTGCAATCACCATCTGCAGTGATTTTGGAGCCCACAGAAATAAAGTCTGACACTGTTTCCACTGTTTCCCCATCTATTTCCCATGAAGTGATGGGACCAGATGCCATGATCTTCATTTTCTGAATGTTGAGCTTTAAGACAACTTTTTCACTCTCCTCTTTCACTTTCACCAAGAGGCTTAGGTACGGACAAATACTGTTTGATTCCACTTACGTGAGGTACCTAGAATAGTCAAATTCATAGCTAGGAAGTACACTCATAGATGCTGGGGATAGGGGTGGGGGTGGGGAGTAATTAATGGGACCGCTTCAGGTTAGGAAGGTGAAAAATTCAGGAGATGGATGGTGAAAGTTGTACAACAATATGAATGTACTTAAGTGCCACTGAACTGTACAGCTAAATATGGTTAATACAGTATGTTTTCTATTATGTGAATTTTACCATAATAAAAAAAATTTGAAAAAAGTTTTTCATTATGCATGATTTTTTAGAATAAAGAATTAAGTGAATAAAAGGATACTGACACTAAGCTAAAGAGAAAAGTGCTGTGGGGGCTTCCCTGCTGACATAGTGGTAAAGAATCCACCTGCCAAGGCAGGAGACGCGGGTCCGATCCCTGGGCTGGGACGATCCCATGTGCCACGGAGCAACTAAGCCCGCGCATCGCAGCTATTAAGCCCGTGCTCTAGAGCCCGGGAGTCACAGCTGCTGAAGCCTGTGTGCTCTAGAGCCCACGACTCACAGCAAGTCGCCACAGTGAGAAGTCCACGCAGCACAGCTTGAGAGCAGCCGCCACTTGCCGCAACTAGAGAAAGCCTGCGCGGTAAAGAAGGTCCAGCACAGCCAAAGATAAGTAAATAAATCTCCACCACAAAAAGCCACGTGGCGTTTACAAATCATTTATCTGAGAGCAACTTTAAGTTCATTAAGCTACAAGAATAACAATAAGAATCTGGCTGGTAAAAAGTACTATATATGAATTATTAAAGCATTTGAAATTACTTATTTGTTATGGAGGAACTAGAGGGTCATGGAGAGAAGGCAATGGCACCCCACTCCAGTGCTCTCGCCTGGAGAATCCCATGGCCAGAGGGGCCTGGTGGGCTGCGGTCCATGGGGGCACTGAGAGTCGGACACGACTGAGCGACTTCACTTTCACTTTTCACTTTCCTGCACTGGAGAAGGAAATGGCACCGCACTCCAGTATTGTTGCCTGGAGAGTCCCAGGGACGGGGGAGCCTGGTGGGCTGCCGTCTATGGGGTCGCACAGAGTCGGACACGACTGAGGTGACTTGGCAGCAGAGGGTCATGAGCAATAAAAAACTGACTGGAAGGACAGGACAGATTACTCGCAGGAAGTGTAGCATTATTGTTTATGAACTTTGAATACTTTAATAGTAGTGGAAAATGGAATAAAAACGTAGTGTCAGCCAACAGTATGAATGACTGACTGACAGTATTACTGGCCACTTCCTGAGTACCTCGAAACTATGCAAAGACTTCACATTTCTCACTTGATTTTGAAAGGTGTGTATTAGTATCCATAAACACAGGTGCAGGGCGGTGCAAACCAATGTCAAGTAAGTTGCCTGAGGTCAGACAGAAAGTGGGGGAGCTGAACCTCGTTGTTCTGGTTCCCTCAGAGCCATGTGTCTTGTAGACAGAACAGTATATAAACATTTGTACGCTTCCTTGATACACAGCTCACCGTCTAGAGAAGCTACCATAGGCAAGTTATTATAGTTTGATGTCAATAAAATTTAGTTAAATAATGTGGGTTTGTAATGGAGAATTCTTTTTAAAGACCTCAACATCAAAATTTTTAATTGCCCTAATTTCTAAACGTAAGTAAGCATTTCCATTGCCACTGAGGTCTAATGATGACTCCTGTAAAGGCACAGAGAGGGGCCCAAATATGAAAACCACAGTGGTGGTGTCTCAAATGAGATGACAAAGCTTGAGACCCTAAATGAATAAACCTAAGTGAGACTTGTGAAAACCAAGCAGCCATGCTTTACTTGCTGTTTGCTTATTTATCAAAATTCAAACTCCTGCTTCCGTTTTCTATTATATAGGGACTTCACTGGTGGTCCAGTGGTTAAGAATCTGCCTGACACTGAAGGGGACATGGGTTCGATTTTACTAAAAATCCTAATCGGCAACTCTGACTTTGTGGGTGATCTGGACACAAAATATTTCGCTCGTATTTTCAAGTGCTTCTATCCATGTTGGCATGCTGTATTTAGTTTAGGGAACAAGTTTAGTGTGGTAAAATCATACAGGATCTTTTTACTGTTATCATTCCCTCCTCAACCTTCACAGGAATCTGCGTTCTGATCAAGCATGTCTGTGCAGACACCAGATGGTCTAGCCTCACGAAACTGAGGGCAGGAGGAGAAGGGGACAACACAGGTGAGATGGCTGGATGGCATCACCGACTCAACGGACATGAGGTTGAGCAAGCTCCAGGAGACAGTGAAGGACAGGGAAGCCTGGTGTGCTACAGTCCATGGGTCACCCAGAGTCGGACGTAACTGGGTGACTGAACAACAGCAACGTGAAATGGGGGCAGTGGAGACCCTGAGCACGAGCACCCTTCACATTACTGTCATTTCATTCATATTACCAAAGATATGGAAGAATCTTGAGGGTGGGGTGATAATACACATTTAACTATCGTTAAAATACCAGTCAAGAACAATAAACAAGTTATTACCTATAATTTGAATAAAAATATCATTTTTACAAAGTACTGTCTATTTACAAGACATAAAATGTACTGTTTTATACACTGTAGTATAACGGAAATGATAATTCAATGGCCCCTGATTTCTTCTGCAAAGCTATGATTTCATCTTAGAAAATCAGCAGCATAATGTGAAAATCTCACATACACAAACTGAGTTTATTTTCAGGTTGCTTCAAATGTTGCATCTGAGTTAAAGCTTGCAGTTTCTTCCAGTTACTGAGTTGCAACTTCGTAACACCTTGTGGCTAGAAGCACAACTACTTAGACCTGATAGCACTGTTAACAATCGTCTACACTGCACTTACATATTCAGACACCAGAACAAATCTGACATTCTTAGAGGAAATTTTATCATATCCTTTCACAATCCATGTACTGTTTGGCTAAGGTTCAGTAAGAGTACATCTGTACATTATGGCTCTGATTGTACTTCTAAAAGAAACTAATTATAAATAAAACAGTTCACGTATACAGCTATCTAACTTTGCACTGACCCTGAAAAAGAATGCTAACCTCCAAACAATTAGTAAATAGCTGTGAACACCTGCTGTGTAAAAGACATAACTATAAAGAATATAAACATAAATGATCAGAAGACAAAGTTTCTTCCTCCAAAATGCAGTGAAAACACAAGCTCATGGAAACATGTGGTCTGGCTCCACTCATCCCCATAAACCATCTGTCCCCCGCCCCACCCCATGTCAGTCTCTGAGAGCCGAATCTTTCCTGAATGAACACTGTTAAACCCTTGCCCAAGTACAGCATAACCAGGAATGCTGTGGGTGGTGGTGGTACTGGTTTAAGAAATATGGTAGCCATATTTATATCATAAAGTCAAACAACTAACACAATTTGTAGAAACACCTGAAATAAGCAGATTTAACAATACCACCTCAACTTCTGAACCTATGAAACAGCAACATTATTAAAGACATCATGCACTATGTGCAAAATTATGTGTAAAATGATTAAGAACATCAACTCGGAATATTACTCGGCCATAAAAAGGAACAAAACCGTGCCATTTGCAGAGATGTAGATGGACCTGGAGGCTGTCATACACAGTGAAGTCAGAAATAGAAAGAGAAATCACATATTAACACATAAGGGTAGGATCCAGAAAACGGTACAGGTGTTTCTGCAAAGCAGAAAGAGAGACACAGATGTAGAGAACACATGTCTGAACACCAAGTGGTGAAAGGTGGGGTGGGATGAACTGTGAGCCTGGGAATGACGTATGTACACTACCACGTATCAAACAGGCAACCAATGAGAGAGCCTGCTGTGCAGCACAGGGGAACTTCACGCAGTGTTCTGTGGGGACCCAAATGGGAAGGACATTCAAAAACCAGGGGACATACGCAAACATACAGCTGGTTCACCTTGCTGTGCAGCAGAAACTAACGCAACTCTGCAAAGCAACTACATTCCAATTAAAACAGTTTTTTAAAGGACACCAATTCTGGAATCAGATGGTCTGGGTTCAAATCCCAAATGCACCCCTTAACACTTGAGTATTACTGAGGCCTTGGTCAAGGCACTCCAACTCTCCTTCAGTTTCCACATCTGTGAAATGAAGACAGTAACAGCACCCAAAGGCCTTTCTTGGTAGCTCAGCCGGTAAAGAATCTGCCTGCAATGCAGGAGACCCTGGTTTGATTCCTGGGTTGGGAAGATCTCCTGGAGAAGGGACAGGGCTACCCACTCCAGTATTCTTGGGTTTCCCTGGTGGTTCACGCCTGCAATGTGGGAAACCTGGGTTTGATCCCTGGGTTGGGAAGATCCCCTGGAGGAGGGTATGGCAACCCACTCCAGGATCCGTGCCTGGAGAATCCCATGGACAGAGGAGCCTGGCAGGGGCTACATTTAGTCGCAAAGAATCGTACACAACTGAGTGACTAGGCACAAGGGACTAAGCACATAAGAATGGCCCCCACCTCACGGAACCGCCATGAAGATTCACAAGAGATGATCCACGGAGCCAGATACGTGCAGTCAGATATGCAGATACCACTACTCTAGTGGCAGAAAGTGAGGAGCAACTAAAGAGCCTCTTGATGAGGGTGAAAGAAGACAGTGAAAAATCTGGCTTAAAACTCAGCATTCAAAAAACAAAGATCACGGCATCTGCTCCCGCCAATTCAAGGCAAACAGATGGGGAAACAATGGAAACTGGGACTTTATTTTCTTGGGCTCCAAAATCACTCTGGACAGTGACTGCAGCCACGAAATTAAAAGACACTTGCTCCTTGGAAGAAAAGCTATGACCAACCTAGACAGCATATTAAAAAGCAGAGACATCACTTGGCCGACAAAGGTATATATAGTCAAAGCTACAGTTTCTCCAGTAGTCATGTATGCATGTGGGAGTTGGACCATAAAGAAAGCTGAGCACCAAAGAACTGATGCTTTCAAATCCCACAAGCCATGCGGCAGAACCAAAAAAAAAAAACGTTATATACTATACAATCCCATTTTTATAAAACTCTAGAAAAAGCAAACTAATCTGCAGTGACACAGAGAAGATCAGTGTTCGCTGCCCATGGGGCAGGGGAAAAATAAAAGTGGGAAGAGGTTTCAGAGAAACATGAGCAAATTCTGAGAGGGCAATGGATATGCTCATTTTTTTCCTTATAAAGTTTCATGGATAGAAAAATATGTCAAAATTCATCATGGTGCTAGAAAAGACTCTTGAGAGTCCCCTGGACAGCAAGGAGGTCAAACTAGTCAATCCTAAAGGAGATCAACCATGACTATTCACTGGAAAGACTGATGCTGAAGCTCCAGTACTTTGGCCACCTGATGCGGAGAGCTGACTCAGTAGAAAAGACCCTGATGCTGGGAAAGATTGAAGGCAGGAGGAGAAGGGGTTGACAGAGGATGAGATGGTTGGATGGAATAACCGATTCAATGGACTTGAGTTTGAGCAAACTCTGGGAGATGGTGAAGGACAGGAAAGCCTGGCGTGCTGCAGTCCATGGGGTCGCAGAGTCAGACACCACTGCGCGACTGAACAACAATCCATGGAAAGTGGCTACCACAGTGCTGGGCACACTGTAACTACGAGAAATGCTAATTATCGTGACTATTAATGACTACTAGTAATTGTAGTAATAGACACAATATTAACATGGTGAAAGGGTGCTGGGTGGAAAACCAAGGACCTGATTTGGGAGATGAAATACAATCTCTGAGACCTGGTTTCTCTGTGTTAGTGGGGATGACGACAAGCCCTGTTTCCCTGAGCTGTATGTCATGTGAATGAGAGGCTAAGGGGTATACAGTATACCGCTTAGCACACCCACCCCGGCATGTAACATCTATTCTACACACAATGTGTTTCTTACAAGAATTCAAGCGACTATACGTGCGTAACTATTAAACTTATAAACTCATCATTTAACATCGCTTATAAACAAATTTTAAAATGCCAAGAAGGAAATAAACAGGTGCTGTGTTTACTGAGCAGGCAAGATGGGAAAGTCCTATTTTAAAGACGGGTGGACAGGGACTTTAAAGATGGGTGGACAGGGAAGGAAAGCCTCTCTGAGGTGACATGATCTGAGACCTAGGAAATGAGAAGGATTTGGACACCAAGAAAGCCCAGTGAAGAGCCAGAGTGAGGAGGGAAGGGATTTCTGTCAGCCCTCCAGATCACCACGGCCCCAGGCCCTAGGCACACAGTAGGCACCCAGGAACAAAGTGGAGAATGAATAACGAACACTTCTGGCAGAGAGCACAACACACATAAAGGCCCTCTGGTGAGGCGCGGCCTGGCAAGCCCAGACAGAGCAGAGGGAGGCCAGAGGGGCTGCAGGCAGGGCACGCAGCAGGCGGGTGCTGGGGGAAGGTCAGCGAGGCAGGGGGCCCAGAGGACGTGGGACCCTGCCAGCCACAGCTGAGACTCTGCATTTTACTCTTCTTTCAAAGAGCTGTCACTGGAGGCTTTTAGCAGCGAGTGCTAAGATCTATTTCTGTAAAGGATCATCCTGGCTGTTGTGAAGACAGGATATTTTAGAAAAGCACGAATACCATCAGGGAGACCCTCGGAGAGGCCGACGCAGCAGTTCAGACAGCAGGTGAGTTAGAGGCTTAGGTCCCAACAGCGGCGTTGGTGATGGGCTGGGATGGCGACGGAAAGAGAGAACCACGGAGTCATTCTCAAGTTTCTGCTTTGGCAAGGAACACCGATATGGCATCCAAAGCCAAGAAACAAGGTAGAATGGCATGCTTTGGCCATTTGCTGGGTAATAGAACCATGTCATCTAACTCACTTCTCCTGTTGGGCTGCCAGAAAGTTCCAAAGTCAACATAAACCTTCAAGGAAAATTATTTGTGCGGGGATTCTAGATACGATGATTGAGCCCCTTTACTTCCCCTTCTCTTTATGGTTGTTTTTTTTGTAAGTCTTTATTAAATTTCTTACAGCACTGCTTGTTTTCTGTTGTTTTTTTGGCCACAAGGCACGTGGGATCTTAGCTCGCCAACCAGGGATCAAACCTGCATCCCTTGCGTTGGAAGCGGAAGTCTTAACCACTGAACCACCAGGGAAATCCATCTTTATGTTGTTTAGTCTTTCATCTAAATCTTTGCTGTAAGTATGTGAACTATAAAAAAATCAAGAAAATCTAAGAAACGAGGTAGTGCAGTGATATGATTCGGGGAGTCAGAAGGGCTGCCCCCCACACTGCCTTTGGTGGGTGTCAGTCACAGACACCTGACCACGGGGTTATCTGTGAGTGTGCACTTCTCTGACAGACTACAAGCTCCTCAAGGGCATCAGGCACACCTAAGTCATCTTGAACCACTGTGAAAGGGCACAGTGTTGAGCTCACAGGAGGCAGGCGATACATGTACACTAAGGTCATCAGTCACTTTTCTATCCGTGGAAGGGGCTGGGGCCTTATGAGAAGGCGCCATGGCTCACCTCTGAGACATTTTATACACAACACAGCACGTGATTAAACACCAGTCAGCAATACAGACAGATGTTAGATATACGGATAAGTCTTCAGGGTCTGGCTTGAAGACTTCAGGCCGGAGAAAAAAAACTGAGCTGGCTTTAAAAGACGCATTTGCATTTGATCTGTGAAAAGGCATTTGAGAGAGAAGCCAAAGAAAAGGGACGTACGGAGCCTATTCTGGTTAGAAGGAAAGGAAGGAAGGGAGGAAGAGCAAAAAAAAAAAAACTACTGGGGAAGGGAGCTGTAGAAACCAATTAAGGACACAAGGTGGATATCCTTGAGTGCCAACAACTTCATGTTTTAGAATTTTAGAAAGTTACACATTCCTGGGAACTTCAAAGAGACGTTTAAGGAAGATCACACAAATTCAGTGTGTGGAATAGATCAGAGTGTTAACTTAGTTCAGGCACAAATTAGTAAGAATCTGATAAAAACAAAGGATACCACAGGTTCCAAAAAATCTTAGTGAACACAACTTGGTGAGTGATATGGAACCCGAGAATCAGATTTAATCTGGGATTTGAGACTGAGGGGTCAGGAGAATAGCAGTATGATTAACAGAAATCTAGGAGATAGGGAGAAGTGATTTTAGAAGGTGATTCCATCAATTTTAGGCAGAGTAAGTTTAAGGTGATGGTGGCTAGACCCTATCTCGGATTCCCACTACTTTACAGCATAATGTGCACACAATGTGCCAAAGTCCTTGCTGAGAAAAATCTTCCTGAGCAGTATTTCTCCCTAAACATAACAGAAAGAAACTCCTGCGTATAATACAGTGTCTCCATGGCTGCAGAAGCAAGTTTTACTTGATAAAAATCATCAATACAAAAATAAAAGAATGCCAAAAATTACCTACTTTTACAAACCACTATGATTTCACATTATATCTATGTAAAAAAAAAAAAAAACATTATATGAGAAGATGCTGAACATTATTTAGCCCTGAGAAAAATGCAAATCAAAACTGCAACGAGGGAACCGCCTTGGTGGCACAGTGGATAAGAATCGTCCACCAACACAGGGGACACAGGTTCAATCCCTGACCTGAGAAGATTACACAGCCAACGGGCAGCTAAGCCCGTGTGCCGCAGCCACTCAAGCTGGTGCACCGAGAGCCTGTGCTTCCACAGAGAAGTCACCACGGTGAGAAGCCCCTGCATCGCAGTGAAGGGGCGCCCCGCACACCGAAGCTCCAGCCCAATCGAAATAAACAAAACCTGCAACGAGGAATTCCCCACCAGTCCAGAGGGTAGGGCTCTGCACTTCCACTACGGGGGCATGGAGCCCATCCCTAGTCAGGAAACTAAGACCCCGCATGCAGAGCAGTGTGGCAACAATCAAAAACAAACACAAACAAAAACCTGCCATAAAGACACCAGTACACAACTATCAGAAAGGCCAAACTTTAATAATAAGCAATGGCATGGGTGGAGAGCAACAGGAACTCTCATACATTATTAGAAAAATGCGACAGCTACTTTGGAAAACACTGTGGAAAACACTGTTTCTTAATAACTTAACCTTATATTCTCTGTAAGATCCAGCAATCACACTTCTCAGTACTTAACCAAGAGAAACAAAAACATATGTCCATACAAAAATATCCTTATGCAAATATATACAGCAGCTTCATCCATAATCATCAAAAACTGAAAACAACTCAAAGGCGTATCAACTAGTAACTGGCTAAGCAAATTATAGTATATGCATACAAGGTATACTCAGTGTCGAAAAGGAGCAAACTACAAGTACGGGATGAAACAGAAATGAATCTCAAAAGCATCACATTAAATGAAAGAAGCTAGGCACAAAATACTACACAGTGTGTGATTCTATTTATATGAGATTCTGGAAAAGAGAAACCTACAAATATTCTATATCATGTTTAGGTACTCATTTGCCAAAACCTATAAAAACATATACTTACAGAGGTTTCCTATATGAAGATTATACCTTAATACATCTGACTTGAAAAAAAAAAAAAAACCTTAGCATCTGAACACTGGCTCAAAGAAAAGTATTAAAGCCCAACATTGGAATCTATGATTACTCTGAAAAATTCTAGACATTTCTTAACTAGTTACCATACTACAAATGTCCTGAGTACTGAAAAGAAATAAGCCCCATGCGTTTTCCCTCTTTGGGCCTCAAACATTCCTAGGCAGAGACCGGGCCTAGGGATGTCAGCGAGTGTGCAGAAGCCACGTGAATGCTGGTTACTGAGACACTAATAAAGTGAGTCTTGTTTTCGGGACAGCTGTTGCTTCGTTGTTCTTTTGTCACACACAAAAAAAGAGAGCTGTTATGCTTATGGAATGTGACCTTCTCATTGGATGGCTGTTACATCACGCCTGGAAACACTGCCAGAGAAATTCATTTTCCCCGTGTGCCACACAGAAAACAGTAAAAGCAAAAACAAACAACCATGAAAGACCCCAAAACCCACGTTAAACGAACTGCATCACTCCTTAAAAATCAGACCACTTATAAGAAGTGTTTCTCAATACTAAATACTGAAGACCTTATTTTTTATGAGTAACGTTTTGTCTCATTTTATTATCCTTAGTGTATGACCTTAACAGACTATTTTTCAGAGTCCAAATAACTGCTACGCTTCCAAAGACATTTTCTTTGAGCGTGCCATGATTCTTAATGCTATACGGGAATGAGAGTTATTCCTTTATTTTTGGATTATCAAATGCCTACCTAGGTACTTTGCCATTTTACAGCTTGGTCATTTCTAAACCATTTTCATTTGCACAAGGGCTTTCAAATTTTTTTGATCATTATCCACAGTGAAAAATACATTTCACATTGCAACCCAGGGCACAGACGTGTGCATATATGCGCATGCAACCCTGAAGTTTGACAAAATAAGACTTATTAACCTTACCTCACAAGATGCTATTATTTTCTATTTTACTGTTATCTTTAAAATGCTGGCAAACAAGCACACAAGTCACAGCATGGCCCACAATTTTCAAAATCACTGCACTAGAAGATGAAAAACAAATACAACATCTCTTCATGTTTTGAATAACGGCTTTCACACATTCATTTAGCTGGTTTTTTTAGACCTCGCGTGACATTCCTCACGGCTGACTCCCTGCACTCTGCTCCTCCCCAGTGAGGGTTCCTAAGCCTGGTGAGCACGGAAGACGGAAGACAGAAGGGACCTGCAGAAGCCAGGGCCCCCGCTGCGTCCCCTCCCGCCCACCGCTAGATTGGGGGGGGGGGGGGGGGGCGGGGAGGTCGTGGCCTCCGAGGCCTATAAATATTCAGAGCCTGGCTTTCCTTCCTTTTCCATTTACCCTTACTGATATTCCTTAACCTCTACACACACACAGCGAACTAAAATAAAACTAACTGGGTAGCAAAGGAGCTACAACCCACAGCAAAGTCAAGTTTGCCTGAACATCTCAGGATTTCAGTTATGCCTACCATATGCTTCTTTCCCATACACCAGAGATACCTGAACAAGTTCAAAACAAGTTTACTGGCATGTAAATCCCACTCACCAAGTGTTTCCAACTCAATAATTTTGAGTTTTTAAATCAATAATCAACATAATATTCCAGTATTCCACGCTGAAACTAGTGGGTATTTATTATAATTAGACAGCGATTTTATATGAGGATCAGGAAACTTACTTTTAAGGACTCCCACAAGGGAAACTGGACCAGTGAGAAAGGAATCTGAAGAGAAAAAAAAGAAAACCAAATAAATTAGGCCAGAAAGATCAGTTTGCTTAGCATGACTATATGAACTTATAATTATTACTCAGAAACATCATTTCATTTTAAATGTATATACATAAAAAAATTACCATTAAACAAATTTTTAAGTACAGAATTAACCAGTAACTGCTTGTAGAATCTACTGACTTTTTAAGCACAAGGGATATAAAATGATGCCTCTTAAAACTGAAATAGAAGTGCAATATGAAAGTCTGGCAACTGAAAAATAAACAAGAAAATAAATATTTTCCATCACAGGTAATAAAGCTTTAAAGACATGACATTTTTCTGCTTTAGAGTTCTAGCTGTCCACTCCTCAGCAGGCCAGGTGTCAGGGTTGGAGAGAAACTGGGAGGGGGAAAGAGAATGGGGCTGAGGCAGGACAGGAGGAGTGGAGGAAAGGAGGGGAGAGCAGGAAAGAAAGGGGAGAGGGGAAAAGAGGAGGAGGGAGAGAGAAGGGATGGAGGGGCGGAAGGAAGGAAAGCAGAGTGGATGGAGGGCCAGCGCAGCAGAGAGGGAAGAGGAGGCAGGCAGAGCCACTTGCAGGGGGAAGCTGAGAAGAGGGATCTGGGGCCAGAGCCCAGGCGTGGGAAGGAAGCAACGCTTCTCCGTGCTGGATGAGTGAGGGCTCTGAGCAGACAGGAGCAGAGGCGGCCTGCGACCCTGATTTAGTCTCAAGCTTCGTCAGGGGCAAGAGTCATCTCTAGCAATGAAGACAATCATGGCACTTAAAGAGTTACAATCAGATGTGTACTGATAAGCTAGAATGTTTCCAAGCACGTTTCACATGCCAGGAACGGTGTCCATCAGCACTTCATAGTTCTGATTTCACTGAATCCTCACAACAACCCTGTGAGACAGGTATCATTACCATCCCCATTTTACAGATGAGGGATGGAGTTTCAGAGATGCTGTTTAACTTGCCTAAAGACAAAGTGTTAAGAAGCAAGAAGCCCAGACCATCTGACTACTAGTCTACCTAAAAGACACCCAAACTGGATTTATCTGCATATAAACTCACCTCCAGTATAATCCATGTGCTTTTAATTAAATCTTCTAAAATTCTAAAAAAAAGGACCCCACCTTCATAATTCCTAAAATAAAAATACCTGAACTCCAGGGGACCCTCCCCAGTAGCCTGGGTAGTCTGCACACACTGTGCACTGGTCCTGAGAAAGAGACGATTCTGCTCAAGCAGACTACGGCCCAGTACTGCTGCTCTGTACCCAGGTCAGCTGCCAGTGCAGAGCGCGCGGACTCTGACCAGCCGCGACAGGCACGGGGTGGGTGTGCGGGTGTGTGCGTGTGCCTGTGCTGTGTGTATGTCCGTGTGGGTGTGTATGCAGACCACAGTGTTGAAGGGATTAATGAGTATTTCTATTCCCATGAATTATGAGTGCTAACTTATTTCTAAAGTATTTATATTTAATCAGAAATTAAGAGTCTAGCATCAGCTTCTTCCTCTGCTTGAAGAAAGAATGGCCCTGGGCTTGACAGTGTCCACAGACAGACAGTCGGCCGTCCATTCAGGTAGGAAATGGCAGTGAGGAAAACAATAAAGATAAGAAAGCCTGTGTCACTGAACTAAGTTGAGAAACTGAGAGTCTCAGAGAAGTCTGTCATCTCCATAATTAAGCAGCACCCCATCCTGTACATCAGAGTACCATAATAGGAGATAAATTCAGTTGAGTTTTTGTTACCAGCATTAAAGCATCTGACACTGTCCATTCTGACTTGAGTGCTATATTTTCAATTAAATTATCAAAACCCAAAGAAACTGACGGTACTTTTCTTTTTCTTTTTTTTGGCTGTACTGCACACTTGCGGGATCTCAGTTCCCCAACCAGGGATCAAACCTGGGCCCCCTGCAGTGGAAGTGTTGAGCGCAAACCACTGGACTACCATTTTTAAAAATTTATAGTATGTAACAAAATGCCAAAGAGGACTAAGAGTTAGTGGGATTACTGTTTTGGTTCAGTCGCTAAGTCTTGTCTGACTCTGTGACCCCCACGAATTGCAGCACACCAGGGTTCCCTGTCCATCACTATCTCAGAGCTTGCTCACACTCATGTCCATTGAGTCCGTGATGCCACCCAACCATCTCATTCTTTGTCGCCCCCTTCTCATGAATGGCAAACCACTTCAGTATTCTTGCCTTGAGAACTCCATGAAGAGTATGAAAAGTGGGATTATAGATGATTTTAATTTTCTTCTTTGTGCTGTCTCCTCCCAAATGTAAATACATTATACTTTAACAAGAACATACATATGTCACAGTTATAAGATGAAAAACACCTTATAACTTATTGCAATGGTCCATGCTAGCTTTCCTCACTTCTTGATTAAAATTAACCCATAAAACTACATTGCATGTTACTGGCACTTTTTTGGTACTTAAGAAAAATGCCAGGTTTTGAATACTACAGATGGACATTTTGCCCATTTTTCTCTACTAAGAGTTATTCATTAATTTGTTACTTCGATTTAAAGAAGTAATTCTGAAATCACACATTTGAAATGGCCAAAACTATTCCACAAAGTGTTTACTTCAAAAAGTCAGCCGACAGTAAATCCCAACTTTACTCTAAAACAAGATTAACTGACAGTCTCAGGTAATTAAATGCGCTGTAAATGCTTGAATAATTAAATGTATCTGTGACTTCTGGTAGCGAAATACCCTTCATAAGATAAACTCCTGATGTGTGAAAATGTTTCAAACATTCTTCAAGTCAAATTCATATTGAATGTGTCTTGTCATTTACAATATGAGGAAATAATGAAATGTGCTCCACACATGTTACAGCAGTACTGCCAGCGATCAGCTCCACAGCTCAGACACTCCCAACTGCTCCAGAACATGGGCCGGGCAGAACGCGGGTTCCCTCCCCAGGTCTGGTTTGCAGTTTCAAAACAACGATGTTTCTTCAAAACGTGGAATTTTAAACCGTAAACAGATGTAAGCTGTTATTCTAAACTGTTTTATAGATGAAGAAAATGAATAGCTGCACTCAGAGGTCTTGTATTCCAAAACACCACATACCCATTTTATTGCACCGAAAGTTACAAAAACGGCTCACTGTTGTGACCTTTTTAATGCCTCCATTTAAGATGTTTTGTTTGAATAAGGCTGTTAAGACCCAGGGCACTAATAAGTGAGCAGCAGTAAACCCAACTACCATCAAAGAGGCAGATGTAGGGTGGGGGGAATCTGCTAGAATTCACCATGGATTCCACTGGTAATAAACACAGCAATAATTCTACACAAGAGCGCATGTAAGGATTTCATGTGAAGCAGAGAAAGTGAAAGCTGAATGGTAAACAGGGGAAGGAAGTGTTGGGCATTACTAATGAAATAAAGAAGGTACAAAAATTACATTACGAGCACACTTTACCTATTACCAAGTGTTTCTACTAGAATTATCCTTGAAGCCAATCAGTGCTGACAAATGCCTATAACCCTATAGTCCTGATCAAATAATGTGATTTACAATATAACTGAAGGAATATGAGGATATGATTTCTAAAGACTCATTGGCTCTAGAATTCTGTATCTCAATAATATTCTAAATTATTAATATCAACATGTTAAAAAAAAAAAAGACTTGATTGTAAGCTGCAAAGAACACAATGGATTGTACAAGTGACCCAAAGGGGAGTCTCCTTTCTGTTGCAAGACAGTGTCCAAATTTCTGTGTTTGATTTCAGGTTTTCCATTCTAGTGTTGCAAAGATAACAAGGCCAGTTCTCCCATTAAATATTCTGGCTTTTTCCACTCAAGCCCAGTGGTAACCAAGGACAAACAAATCTGAAGACCAGAAACTATTTTTCCCCAAAGTGACTACTATTCTTTTATACAAAAAGAGAGAGACTCATTCAAATCTGGTCTGCCAGCATTTGACATACCAGCAAAGAATTCTAATAATATATATTGATTTTTTTTAATTTAGCAACTATAATCCACTTACACACAACTATATATAGAGAACAGAATGTATACCTAATAAAGGAAATTAACCTAAAAGTAGAAAAAACTGACTCACCCTTAAGGTCTATAAACCATACTAAAATTCTGGAAATATCTTTCCAAATACAGCACTAAGTGGACACAAGAGCAACAAAATCTAAATTAGGGAAGGAGAGGACAGTGAGCAGTTTGATTCTCAAGTAGAAGTTACTCTCAGAGCAAGAGCACTGAGAGTGCTGAAACTTGCACAAATGCACACTAGGCGAGACAGTGCGGTGCTGGCAACGACACAGACAGTGGGACAGGAGGAGAGTCCCGAGTTACCCCTGCCTGTGTGCTCAGATGGTCTCTAACAACAGGGCCAGCACCGCTCAACGGGGAAGGGCGACTTCTTCAAAGACTTCCCTGGTGGCTCAGTGGTGAAGAGTCTGCCTGCAGTGAAGGAGATACAAGAGACACGGGTTTGATCCCTAGGCCAGGAAGGTCTCCTAGAGGAGAAAGTGGCAAGTCATTCAACTATTCTTGCCTGGGAAACCCCATGGACAGAGGAGCCTGGTGGGCTACAGTCCATGGCATCGCAAAGGTGTTGCAAACAGTTGGACACAACTGAGTGCACACGCGCACGTGCACACACACACACACACACACACATGTTAGGAAAATGGATATACACATACAAAGGAATCGAGTTTGAGCCTTCCATTACACCACATACAAAAAGCAACTCAAAATGAATCAAAGGAAAAAAAAAGAATAAAAGATCTAAAGGTAGGACCTAAAACCATAAAACTCCTAGAAGAGGGAAAACCCTTAATGATATTAGCTTTGGCAATCCTTTCTTGAATATTACACCAATCCACAGGTAACGGAAGTAAAACTAGACAAACCAGACAAAACTAGACAAACAACTACATTAAAATTTCAAATTTCACATCAGAGGACAAAATCAACAGCTTGAAAAGGCAACCTATGAAATGGGAGGAAATATTTTCAAATCATCAATCCAATAACGGGTTAATATGCAGAATACATAAACAACTTCTACAACTCAACAGGAACCAAAACATCCTATTTTTCAAATGGGCAAAGGATCTGACTAGACATTTCTACAAAAAGATATACAATCAGCCAACAAGCATATGAAAAGATATTCAACATTACTAGTCATTAGGGAAAAGAAAAAAAGCAAAATGACACCGTTCATTATGAAACTACTATGAAAGAAAGAGGGAACAGGAGAGAGGGAAAGAGGGAAGGAAGCAAACACGTGTGGACCAGGATGTGGGGAAACCAGAATCCACAGGCTGCAGGAATGTAAAACAGTGCCGTCACTCGGACAACAGTACGGAGGGTCCCGAAAAGACTAACAATAACGTCACCAAGTGATTCAGCAAGCCTGCTTCTGGGTATATACACTAAAGAGGTGATAGCAAAGTCTCAGAAAGAGAAGTGTACGTTTATATTCACAGTAGCATTATTCGAAACAGCAAAAAGCTGGAAGCAACCCAAGTGCCCAATTACGGACAAAAGGATACCCAAATATGGCATATACATAACAACAAAATACTGCTCAGCCTTAAAAAGAAGGTAATTCTGACATGCTACAGAACAGATGGAACTGGAAGACATTACAGTAAGTAACAGAAGCCAGTCAGAAGGAGACAAATACTGAAGGATCCCACTTACATGAGGCATCAAACACAGTCAAATTCACAGACAGACAAAGCAGAATGGTGGCTGCCAGGGGTGGAGCAGGGGGTGACTGGGATAAGATGGGAAAGGGGAGTTGTTGTTTAATGATTATTAAAGAGTTTCAGGTTTGCAAAATGAAGTGTTTTGAAGACAACTGCAAAACTATGTGAAAACAATACAATTGAATTGTACGCTTCAAAATGGTTAAAATGACATGTATGTATATTTTATTACAATTTAACATTTTTCAAAACTTTTAAATAATATGGTTACTAAAATGGCAAGTCACAGAATGAAAGAAAATATTCACAAAACACATACCTTAAAAAGAACTTCTATTCAGAATAAAGAACTTTCTTTAACAACATAGACAAAGAAAACAAACAAAGAAAAAAACCCAATTTTTTACAATGGACAGAAGACTTGAACAAGCATTTCACCAAGAAAGTTATACAATTCAGTAATATAAGCACAGGAAAGACAGTCAACATCATCAGTCATCAAGGAAGCGTTCATCAAAGCATATTGAGAAAACAATCCAGTGTTTGCCCCAACTATGTTAAATACACAACTTGGAAATTCCACTCTAAGGTATAGCCAAAACCAGGGACTTAAACAGATATGTGTACAACAATCTTCACTGCAGCAATATTGACAATAACCAAATAACCCAAATGTTCATCAACAAATTAATCAATAAATAAAATGTGATCTATCCATACAATGGAATATTATTCCATCATAAAAAGGAATGAAGTTCCGATACACACATGCTACAATATAGATGAACCCTGAAAACATGCGGAGTGAAGCAAGTCAGAAACAACGAACAAATAGTATATGATTCCATTTATATGAAATAGCTAGACTACGCAAACTTAGAGAGACAAAAACTAGTTTAAAAGTTATGGGACTCAGGAAGGAGAACAGTAGGGTGAGCTCAGTAGCTCAGTCGTGTCTGACTCTTTGCGACCCCATGGACTGTAGCCCACCAGGCTCCTCTGTCCATGGGATCTTCCCAACCCAGGGATGGAACCCATATCTCTTGCCTCTCCTACACTGACAGGCAGCTTCTCTACCACAACTCTCATATTTTGCCAGTGGGAACTTAAAATGGGACAGTCCCTTTCAAAAGGAATTTGCTGAGCTTTTATTTGATCCAGAAATTCCACTCCTACGTTATTTATTCAAGAACAGTAACAATGTATATCTGTGGTAAGATCGGTACATGTATGTCAAAGTAGCCTTCATCACATAGGTAACGACCATCAACGGAAAAAAAGCTATATAAATTGTGGTATATTCAAACAATGAAATATTAGGAATAAAGTGGAAAGAACTCCTGATACATGCTGTAACACTGATGATTCTCACCTACGCTATGCTGAGGAAAAGAAGCCAGACACACAAAAAGGATTTATACTGCAAGGCTCTGTTTATAGAAAGCTCTATGGAAAGGGAAAACTAACCTGATGGGAAGAATAACTGGGATGGGATATCAGAAAACATTCTAGAGATATGGTAATATTCAATATCAAATAGGCTGTGGATTATGAATATATCCTCTCTTGAAAGTACGTATCTATGATGTGTGCATTTCAACGTATACAAATGCCATCTACAAATACACTATGAAAAATACAATAGCAGTGAAGAGTGGGTTGAGATAAGAGATGAATAAAAATGACAGATTCCTGGTAACTGTCAAAGTCTGATGATGAGCACTCTGGGTTCATTATATTATTTCTTCACCTTATGTATGACTTAAGTTTTTATTAAGTGAAAAAAAATCTATAAAGTGAAGCACAACTGTTGTCTAGTCACTAAGTCGTGTCTGACTCTTGCAACCCCATGGGAATGTAGCCCACCAGGTTCCTCTGTCTGTGGGATTTCCCAGGCAGAATACTGGAGTGGGTTGCCATTTCCTTCTTCAGGGGACCTTCCCGACCCAGGGATCAAACCCGTGTCTCCTGCATTGGCAGGCAGATTCTTTCACACAACATGGAAGCACAAAGCACAATTAACTTCTCATTATCAAAATCCATATGCTAGAATTAAAGCAGCCTAGAACTAAAAGTCAAAAAGGGCTTCCCGTCTCCAGTTAAACCAAAGCTAAGTGACATTAATAGTGTGGGATACAGCTTCTCATTTATCTCAACAAAGGTTTTTTTTCCCTCAATTAAACAGTAGTATACATATAGTTCCAAAATTTAAATTCTTCCCTAAACAATGTCTCCATGGAGATATCTCCATGATTATCATTTCTGATCAATGCATAGTATTTTATAATATTTAACTATCCTGTAATAGTTGATGTCCAGTTACTTCCCTTAGAAGATACTATTTTGTTTAATCATTCATTTCTGACACACAGGAGATTCTAGATATATCATACAGATTGTAAATATATAATCTCCATGATTATCATTTCTGATCAATGCATAGTATTTTGTAATATTTAACTATCCCATGATAGTTGATGTCCAATTACTTCCCTTAGAAGATACGATTTTGTTTAATCATTCATTTCTGATACATAGGAGATTCTAGATATATCATACAGATTGTAAATATATAATTTCTGGACATATCTAATAACAACATGGAAGGCTAAGGTCCAATATTAACCGTTCATCAACATAATCATCCTTATAAATGCCTAGTGTTAACATTCAGGAAAATCAGAGCACAAAGATATCTTCCATGAGCTATCATTTAACAAGTTAATAAAAAGGAAAATGACATTATCACGCTGGCTGTCACGTATCCAGTGAATAATTCTAACACAGCAGTCAGCATTAACAGACTCTGAGCAAATGTTTAACATTTGCATTAAGATTTAATCCTGCTTCCAGCAATCTACAAGCAATTACTTATGCAGCAGAATTATGGTATCAAGAATTACCAATATAAGTCTGACTTATGGAATATACATGTAAGGTCACAAGTAAACACTAGTTGTAACCAATTAAAAAAAAAACTATTTTTGTTAGTTGGGACTCTTAAGAAATAAAATTAGAAATATTTTTTAAAGTTTTCCATTTATTTTTAAGAAAGTTCAATAAAATCCATCTTTATATAAATATATACACATAGGGGCTTCCCTGGTGGATTAGTGGTAAAGAATCTGCCTGCCAATGCAGGAGACGCTGGTCGATCCCTGCTCCAGGAAGATCCCGTGTACCGAGGGGCACCTAAGCCGTCGTGCCGCAACTACTGAGCCTGTGCTCCAGAGCGCAGGAACCGCAAGCACTGAGCCCCCACGCCACAGCTACTGGAGCCTGCACGCTCTAGAGCCCGTGCTGGGCAACAAGAGACGCCGCCGCAATGGGAAGCGTGTGCGCTGCCACTAGAGCAGCCCCTGCTTACCACAACCAGGGCAAAGCGCGTGCAGCAAGAGACTCAGCACACCCAACATCAGTCAATAAACAGTCATACACACTGATTCCTTTCCATTTATTTTCACTGACTTCTTTAATGAACTACAGATAACCCCATAAGTCTTCAGGTAATCACTCAGCTCCTAGAACGACTCTCGGTAACGAAACCTGAAATTTTCTTTTTGGGTATAAAAAGCAAAGGACGTTCATTTTCAGTTCTTCACGGAGTCATTCCCAACACGTTAGGCAGTGTTGGTGTAAGGCTTCTAAGAAAACAGCCAGAGAGTAGCTGAGGGAGGTGTCTGAGACTCAGAATTTCAAAATCAGAATTCCTGTCAAGATGTGAGAACTCTGGCCCAGGGTCAGCAAACATGCTCTCAGTTAGCATCTGCATGCAACTTTAATCCCTTACAAAATATAATCAGGTTTTTCTTGAGATGTTTTTCTGTGGCTGAGAACGGCTTTAGCAAGAAGGGTTTGGCTATCTCTCCCACCTACCACTCCCTCCTTCTCATCCAGCAGCCCATCTTGCTCTTGACTCAGAAAGCAAGGAAAAATGAGTAACCAATCCCTCAAGAAGTTCTATAATAGACAGTCTATTATTTAACTTACTATATCACCCACTGTCCTTGGCAACTAAGGCACATACTTAATCTGGGTTTTGCTCCTTTCTGAAGCAATCTGGTGTTTGGTAATAAAGATGTTGTAATCGATGGCTTTCCAAATTCTCAGAAACAAAAACTAGATTAATACAATTTAAAAGACTAACCATGAGCAATAAATAAACACCTCACCTAATATTCAAAACATTTGTATGTGTGTGTGGGTAAAATCACTTTAGCAGTGTCCAACTCTTTGCCACACTTTGAACCACAGCCCACCAGTCTCCTATGTCCATGGGATTTCCCAGGCAAGAATAATGGAGTGGCTTGCCATTTTCTTCTCCAGGGGATCTTTCCAACCCAGGGATCGAACACATGCTTCTTGGTCTCCTGCACTAACAGGCGGTTTCTTTACCACTACTGCGTAGGTACATCCTTTGGGTAGGCAACACTACAACTTGAAAAGAATTATGAAAAATAAGGACAGGTGTGTATAGTGGTTAGGCTGTGCAGGGACCTCACTTGCTCCTTCCACCTCTCCCACCCACTTCCTTCTTTCCTCTCCCAGCAACTCCCTCAACCTCGCCAAAATAATCCAATGATAGTAAAAGCAAATTCAAAAGCAGCCCCATTACCATAAAATGACAACCTGGAGCCTCAGCGTCAGTAGGGCGCTGACCAGCCTACAGTATGGTCAGAAGGAAGAGGCTAGAGGAGCAGAAGGAAAGAGGGCGGTAAGCTTGATTATGAGCAGGAAGGCAGAGGTGTCCACTTACCTCTCATCATCTCCCACTGCCTGGCCTGACGGTGCTCAGTAACTATTTATTACCTAACTGAATATAAGAAAGGCAAAGGAATGGAAGAAGACAAGGCAGGAAATAAGGCTGGTGGCAGGATAACGGTAGAACTCAGGTATTCTGGTTCATAGTCCAGTGAACACTCTTTTCATTCATCGACAATTAACTTAAAAGTATTCGTTACAACAATGTTTTGAGAGCTGAATAATGAGAAAAAAGTGAGTATCAATTAAATACAAAAGGGAAAAAAATAAAAACAGATCCCATTCATTCTGTTTGCTATTTAAGTCAAAAAGACGAAATATGCAAGTACGCACACACACACATCCCAGGAAACAAAAACTTTTGAAAGCCACTCTATGAATGCTTCTCCACTTATCTCTTATCTCTCATCATACCATTTATGACAGCTGAAAACAGCATTAAAACCCAGGTGTTGAGAACTATAAATAATCTACTTTGTACAACTGAAAAGAAGCTATGCTTCTAGCAGAATGATCCGGGGTAGAGTTTAAAGCATTAGATAAACGAGTGTAATAAACTACCAGAGGACACTGCCCCGACTTACTGGTTACCTTTTCTTCCAGTTTGGTTGCATAGGTTGGGTCCTATTACATAATTTGTGAACACTCTACCATAGGTATTTAGTGTTTAACTATAATTACAACACTAGCTTCTGCTTATCACTCAGTAAGATTAGGAGAAAGAAAATAAGACTTTAGGGTCTGAAACAGACTTTTTTTAAAGATGGGGGAAAAAAAACTTCTTATCTAATAAAAAAAAAAAGAACAAAAAATAAAACCAGATTTTATCAGTCAGCCTTGCTTCAGTATCAAAACAATCCTCAAATCTCAGAGGGCACATTATACGTTGTTTTTCCTATTCACATGACATGTCAGCTGTAGGGTGGCTGTGGCTGCCCCAGGCTGTAGCTTTTGCTCCCTGTCTTCTCACAGTTCAGTTCAGTTCAGTTGCTCAGTCGTGTCTGACTCTTTGCAACACCATGGACTGAAGCACTCCAGGCTTCCCTGTCCATCACAACTCCTGGAGCTTGCTCAAACTCACATCCATTGAGTTGGAGATGCCATCCAACCATCTCATCCTCTCATCCCCTTCTCCTCCTGCCTTCAGCCTTTCCCAGCACTAGGGTCTTTTCCAATGAGTCAGTTCTTCACATCAGGTGGCCAAAGTATTAGAGCTTCAGGTTCAGCATCAGTCCTTCCAATGAATATTCGACTCATTTACTTTAGGATTGACTGGTTTGACCTCGTTGCAGTCCAAGGGACTCTCAAGAGTCTTCTCCAACACCACAGCTCAAAAGCTTCAATTCTTCGGCAATCAGCTTTCTTTATGGTCCAACTCTCACACCCATACAGGACTACTGGAAAAACCATAGCTTTGACTCTAAGACACAATCAGAAGGAAAAGACCTTACCTAAGACATGCCATTCTCAAGGCAAAAGGCAGAAGCTAGAGGGCTGATAGAAACTTGTTATGCCCCTGGTAGCTTTGTTCAGAACCAGAACACTGTCACTTTCACATACGTCCACTGACCAAGTTAAGTCATGATGCCAAACACAGCGATGGGGCAGGGAGGCGCTGCAAATCATTTAACCACAGGTAGTGAAGTATAACAGATCATCTTACAGGAAAGGTGCAGAATTGAGAACTATGTTATAATTTATCCCACAGATCTCCCAACTTGCATGCCGAATGCTTTTCTCCCCATTGTTGGTAAGTCTGAGCAAAAGTGCATCAACAGCCATTAAGGAAAGAAAAAATGAACAATCCAGGCTTGAAGAAGATTCTGAAAATATGATGACATGAACTCAACCCCTTTTAACCCCATTCTATTTTCAATCTATCTGCTGCAACAACAGGTATAGGCCTGGAGCCTACAGACAGCTAAATGAAATTGAGGGCTTGGATCCCTCGGAGGGTAGAGGAGGGAACTAGAAAATGTTGCCTTTTTTTTTTTTTTCCTTCCCTCCGAGCCGGGCCTAGTGCCTGGGGACCAGCCTCTTGGAACAAGCCTGGAACAAAGATTATAAATTAACGCTACTAGAAAAACCCTGGTCCATGGAGATCTGATGATCCTGGGACAGGAGGAAGGCAGGTCTCAAGTAGAGGCCAAGACCAGAACCAGACACTGATGAGCTTTCAACAAAGATATGACCACATATAAGCAGGCTGAGCATCCGAAAAGACAGGGACTGGTCAGGACAAAGGGGGCAAACCCACAACTAAACAGTAGTGCTGCTTGAAGTGAGAGAGGTCAATATGGGCCAGAAAAATAAGAAGAAGAACTGAGGGAGATTTAACCACAGCATAGAGAAGTCTTCCTGCATCTAAAAACTAGAGTTTCCAAATAAACCATACAGTATATAAACTGAAGGAAAGAATGAACTGTGGCAAAGGTCCAAATTTGTGGCCTGGAAAGCCAAATGGAAAAAAATAGCTCAAAGCAGCAAAACAGCAATCATGACAAAAAAGATAAGAGATCTGGAAGATAGATTTAATGAGAAGAACAGCAGTTCCAGCAGAAGAAATATGAATAGATAGAGAAGAGACAATAACAGAATACACAGCAGAAGAAAATTGCTTAGACAAAAAAAAGACCTTAATCTTTAGATTCAGAGAGCTCACTTTACCCTAGACACAAATCTAGACATAACTATGTAAATTCCTGAACTATTTCAGGAATTTAAGAAAGGAAAAAAAAAATTGAAGCTTGCAGGTAACAAGACCTTACAGAGGAGAGAATTCAGAGAGGCACTTGACTCCTCACGTGCAATGGAGGAAGCTATAGCAACAGACTACTGACAGGAAAACAGCGATGCCCAAGCACCACATCTAGCAGGTGAAACAGATGGGTGGATACTCAGAAAATGTACCACCCATCAGCCTCATATAGAAAAATATCTGTGCAAGAACTCTGACTGAAGAACAAATGGATGAGAACAAAGACCCTCTAAGGGAGGACACCAGAAAGAGCAAGAAAACGCTTTGTTCTTGCACTTGCTTCCTCTCCCTATATCCAGTTTCATGTATCTGGATCAACTCCGCTGACTCAACTAACCATAAGAAAGCCAAACAGTGCAAAGGACAAATGTAAATCTAATTCTAGGAAGCTATCAATTATACGGCACATCTTAATTTCAAAGGTGCTTAAAAAAATGCTTTTTAGAATTATGAAATAGGAAAGTTTTATATACAGTTTAGTCCAAGTTAGTAATTATTAACTGTCTGGCAGCAAGCAATAAATTCTAGATCAGAATTCTTCAAACAAAACATACATAGAGCAAAGCAGTATCTACTAACCACTGAACTAAAAGTATTAAACTGTCTCAGAAAATCCAGGAGGTGAGAGAGGGACTACAAATAGGAGTAAAAGCATCCTACAGATCCCAGCTAGGTACGAGTCAGGCAAGAGAGTAAAGTATTCTCAAGTTCTCACTTTACTGACAGCGGGGCTTGGAAAAGGCATAAAAATGAGCAAGTCATACTGAAGTCAAGTTGTGGGGGAGAAATTACTAGTGTCTTATGTTCAAATAACAGTAAGTAAATATTTCTAATGATGAGTACAGAAAAGGTAATTACTCATGGCATAGAAATGTGTAGGAAAATTTTTAAACAAGAACCACCACCCAAAAAAAAAAAGTGTAAAATAACTTGATCAAATCAGCAAAAATAAAAAGGAAACAAAGAAACCAAAAGTTAAAATGCATAATTAAGCAAGTTAAAAGAAAAATTATTTATACAACAGGTGAAGAAAGAAAATTATTCCATTATAAGGCCCAGTTATATTGTTAAAAATAAAATTATGAAGAAACATTTAAAAGGACAGGCACAGAAATTAGGTTTAGAAGGTTAAAATGACTAGATGGTATGTTCTTAAGTGTCATTATATAATGATAAAAGCCATGATTTATGAACAGTCCATGTCATAAACCTATGCCCAACCAAAACCTTAGCAATTAAATGAACAAAAACTGAAACTAGATAATACTGCCATCAGCCAAGAGTATTAGTCAACATTCCTTAAAGGTTGTGAACAGACTAAGACAAGAAAATGAACTAACCAGTAGGAGCACAAGAGGAGAGGAAAGGCGAAGGAAAAAGAACCCTTCTTACTCTCACGCCATAGAAAACCCAAGAGTTTCTAGTAAAACGGTTCTAGGTTTAATCAGAAAATTGGGAAATATGACTGGTTACCGAGAAACTTACAAAGTCAATACCTTTTAAAACTGTTTTATCCATAAGCTCCTAAAAAGAAAAAAGTGGGGTGGGGGTGGTGACCACTCACAATAGTAACAAAACCTACAGATAAATTCAAGAGGTATGTGAGGACTTCCCGGGTGGGGCAGCAGACAGGAATCTGCCTAGCAATGCAGGAGGCCCAGGGTCGATCCCTGGTCTGAGAAGACTCCACATACCAGAAGCAGCCAGGCCGTGGGGCACAGTTACTGAAGCCCACGCACTCTAGGACCCACAGGCCACGACAACTGAGCCTGTGTGTCGCAACTAGGGAAGTCCACGCACCCTAGAGCCTCCCGGCCACGACCACTGGGCCTGTGTGCTGCAGCTACTGAAGCCCTTTCGCCTCGAGCCCATGCTCCACAACAGGGGAGGCCACCGCAATGAGAAACCCGCTCACCACAACAAGGAGAAGGCCCCATTCGCTCCAACTAGAGAGAGTCTGCACAAAGCAACACACACACAGCATAGCCAAAACCGGATCTATACTTATGCACAGAACTACAGAAAGATTATAAGGTCTGGAAAAAATGTAGAAACTATACTGCATTCTTCTCAGTTTTCCCAAGTTTAATACATACACACTGAATATAACTTTCAGTCATACAGCAATCTTTTAAAAATTGTATACTGATCTTAACATTTATATGGAAGAAAATACATACATGCACAGCCAAGAGTATTTTGAGAAACAAGAGCAAGGGGTGGGTGGGGGGAAGCAGAATTCATGTTTGTATATCAGAATATCCTTAAAAAGCAACTTTAATCAAATCACTACATTTGTAGCCTAAATGCAAATAGAACTATTAACAAAACAGAATAGTGAGCCAAGTATTAGGTTGATGAAAAGTAAATGCAATTTCAGACTGAATTTTAAATCATTATAAGTAGACACAAACACATCTTTATTAATCAAACAGGAACCATTACAATCAACACATTTTTGCCGATGAGAAGTACGTTTGTTTATTCATGTAGTGTAAAAATCCATGCTTCGGGATTCAATGAACTCAAAGTATTTTCTGCCTCCCGCTGGTTGTGGAAGGATTTTCCCTGCAAAAAGTTGTCAAGATGATTGAAGAAGTGGTAGTCAGTTGGCTAGAGGTCATGTGAATGTGGTGGATGAGGCAAAACTTTGTAGCCCACTTTGTTCAACTTTTGAAGCGTTGGTTGTGTGACACTGGGTCACATACTGTCATGGAGGAGCACTGGGCCCTTTCTGTTGACCAATGTCAATTGCAGGCATCGCCGTTTTCGATGCTTCTCATTGATTTGTTGAGCATACTTCTCAGATGCAATGGTTTCACCAGGATTCAGAAAGTTGTAGTGGATCAGACGGGAAGCAGCCACCAAACGGTGACCATGACTTTTTTTGGTGCAAGTTTGGCTTTGGGAAGTGCTTTGGTGCTTCTTCTCAGTCCAGCCACTGAGCTGGTTATAGTATAAAATCCACTTTTCATCACACATCACAGTCCAATACAAAAATGGTTTGTTGTTGCACAGAATAAGAGAAGATATTTCAGAATGATTTTTTTTTTATTTGCATCACCCATTTATCGAGCTGTTTCACCTTTCCAATTGGCTTCAAATGCTGAATGACCACAGAATGGTTGATGCCAAGTTCTTCAGCAACTTCTCCTGTAGTTGTAAGAGGATCAGCTTCAATGATCCTCTCAGTTGGCCACTGTTAACTTCCAATGGCCAGTCACTGCGCTCATCTTCTTGGCAAAACTTCTAGAACCATCACTGGACTACACATTCGTTAGCAGGTCCTGGGCCAAATGCACTACTGATGTTGCAAATTGTTTCCACTACTTTATGACCCATTTTGAACTAGAATAAGAAAACAGCTGAAATTTGTTTTTTGTCTAACATCATTTCCCTAGTCTAAGGTAAATATAAAACAAACAGCAATAAGTCATTAGCAAAAAAAAAACATAAAGCGAGAAATATGCATTAAAATGATGTATAACATAATCACATTTAAGAATGTATTTCAATATCAAACAGCAAAGTTCAACAATGGAAAACTGCAATTACTTTTGCACCACCCTAATAATAAATTTCAACACATAAGAGAATTTAATTTATAAAAAGGTAAAGAAAGGTTCTAGTATATTACATTATGGGAGGCTAGAAGACTAAAACAGAACCCCATCTCACGCTAGGCACAAAATATAAACACTAAAGAAGCTACCAGAAAACTACTACGGTTCAAAAATGAATTTGGTAAGGTTGTAGGATACAAAATATACAGAAATCTGTTGCATTTCTACAAATTAACAATGAACAATCAGAAAGAGAAGTTAAGGAAACAATCTCAGTTACTACTGCACCAAAAAGAATAAAATACCTACCTCAGAAACAAAAGATCTGTACTCTGGAAACTGTGAGACTCTGATGAAAGAAATCGAAAATAACACAGATGGAAAGATACATCATGTTGTTGGATTGGGAGAATCGATACTGTCAAAATGACTGTACCACCCAAGGCAATCTAGAGATTCAAGGTAATCCCTACCAAGTTACCTATGGTATTTCACACAGAACTAGAACCAAAAACACTTTTAAATTTGTATGGAAACACAAAAGACTCGGAATAGCCAAAGCAATTCTGAGAAAAACAAAACAACAAAAAGAAGACAGAGGACTCAGGCTCCCTAACTTCGATTATACTATTAATACAAAGCTACAGTAATCAAAATAGTATGGTACTGGCACAAAAAAGAAAGAAAGAAAGATCAACAGAACAGAACAGAATGCCCATGAACCGATATTCTGTGACAAATGAAGCAAGAATACATAATAAATGGAGAAAAGACAATCTCTTCAATAAGCAGTGCTGAGAAAACTGGACAGCTACACGAAAAACAATGAAATTGGAATACTCCCTAATTCCATACACAAAAATAAACTCAAAATGGATTAAAGATCTAAACAGAAGACCAGATACTATAAAACTCTTAGAGGAAATTCCAAGAAGAACATTCTATAATATAAATCACAGCAGGATCTTTTTAAATATATCAATTTCCTAGATAATGAAAATTTTTAAAAATTTAAAATGGGACCTAATTACACTTCAAAGCTTTTGCACAGCAAAGGAGACCATAAACAAAACAAAACAAAAAAACCCACAGAATGGGAGAAAACATCTGCAAACAAAGCAACTGACAAGGGATTAATTTCCAAAACTCATAAACAGCTCATATAGCCCCCAAAAACAAACAACTCAGGTAAAATATGGGCAAAAGACCGAAGCAGACACTTCTCCAAAGAAGACATACAGATGGCCAAGAAGAGCATGAAAAGATATTCAACACTGCTAATTACTTGAAAAGATGCTCAACATTGCTAATTATTAGAGAAATGCATATCAAAACTGCAATGAAGTATCATCTCACAAAGGTCGAATGACCATCATCAAAAATTCTACAGATTATAAATGCTGGAGACAGTGTGGATAAAAGGGAACCCTTGTATATTGTTGGTGGGAATGTAAACTGTTAGAGGCACCACAGAGAACAGCATGGAGGTTTCTCAAAAAACAAAAAAATTTACAACTATCACATGAACCAGCAATTCCACTCCTGGGCATTTATCTGGATAAAAAATTCAAAAAGATACATGCACCCCAATGTTCACTGCAGAACTATTTACAAAAGCCAAGACATGGAAGCAACCTAAACATCAATCAACAAGAAAATGGGTGGAGAAGATGCAGTACGGGTATACAATAGAGTAACACTCAGCCAAAAAGAAGAAAGAAAGAATGCCATCTGCAGCAACATGGACAGACCTAGAGATTATCACAGTAAGCGAAGTCAGACAGCGGAGACAAACACCTTATGATATCACTTATATGTGGGATCTAAAAAGATGGCAAAAATGAACTTATTTACAAAACAGAAACAGACTGACAGACCTTGAAAACAAACATGGTTATCAAAGAGGAAAGGCGGGGGGATAAACGAGGAGGAGGGGACTGACAGACACACTACTATACAGAAAAGAGATAACGAATAAGGACCTCTTATATAGCACAGGGCACTCCACTCAATGTTCTGTAATAATCTATATGGGAAAAGAATCTGAAAAAAAATAACTGAAACATTCTGCTTTACACCTGAAACTAACACAACATTGTAAATCAACTATACTCCAACACAAAATAAAAAGTCAATTTTAAAATTTTCATTTGGATTAAAAAAACTCTGCAAAAAAAAAAAATCTAAGAGACCTTAAACCCAAAAGCTATGAATGAGAAGAAAGGTGGATTTATTACATAAAACATTTTAGATTTCTATAGCAAACAACGGAAAACACAAAAGTGTAGACAAAAGATACCGGGGAAAGCAAAGCAAAGACATCACTCTGCCAACAAAGGTTCACAGAGTCAAGGCTATGGTCTTCCCAGTGGTCACGTATGGTTGTTAGACCTGGACCATAAAGAAGGCAGAATGCCAAAAAAATTGATGCCCTTGAACTGTGGTGCTAGAGAAGACTCCTGAAAGTCCCTAGGACAGTAAGGAGATCAAAACATTCGACCTTAAGGAAAATCAACCGTGAATATTCCCTGGAAGGACTGATGCCGAAGCTAAAGCTCCGGTATTTTGGTCATCTGATGTGAACAGACAACTCCCTGGAAAAGTCTCTGATGCTGGGAAAGATCACGGGCAGAAGGAGAAGAGGGCGTCAGAGGATAAGATGGCTGGGTGGCATCACCGATGCAATGAACATGAATTGTGGCAAACTCCAGGAGATGATGAGCAATGGGAAGGCCTGGCATGCTGCAGGCCACGGGGTCGCAAAGAGTTAGACATGACTCGGTGATGGAACAACAACAAATAGGGGAAATATTTCCAATACAGAAGACATAGGCTTAATATTCACAAATACAAAGAACTTCTACAAACTGACAAGATGAGCACCCAGGAAAAAAAAAAGTAAAGGACAAAAAAGAAACAAGTTCACAAAAGAGCAATTCTCAGTGGTCAGTGTACCCAACCAATGACAAGCAGACACTCAAAGAGAAATGCAAACTGAAGTACCAAGGAGGCATCACTGAACATAAACCAGATCTGCAAAACTGCTAAGACCTGTTCTACCTGATGCAGACAGGAATGCAAGGGGAAGGCTCCTCTCAGACATTCCTGGTGGATGTGTGACTTGCTAGTTTTAGAAGAATGCTGTAACTTAGAAACAACTATTTAAAAACATATCTTTAGACAGAGCAAACCCACTCTGAGAAATTCATCCTACGAAAATAAAGCATTTCTGTTCAGAGGTTTTTACTCCAACACTATTCATAGTGATTAATGCCTTAGAAGAAAAGTATGTGAACACCATTAGCAATGAAATAGCTGCATTTATTAAAATAATCACCTATCAGAAAAGAGTAGGCAGCCATTTAAAAGAACGAATCAGAATTCTAACAGGTGGGATGAAGGGCTCCTTTAGCTGTTTTTAAAAGACAGAAAGACAAAATACAGGAAGATATGTTCCATGTAAGCCATCTTTTATAAAGTATAAAAGATATATGTTTTAAATATATCAATACATAAAAAATTGATGATATTTAAAAAGAAAAAGTAAAAACTACAAAGATACACCAGGACAGGTCTATACAAAGTCTGAGATGTCAGGAAAAGTAATGCAGAATTTATCCTTTGTCACCTTGGAGCCCTAGTGCCTATCATAAATGGTGAACACATTTCAAGCATTCAAAAAATGTTTTACAGTAGAGAAGATGGGGGGCGGTGAGCGGGGGAACGACCCATAGGGAGGAGCTGAGAGTAGAGGGAAAACCAGGACAGGATTCCACGGCTAGGGCAGGAAATTTACATGATGAGCCAGGAGCATCTTGTAAGTCCAGAAATTAATACTCAAAACCAAAAAAAAAAAAAAAAAAAACCTTCAACACTCACATTGATGAGGGTATGTCAGAGGGAAATAGGAGCCAAGGCAAAGAGTACCCAATAGTTCAAACTAGAGCAATTCAAACAATAGAAATAAGTACAGTGGTAATGGGTCAGAATCCAAAGTATAAAATAAGCATTCACGAATCATACTAATTAGTAAATGACTAAATTAGGGAGAAGAGACAAATCTGTATGGAGGAATTTCAAATAACTCAGGCAGATGCCCTGTCCTCTAGAATGTGGAGCATAAGCCCCCACTCCTAAGTGTGGGCTGGGCACAGTGACTTCCTTCTAGGGAGGACAGTGTGGGAAAACAGAGTAACTTTCCAGTGGAGAGACCTAACAAGCACTAACTCTCTCAGCCACGTGATCAAGGTCAACATTAACAGTGACAAGTCTCATAGGCAGTAAGTACCCTAACATCAGCCTAATCATGAGAAAAATATTATACAAATCCCAATAGACAGGCATTCGTCAAGCAGAGCTGTTGACCAGAACTCCTCAAAACAGTCAAGGGCATAAAAAACAAAGCCTTAGAGACTGACACAACCTACAGGGGACCTACAGAGACATGAAACTAAACATTTTGGGTTGACCAAAGAGTTCATTCAGGTTTTCCCCATGAGACCAAATAAACGTTTTGGCCAATGCAATACTGTGCTATCCTGGGTGGAATCCTAGCGGCGGAAACTAATAATAAGGTAAAAACTAAGGAAATATGAATCAAGTATAGATGTTAGTTAACAACAATGTATCAGTATTAGTTCATTCATCATAACCAATGTATCATATTGATGTAAGATATCAGTAACAGGATAAAATGTCTTTATAGAGCATACAGTGGGCTTCCCACGTGGTGCCAGAGGCAAAGAATCTGCCTAGATCCCTAGGCCGGGGAAATGGCAACCCACTCCAGTATTCTTGCCTGGAGAATTCCATGGACAGAGGAGCCTAGCGGGCTATCCACGAGGTCGCAAAGAGCTGGGGACAAATGAGCAAATGAGCGCGCGCACACACACACACACACACACACACACACACACACACACACACACACGGTATGTGGTAACTCTGTAGCATCTTGGCAGTAATTGTGTAAATCTAAAACTGACACAAGAAATGAAGTTTCAGGAACAGGACAAAGTCCCGGAAACAGATACCACACTCACACTTATGACACCAGATCTGTGAGGTTTTTTTCCCACACAAGCAGTTCTCTGTGAAACCAGTTGTTCAGTTCAGTTGCTCAGTCATGTCCAACTCTGCACAACCCCACGGACTGCAGCACCCCAGGCTTCCCTGTCCATCACCAATGCCTGGAGCTTGCTCAAACTCACGTTCATCGAAACAGTGATGCCATCCAACCATCTCATCCTCTGTCATGTCTATAATTTAATTCCATTTAACTTAAGATAGTTAAAGCAGAAACCACAAGTTAAGGGCTCAGCCCCGCAAGACTGCCCTCCACTTCAGACACCAACTGTTAATAACAGGTCCCCAGCTTACTTACACCTTCTGTCCAGCTTGGCTACAAACTGGAGGTTCCCCTGACGTACTTCCACCCACCCCATTCAGTCATTTGCTAGAACAGCTCACAGGCTTCAGGAAAACAGTTCTGTTCAGACACATGAACAGGCAGATGAAGAGATATAACAGGACTCAAGAGTCTTGACCTTCTGTTCCCATGAGCTGGAGTGCACCACCCTGCTGGTCTGAGCATGTGCTCAACCTGGAAGCTCCCTAAAGCCCGTACACTGGGTTTCTATAAAGGCTTCATCACAGAGTCATGATGGATTATTAACTCAAGCCTCCAGTCCCCCTACACTCTCCCAAAGATGGAGGGTGAGGTGGAAAATTCCAGTATTTTAAATATGGCTTGGTCTTTCTAGTGACCACTCTCAAACAAGGGACATCCAGGGGCCCACCATGAGTCACCTCACTAGAGCAAAAGACACTCCTATCACCAGGAAAATCTTAGAACTCTGTGAATCGGGGTCAAAGACCAAATATTAGAAGAAAAGATGTTCTTAGTATTCTTACCAAACATGAATTTGGAAGGGTTTTAGGATCTCTAGCCAAAACCAGGGATTGTGACCAACACACTTATTTTCTATTATTTTCCATCTGCCTACTCAACATTTCCATCTGGATATCTAACAGACATCTAAAATTGAGCAGGTCCACACTCAACTCCTGATCTTCCTCTCAAACCTGCTCTACCTACAGTTTCTCCCATCTTAAAGGGAGTTATAAGGTAGGAGACCAACTGTACAGGCCAACAGGACGACTGCTCTTTTCCTCTCACAAATCACATCCTTTATAGGCCAACTTACTAGAACCTCCTTAAGTCAGGAGTAGACTGGAAGATTAAGAGAAAAAAGGGAAGTTAAAGATGGAGTAGGGGTGGTGTGTCTTAATGAATCAAAGTCCCGAGAATAACATCTAATATATGGCAGGTCCTCAATAAATACTTCTTGAATGAATACATCTCTGAAAAAAACATACAAGGATAAATCCCACAGCTTTTCATTATAGAAGATGATTTACAATCACTATCTAAACCAATATTAAAATAGAGTGGGTGAAATAATAATAGAACAATCTGCCATAAAATATTAAAATTAATTGCCTTTTAGTGGTTTTCTTTTTTCACCTTCCTTACATTTTAAGACATAGTAAGTAAATATGCAATTGCATTATAACAAGAAATTCTTTGAAAAACCCTAATGGAAACTCATGTCAATTTTGTCTAACACTTCCATTCACTCATGGAAGGCAAGGGGGTAGAAGGGGGGGAATTTTTTAAAAGCAATTCACTGCAATATTCTTCATTATTAAATAGGCATGCAATACAGCTTATTTCTTTGCTTTTCAAATTTGGTACCACTAAGATGCATAAAATTTGAATGACTTTATCAATTATTTGGTTTACAGAAGGATGCAGCATTTTAAGAAAAGAAAGAGATTCTTAACTAAGACATGTTTTTCAAATTATCTACAGGGAAACCACAAAAGGAGAAAGTGTGGAAAAACAAATTATGGCATACACACAACCTAATATGAAGGAAGAAAATCTTCTGCAGAGAACTTCGCAGGAAACAAATTTATAATAATGACCACTGATAAAATGGAATTTCAGTGTAAGAACCAAAAAATATCCTTCATTTCCATCGTTTCCATCTGTAAAATCAAGAGTAATAATGACAAACCCTTAGTGGTCACAATGCCAGGCACTGTTTGAAGCACTTTATATATCTTATAAATAGGTGATAATATATAACTAATTCTAATACAACTTTTTTTAAAAACTGCATGTATGTCGGATTTTAATAAGCCATGAGAAAACAATATTGTAAGTAACCTTCTCATTGGGTAATTTTTCCTTAAAGATATGCTTCTCTCATAATCCGATAAGAAAATGTTAGTGTTTTCTTAAAACTTTTAAGATTCAACTATAATTGCAAATACTTATCAAAGAATACCTCGTAAGGAGAAACACAGTGGTGTTCTACTGACACAATCTTATTGATCAAACAATGTACAAAACAATGTCTTATCTAAAGACACCTAAGCTATTTCTTGAACACTTCAGTTTCCTTTAAGGTAAACATTCTGTAACGTAGCAGACGATTTAGCAGCTTTATATGAATGGAATTACTGTTAAATAGGAAACGTAAATGTGTCAGATGGCAAACCTCTTACAGTCCCATCATTAAAGGAAACAGCATAACAATAAACCATCTGAAAATATGTGAGCTGTTCAGGAATATATAGAAGCCACAGCTGATCTCCTACTTAGTGGTAGGTAATGCATTAGGTCACATGTACAGGGTTTAAAACCACAAAGATCTAACAATGATTCACATGAAAAGCACCTCTTACAAGCAGGTTTTCATATTAAATAAAACTTCAGAGGAAAAAAGGTTGACAGCTAAATGTAATGAAAAACCTTTGCTATGAAGTCAGTCATTCTTTGAATTTTCATCCTAAAAGGACTTTTATTCTCTAACCATTACTGAAAGAATGTGGTATCAACACAATGTGAAAAAAGATCAGTATAATCAAAAGAATCTGCGGAAACTCTTCTTCCTAATTAAAATGTGATAGTAACAAAGTGAAAAATAAAATGTAATAGTAAAAGGCAAGGAATGACTTATCAGAGAATAAGACACACTTTTATAGAATATTTACTAAGTGCTTCAAATTCCTAATAAAGCACAGTATTGACATAAGTCCAAGGCATATTACCTTTACTATGTGTTTTTTTCAATTTGACACAACAAAAGATTTTACTACATGTTAATACCTTACTTTCTTGATGACTAAACCATCATTAACTTAAATGAGAAGGAAATGAATGAACAGGTCAGAACAGAATGAACTAAAAAAAAGTTTAAATTTTTAAAAAACCAACAACAAACTAAGAAACCTTTAAAAAGTGTTTTTTATGGAAAAAAATTTTCAGTAAAACAGAATACGGAAGTTCAAAAAATCTTAATTCTTAGTCTTCATTCAAAAAGTCTTATTTGGGTCCAATCTCCATGAACACTATGAACAACTACTGAAGGCCAACTCATTAAGCGCCCACTGCCAAGCTAAACCCTGGGAACACAAGGATAATCAAAACAAGGTCTTTGACCTCAAGGAGCCTCCATTATAGTGTTAGTTTTTCTTGTAAGAATTAAATAAGAGATATTAAACTCTACCGAACAAAACTCACTGGCTCCATTTCCCAGGCCTATCTCAGGACTTGGTCCACTGTGGGCACTTCATAAAAGATCCCTAAAGCAACTGAGCTGAATGGAGCTCAGCTACAGAGAGCAACAGCATATAGGCAGAGGCCGACTGACTTCCCTCTTAAAAGTTGACCTTTCTCAAATTCCAAAGCTGAGAAAACAGAAAGATGGAGATTGAAGCTTTGTGCTCCCTCCTTGTCCTCCTAAACCACACAGCTGCAGAATCGATCCCTTCCAAGAAACTTCCTGGGTACCAGTTCTGTGGTGACCCGGGAGACAAAGTCAGATGATTCTGTACCACAGAAGGGATTACCAGGCTATTTCAGCTACAAGTTTAATAACTAGGAGAATGGGTTTTGACTCCAATTTTTCAACTGTATCTATATATCTGGAAACAAGAAAGTTGGGCAGATGGTACTGATGACTCCAAGTAACTGCATTTCAATTCTGGTCCAAAAAATCAGAAAGAATCTGAAAACAAGTAACTTCACAAAAAATTTCCCATAAACAGGGAAAGGAGATGGGGGAGCAATATACACTGTTTGGGGCTTCCCTGATGGCTCCGTTGGTAAAGAATCCACCTGCAAGGAGGAAACCCTGGTTCCATTCCTAGATCTGTCAGAGCAGGAAAGGCTCCCCACTCCAGTATTCTTGGGCTTCCCTGGTGGCTCAGCTGGTGAAGAATTCTACGGCCATGCAGGAGGCTGGGTTCAGTCCCTGGGTTGGGAAGATCCCCTGGAGAAAGGAAAGGCTACCCACTCCAGTATTCTGGCCTGGAGAATCCCATGGACTGTACAGTCCATGGGGTCACAAAGAGTCGGACATGACTGAGAGACTTTCACTTTTTTTCTTTCATACACTGTATGGGGTATGCATGTGTGTGTAAATCAATACTATTATTCTTACATTAATAATTACATGTCTTTGGTATATATTTGTATATGTGTAAATACATGTGTGAAAGTATACCCGTATACGCTCAAAGGCTCAGTCGTGTCCAACTCTGCAACCCCATGGACTGTAGCCCGCCAGGTTCCTCTGCCCATGAGATCTTCCAGGCAAGACTACTAGAGTGTGTTGCCATTTCCTTCTCCAAGGGATCATTGCTACCCAGGGATCGAACCTGGGTATACTGCATTGAAGATGGGTTCTTTAGCAAGTGAGCCATGGCCGGGGGATGGAGGGACTAGCAGGGGGTGGGGGGATGCAGTAAATATATGTAAGCATACTTGTATACTTGTGTATAAAACTCTTTAGACACACTATAATGCAGATAGAATGAAATATCCATTTTCCAATTGTATCAGTTAAAAAGCTGTGCTGAATCTACAGAATTATCCAAGAATTTGCTAGTTTTATTTTCTAAAAATAAAGAAAATATTCAGTGGAACCTTCGTATAATTGATCTTTTTTCAGTATAAAGAATTTTTTTTTAAATTCCTGATAGTTTAACAAATATAGAGCTACAATATGTCAACCAATCTATTAGTAAAAGTTCACTGCCAAACAATAGGGAAATAAACCCAAGGGTCCACATAATATAGGCAGGAACTTTAGTACCTACATGGATGACACAATAAAGCTAAGTCAGAGAGAAGTGAGAAGCTCCAAACCTATATTCTAGAATATACTACCTGGACCAGCTCCCGCCATCACTCTGTATGTTTGTGTGTATGTACTTAACAGGGGGTGTGAGAAAACCAGAGAGGTCTATTGGTGGTACTCAACATTTGCCTGTCTTCCTATGAACTGACCAAACCATCGTGACTAGATTTGTTTGTTTAAATACTGGCAGGGCCAACAGAGGTGAAGCAGGCGAGGAGTCCAGGCTATAAGCCTCCTTTCCAATAACTTCTTTATCAGGTGATATTTACAATGAAAAGAAACCTTATAGGAAATCTGAAGACAAACCCCAGGGATTAAAACTAACTTCTATATGTATGCATATATTATACTATAGAAATACTTTTTGATAAATTACAGACAATACAACACTAGAAGTAATGGTCTCTGCAAAATTAATTCGAACTGAACTAAAGAAAGACGAATATGTCACAATAGTAAGTCCCCAGTGATCTGATTTTAGTTTTCAAATCAGGCCCAGTCCCGCCAAGTCCTTGAAACTTCAGCCAGCAACATCTAGGATCACATCCTTCAGGACCCAAAACAGTGTAAAAAACATCCCTCAGAACAGTGTCAAAAGGGATGTGAAAACCAGAAACCAGACATAAATGGCGCAGTCAACATACATGCACACTGGAAAGTTACCAGAAATCGGAAGATACTTCTAGTCTTAAAATCCAAATGACTGAAACAAAGGCAACATCTTAAGAAAATGTAACAGTGAACAAAAAAAAAGAATGACACAGAATTTATCTGACATTTATAGACTCCCTACCAGACTCAAGGCCCCATGTGGAAGTGAAGATGAGTGCCTGGGAGCACAATACTCCCAGTGTAAGAGGAGACCTCAGGCAGGAGCCACTGACTCTACCAGCTGATGGAGGATGCAGAACAGGCTTTGAAAAAGGAAGGAGGGGAGTGGGATCTTCCGGCAGAAGAAACAAAGCACAGATAAGGAAAAGCCCTTGGGGAGCAGTAACTTGTATAGGATAGCGAGCAGGTGTGTAATAAGGGCTGGTGGGTCATGCAGGTAGGGCGTGGGTGGACGCTGGAGCCCAGCTACAGGGAACAAGGAAGAACAGCCTGAAGAGCTGTCACGTCAAACACGAGGCTCTGGGGAGAATTCAATCAGTGTGAGCTGTAAAGGGACTTACGCACAGTGGAACTTAGGAAAAGACCCACTAGGAGGTCACTGCAATAGCGTGGACGGATGGGAAAAAGAAAAAGGCTAGAAAGATTAAGAAGTGGATTCAGTAACAGGGCTGAAAGGCCTTACGGGAGTTTAGTGGATGGGGCTTACACAACTGAATGTGAGTGCTGACAGAGAAACCCAAGATGAGATCAATAGTGGACACTGGTGAAACGAGGAGCCAGGAGTTCAATGCCTGGGCTACAGTCTGCTTTTCCCCATTAACAGGATCTGTGAACTTGATGATTTTGTTTGGTTATCTGTAGACTAAGGATATTAGACATCAAGGTCTCATAAGCCTTTTCCAACACTAAAGTTCTAGAATTCTGAGGTTCCAAGTTTTAAATTTTATTGGCTGAGAGAACTCTGGTACAAGAGGCAGACAAGGAAGTCAAGAGGTGTGCTTTGAAACAGAGTACATCCCAGGTATCTGTGAAACCACAGATGCTTCAAATAATGATTTTAAACTGACTAGAGATTCAGTTCAGTTCAGCCGTGTCCGACTCTTTGTGACCCCATGAACCGCAGCACGCCAGGCTTCTCTGTCCATCACCAACTCCCGGAGTTCACCTAAACTCATGTGCATCGAGTCAGTAATGCCATCCAGCCATCTCATCCTCTGTCGTCCCCTTCTCCTCCTGCCCCCAATCCCTCCCAGCTTCAGGGTCTTTTCCAATGAGTCAACTCTTTGCATGAGATGGCCAAAGTACTGGCGTTTCAGCCTCAGCATCAGTCCTTCCAATGAACACCCAGGACTGATCTCCTTTAGGATGGACGGGTTGGATCTCCTTGCAGTCCAAGGGACTCTCAAGAGTCTTCTCCAACACCGCAGTTCAAAAGCATCAATTCTTCAGCACTCAGCTTTCTTCACAGTCCAACTCTCACATCCATACATGACCACTGGAAAAACCATAGCCTTGACTAGACAGACCTTTGTCAGCAAAGTAATGTCTCTGCTTTTCAATATGCTATCTAGGTTGGTCATGACCTTTCTTCCAAGGAGTAAGTGTCTTTTAATTTCATGGCTGCAATCACCATCTGCAATGATTTTGGAGCCCCCAAAAATAAAGTCTGACATTGTTTCCACCGTTCCCCCATCTATGAAGTGATGGGACCAGATGCCATGATCTTCGTTTTCTGAATGTTGAGCTTTAAGCCAACTTTTTCACTCTCCTCTTTCACTTTCATCAAGAGGCTTTTTAGTTCCTCTTCACTTTCTGCCATAAGGATGGTGTCATCTGCATATCTGAGGTTATTGATATTTCTCCTAGCAATCTTGATTCCAGCTTAGTTCTTTCTTGGGTTGCAACAGGTGTTAGTGCAAAGAGTGAAGTTACTGGATATCCCTAAGCTTCATCACATTTAATCCATGAAATAGAAGCTCTACTTGGGAAGATGAGAGATATAAAGAGCTGGGCATCATATCTGGCTGGAAAGAGTATAGCTTGTGACTGGCAGCTTCCATACAGACAACTCTACAGGTGATCTTATTTTAAGGTTTCCATTCTCCCTTACTGATGCTGTCAGGCAAGATATCTTACTTCAAAAGAAAAAAAATGACGAGAAAAAAGTTTTATTATCATAATCTGTGGTGCCTGCAAATTTTTGCAACACTGGACTTTTCATTAACAGTTATGGAGATAACCAAGATGGGTAAAATGGACTAGAATGAGCGAATTTAATTCAGATGATCATTGTATCTATTACTGTGGGCAAGAATCCCTGAGAAGAAATGGAGTAGCCGTCATAGTCAACAAGAGTCCGAAATGCAGTACTTGGGTGCAGCCTCAAAAACGACAGAATGATCTCTGTTTGTTTCCAAGGCAAACTATTCAACATCACAGTAATCCACATCTATGTCCCAATCATTAATGCCAGAGAAGAAGCTGAACAGTCCTATGAAGACCTACAAGACCTTCCAGAACTAACACCAAAAAGAGATGTCCTTTTCATCACCATGGAAAGTGAAAAGTGAAGTCGCTCAGAAATCATAGAGAAATGATTTTTTAAATCCATCTGAAATGTTTTTCTAGCCCAGACAGTTCCTCTAGCTCCTGATTCACAGACCACCAATGTCTTTCATTCTTCTGGCATCCCTATAGTGTCAACAAGGACACTATACATTCAAGTCATCGTGCCAGAGACCTGTGGGTTGTCCTTGGCACTTCCTTTCTCATCACTAAGTGAAGTTATTCAGTCGTGTCCGACTCTTTGCGACCCCATGGACTGTAGCCTACCAGGCTCCTCTGTCCATGGGATTTTCCAGGCAACAATACTGGAGTGATGGGGAGAGAGGTGGGAGGGAGGTTCAGGATGGGGGACACATGTACACCCGTGGCAGATTCATGTGGATGTATGGCAAAACCAATACAATATTGTAAAGTAATTAGCCTCCAATTAAAATAAATAAATTTATATTAAAAAAAAAAGAATACTGGAGTGGGTTGCCATTTCCTTCTCCAGGAGATCTTCCCAACCCAGGGATTGAAGCCGGGTCTCCCACATTGTAAGCAGACGCTTTACAGTCTGAGCCATCAGGGAAGTCCTTTCTCTCTTCACTAGCTAGTAGCCAATTCTAATAAGTCAATCTGCTCTCCTTGCTATTTCTTCAATCAATTGCTCTGCATTGCGCCCCTAATCCAAGCTCCTATTACCTTCCATCTGAACAACTGCAAGAGCCTGACATCTTTCTCCCACCTCCTTCCCATTCCCCCAACACAAATTTCTGAGAGGAACCAGACTCAGTATTAGAACAGTAGTTCCGCAAATGAAACAACAGTGAGTGGTCACCTTCTACATAAAGCTTTCTATTATTTTTATGATAAAATACAACATGATTCCCTGGTCTTCAAGACTCTGCATGCACTGCTCACTTCAAGCCACCTGACTTTGCTCCAGGCTCTAAGCCACACGGGCCTTACCTGCTGAGAGCCTTCATACAGGATCCCCGTCCAGACTGTTCAGCCGTCACTGAACCCCCTTTCATCTAATCAGTATTCATACCTTGGAATTCAGACTCAACAGCACTACCTCCAGGAGAAGGCAATGGCACCCCACTCCAGTACTCTTGCCTGGAAAATCCTATGGACGGAGGAGCCTGGTAGGCTGCAGTCCATGGGGTCGCTAAGAGTCGGACACGACTGAGCGACTTCACTTTCACTTTTCACTTTCCTGCATTGGAGAAAGAAATGGCCACCCACTCCAGTGTTCTTGCCTGGAGAATCCCAGGGATGGCGGAGCCTGGTGGGCTGCCGTCTATGGGGTTGTACAGAGTCGGACACGACTGAAGCGACTTAGCAGCAGCAGCAGCAGCAGCAGCACTACCTCCAAGAAAATGCCACTAACTGATGGCAGATAAGAGCAGGAGTCACAACTCAGACACTTCCACAGGATGTGTGCTTCCCCTCTGAGGCACTCATGTTCACGTTAGCATCTGTTTCACTGACCTGACCATGAGCAAAGCCAAAGCTAAGGGTAGGGTCATACTTGCCTTGTTAATGAACACCCCCTATGCACAGTGCCTTGTGCCTATAAAAGACTGTGTACTTCAGGTCAATCAGTGACCTAACCATCCACCCATCAATCTGTGATACCTTGTGTAGCTGGATTTGACTCCTGATACACAAACAGGGTAGGGCTTATCATCTCACCCTTCGCTGGAACTATTTTCTTTTACACTAATAATCTTTTCTTCTTTGTTGAATACATACTCCAGTCTCCCACAAACTAGTACCTGGATGAGTGCTCAGAGAGAAATGCCTGCATTTAAACTATGAAAACATCAAAGGAAACTAAGAAAACTTTACAGGGGGTTAACACAACCCTCCAGAACAAAGAAAACCGGGCGTGGAAAGCCAACTATTAAGCTGAGTGGTGATACAGAGTAAAGGAAGAATGAAAGCACCCAAAGACAGCTCAAAATTTCCACCAGTTTCTCTTAACTTGCCCTTGAAGTTTACCAGACCTGGTTTTAGATAACCAACCTCAGACAGTAATGCAAGTACACTAACAGATGAGCGCCAGAGAGCTAAAGCCTAGAAAAGAGTAAGGCCACGTACAGATCCCTGAGCATTCAAACCATTCTGCCTTTAAGATACTATCAAATTCCGAGATGAAAGGATGATGGAATTCTCAAGTGATTGGCTTGCCTGTGGGTTTTTTCTCACTTTGTTTTATTATGAAACCTCCTCAACCACAATATATGCTCATAGATACACATATCAGTTATGATTCAACAAGCTCCTGTGTGCAGAATGTCCTAGCATGGGGACCAGAACACTGTAGGTACTGGATTTAAATGCATGCTTTGCTAGATCAAAACCACATACATGCTGTAGTTTGGAAAGCTGCAGGAAAGAACACAGTCAACTGCTGCCTCTCTTTCCTGGCTGGCATTTCCTGCCACAGCCACACTGAAGGATCACAACCCTTGCGCCTTTGGAGCCATCCCAGCGGAGTCCCATTTTACACGGGTTAGGCTCTACAGGTCTGCAGGGGAAGTTAAGCGACCACAGGATCTTTCTCTATTTACTAGGACTTCGTGCCAGAAATCAAGGCAGCTAAGAAGAGGAGAAAGCCTGGATTTGTGGTCAGGAGTCCAGCACGGCATCCACGGCACAAGCAGGTGAATGCGGAGGCACCGTGAGCAAAACCACGGTTGCTCCTCGCTATTCTTGCCACCTCACCTGACAGGTGACCAAAGTTAGCATGTCCAAGAGTGAGAAATGAGAAATTCTTTGTCTCTATGTCTTCATGAATGTCCTTATGAATACAGAGGTAGAAATACAGAGACACTGAGCAAAATGAAGAACTGAGGACTGATCTCTCCAGCATACCTGAACTATTAACAGAATCTAAACCTGCGTGAAACCCCACTCCTATGTGAGTAGCTAACAGAGACAGAGGTCCCATCTTTGGAGAACTCCATGCTCTTCGAGATATTTGATCTGGAAGACATTCTAAGCACTTCAACTGTTCCACAAACAGGAACCATCAAAGCCTTTTCCCTGTGGCAATGCCATTTGCTAAACAGTTCTCTCCAATCGCACCATTTCACTCATCAAGCTAAGCACAAGTGACGTGAGCACAAAGATAGCTCTCTTTACGGGGGTCAGAAGAAGACTTCAATGGGTCTGTGGGTTTCAAATACATGACAGATGTGAGTGCTCTCCCATATCCTTGAGAAAGGGTAAGCTGTTTTATTTTGTTGTGTTTTTCAATATAATAAATTAAAAGTAAGATACACAAAAAGTCCCTTTATGCCAGGACACTTAAATAAAATCACAAAAAAGTTTCACACCCTCTACAGCACCTAAAGAATTTACATAAGCTGAAATGAAGCTGTTAAAGGAACATACTGACCTGGAAAAAGAATAACCACTTTTCCTAAACAACAGTATTTTGAGAATACTGCAATGTGCCAAGGGCATCAATCAGCACTTAACCTCCTGTCATGTTCGGTAGAGCTGTGTTAAGTCACTCAATTATACAAAAGAACATTTCTCATAAAGTAAGCTACAGTTTGAAGATGAACTAAAATAGAATTTTGCTAAAAATATTTCAGACAAAAAGGATCAAGGACCTACTGTATAGCACTGGAAACCCTGCTCAATGTTAACGGCAGGCTGGAAGGAGGGAGTCTGGAGGAGAATGGATACACGTATATGGATCTCTGAGTCCCTTTGCTGTCCACCTGAAACTATCACAACACTGTTATCGGCTGTATGGCAATACAAAATAAAATGTTTAATTTTTTTTTTTTTAAAGGGATCTCTTCAACAAGAAAAAACCAATGAGTACATGCTTTTTGGGAGGAGGGTGTTACCAATTTGTTCTACCAGTTTGGATGGGAGTATCTACTAAGTTAAATAGTCAGCCCTTTGTATCTGTGGATTCAATCAATCAAGGATGAAAACTATTTGAGGAGTGAGGAAAGAATTCCAGGAAGTTCCAAAAGTGAACTCTGAATTTCCTGACAACTATTTACATAGTATCTACAATTATTTACATAGCATGTACATTATACTAAGTATTACTAAATACTTAAGTATTACTTAAAGTATACAGGGCTTCCCTGGTGGCTCAGTGGTAAAGAATCCGCCTACCAATGCAGGAGACACAGGTTTGAGTCCCTGGACCAGGAAGATCCCACATGCCTCGGAGCAACTAAGCCCACGCACCACAGCTATTCAGCCTGTGCCCTAAAGCCCAGGAGCCGCCAACTTCTGAGCCACGTGCTGAACTCTGTGACCTGGAGCCTGTGCTCAACAAGAGAAGCCACTGCAATGAGAGGTCCGTGAACTGCAACTAGAGAGTAGCCCCTGCTTGCCTCAACTAAAGGGAAGTCTGCACAGCAATGAAGACCCAGCACAGCCTAAATAAATAAATAATTCTTAAAAGTAAAAAAAATAAAGTATATGGGAGACACACCTGAAACCCATAGAATATGTACATCAACTGTAACTCAATTAAAAAGAAACAAAAGTACATGGGAAGATATGCATAGGTTATATGCAAATACTACACCATTTCATGTAAGACACATGAGTAGGCACAGATTTTGGTATCCTCAGGGAGGGGTCGTGGAACCAAACCACCACAGATAACAAGAGATGACTGGGTAAGATACCATCTTCCCTATAACACAGCATTTCCACTCCTACGTATGAGTACCTAAACTCACAAAGAATCATGCGCAAGAGTGTTCATAACAATTTTATCCAAAAGAGCCAAAAAATGCCAACAACCCAAATATCTATCAACAGGAGAACCAATACACAAATTGTGCCATATTTATACAACTGAAGAAAAAAAAAAAAAAGACTACCGATACTACATACACAACACTGCTGAATCTCAGAGTGAAAGAGTGCTGACATAAAAAGAACACACAGGGTGTGATTCTACGATTTGGAGGCCAAGAAGAGATCAAAACATCTATAATGAAAGTTAAAAGAGTGATTAACTCCTGGGGACAGGAGTGAAAACATGAAATGAGAAGGGGCCCCAGAGAGCCTTTGAGGGATGAAAACGTTCTGTATGTTCATCTGGTGACTATGGAGATATGTACCAAAGTGCAACTCACCAAGCTATACACTTAAGATCTGTGCAGTGTGAAATATGCATATTATAGCTCAACGAAGAAAAATGAGTACAGTCCTTTTTATAAAAGCAAAGGAAAAAAATAGCAATGGAAAGGGAAATGATACATTTCTCTAGATACAAGTATAAAACTGCCATGTGGAACAAAAACGTATTACAGAAAAGTAAAAAGCAACAGACACAACTAGGTATGCATTTACAATGTACATGGTATCCTAAACATGTACCTCTAAGAACATAAAGAGAATAATACACCTCAAACATAAAATTAACAAAGGAAGTCACTAAGTGAAAGTGAAAGTCCCTCAGTCGTGTTTGACTCTTTGTGACCCCATGGACTATAGCTTGCCAGGCTCCTCTGTCCATGGAATTCTCCAGGTCAAAATACTGGAGCGGGTAGCTGTTCCCTTCTCCAAAGGATTTTCCCAACCCAGGGATCAAACCCAGCTCTCCCACATTGCAGGTGGATTCTTCTACCAACTGAGCCACCAGGGAAGCCCAATAATACTGGAGTGGGTGAAGAAGAGTCGCTCAGTTGTGTCCGACTCTTTGTGACCCCATGGACTGTGGCCTGCCAGGCTCCCCTGTCCATGGGATTCTCCAGGCAAGAATACTGGAGTGGGTTACCATTTCCTTCTCCAGGGGATCTTCCCGATCCAGGGATCTAACCCGGGTCTCCCGCATTGGAGGCAGACGCTTTAACCTCTGAGCCACCAGTAGCCTATCCCTTCTCCAACGGATCTTCCCAACCCAGGAACTGAAACGGGGTCTCCTCCACTGCAGGTGGATTCTCTACCAGCTGAGCCACGAGGAATGTCACTAGGTTATCCTCAATGGGAACACTGACACATCGACATGGACCCCGAGCAGTAACCTCAAGCTGAGTAAGTATTCCAGGTATACTTACTCAGCTTGAGTAAACATGGACTGTAACAGGCCCCAAATCACATTCAGCCAAAGAAGGCCACAGTCATCCTACACAGAATCAGTCATCTTCCTGGGTGCAAGTTTAAGAAATGCAATACTTCGGTTTTATTTTCTTGCCCCCTAAAAGTGGCCGACGGCATTTTCCCAAGCAACATCAGAAGACTGAGGTAGGATTTCTCGCTTCTTCCACTAGAGGTTGCCAACCTCAGCTGCCTGGTACTGCAGCTGGGTGGGGGTAGGGGAGAGATTACCTGCTCCTTCCCCTTGCAGGTGACTTCTGCCGCATCTCCATGAAGATTCTGGGATGTGGATGAGTTTCGTGCCAACACTTTGTACTCATGCAGGGCCCAGAGCACAGATGGGTTTTTCTAAGTACTCCTACTCCTGTGCCACCTTTAAACCCTGTCAGGAGGAGACTCTTTCAGGTCTCTTGCCCTGCCTCCAAATCTTTTTTCTAATTCTAACTACCTGGTGGGGTGACACGGGATGATCACAGGAATGGGTACAGATGCTCCTGGAACCTAAGTCTTTCAGGAATCCTAAACTCTCATGATCAACACAGACCCTTTAAGAATGTGTTAAGATTTCAGTGATTTTCTTCTTACCTACTCTTGTGTGTCACCTCTTTCTTGTCTACCAAAGGTCAAATAGTCTGTGTCCATCCAGTCTCTTCCTGCGACCCCGTGTAATTCAGTTTCCCCAGATGCCTTACAATCTCAGCTCTAATGGCATCAAGAAAAAGAACTATGATTTTATATGTTATCTGGCTTTTCTCCTCCTTGTGGCTTTTTATATCCTAAGTGAAAAGGCACTTGAGAAAATACTGCGAAAGGAATGAAAATGGAAACATATCATATTAGAGTTTGGGAGATTTGGGCTAATTTGGTGCCAGGGGTAAATTTATAAATTCAAATGCTTATAAGAGGAGGGGGGAAAAAAAAGATCTACAAATCAACGACCTAAGCTTCTAACTTAAGAAACTGGAAAGACAACAGCAAAGTAAACCCAAGAGTAAAGGAAAAAGGGAAATGATAAAGAAGCAGAAATCAGTGAAATACAAAACAGATTTAAAAAATACATAAAACCAATTATTTCAAAATTGTTTCTTTGATCAACAGATCTCTTCAAGAGATCAACCTCCAGGTATACTGACCAAAAAGAGAAAAGACACAAATTTCAGTACTGGGAATGAAAGACAGAATATCACATTAAAAAGATAAGACAAACAACTTAGATGAATGGAAAAATTCTTGAAATAGTACAACTCTTAGATGAATGGAAAAATTCTTGAAAAAGTACAACTTTATAAAACTGACAAAAGCTAAAGAGAACACTTTGGTAGTCCTACATTTATCAAATATATTGAATTTATCAAAAGCCTTCTCACAAAGAAAACCTAGGTCTAGGTGGCTTTACTGCTGAACTCTACCAAACAATAAAAAAGAATTAATACTAATGGGATCTCCATTTACTGATACCAAATCCAAATAAAGATATTTCAAGAGAAATCTACAGATCAGTATTATTCCTTGTGAACACAGATGTAAAAATTCCTAACAAAATATTAGTAGGCTGAATGTAGAAATATATAAAAATGATAGCACATCATGAGCAAGTGAGGTTTGGCCTAGGAATACAAGGTTCGTTCATCCTGAAGTAAAAAAAAAAAAAATTGTAACAGAATAAAGGAAAAACATATGATAATTTCAACAGATGCAGAGAAAGTTTTTTTTTTTTTTAATGAAACAAATTAGGAATGGTAGGAAACTTTTCTAATCTCAGAAAGAACATCTATAAGAAGCATACAGCTGACTTAATGGCAAAAGATCACATGCTTTCTCCTTGAGACTGGGAAAATCAAGGATGTCCACTCTTACACATCTATTTAACATTTTATTGGAGGATCTAGCCAGTACCAAGACAAGGAATAAAAGGGGGAAAAAAAATGCTTACTGGAACAGAAAAGTAAAAAGTTAAGAAGACTGACAATTACCAGGCACTGGCAAGGACATAGAGCAGCTAAAACTCTATACGCATAGTTGGCAGAAGTGTACTATAGTACAATCACTTTAGAAAAGAATCTGAAAGTTTCTTAAAAAGTTACATACCACATGGCCCATCTATTCCACTTTTACGTATTTGCCCAAAAGAAGTTAAACATTCACACACAGATCTGCATAAGAATGCTTATAGTTCCTTTATTTATAACAGGCAAAAAATGATAACTCACATGTCAATCTATAGGAAAGTAGACAAATCGTGATCTACTTATTCATTTGAATACCACTCAACAACAAAAAGCAATGTGCTGATACACCAAGCAGTGTGGATGGACTTCAAAAACATTAAATTGAGTAAAAGAAGCCAGACCCCAAAGATAACATACTGTATGATTTCATTTATTATAAATTCTTCCAAACACACAAACTAGATCTAAAGTGCTAGGTAGCCGATTAGTACTTGACTGGGCTAAGGATGGAGATTTTATTATGAATAACATTTCTAGGGTTGATGAAAAGGACAGGACTCTCCCCATAGTTCAGCTGACGCTCCGATACTCTGGCCACCTAATTTGAGGAGTCGACTCACTGGAGAAGACCCCGATGCTGGGAAAGATTGAGGGTGGGAGGAGAAGTGGGGCGACAGAGGATGAGACTGTTGGATGGCATCATCGACTCAATGGACATGAGTTTGAACACACTCTGGGAGATGGTGAAGGACAGGTAAGTCTGGTGTGCTGCAGCTCATGCTGCTGCACAGTCGGACATGACTGAATGATTGAACAATAACAACAGTGGTAAAGAATCCACCTACCAATACAGGAAATATGGGTTCGATGCCTGGCCCAGGAACAGCCCACATGCTGCAGAGCAACTAAGACTATGAGCCACAACTATTTTTTTTTTAATTGGAGGATACCTGTTTTGCCATACTGTGCTGGTTTCCACCATATATCAACATGAATCAGCCACAGGAATAGGTATGCCCCCTTCCCCTCGAACCTCTCTCCCATCTCCCACCCCATCCCAGCCCCCTGGGCCATCAGAGAGCACTGGGCTGAACTCCCTGTTGTCGCACAGCAAATTCCCGCTGGCTGTCTACTGTACAAGAAAGTGAAAGAAAGTGAAGTCACTCAGTCGTGTCTGACTCTTTGTGACCCCATGAACTGTAAGCCTACCAGGCTCCTTCATTCATGGGATTTTCCAGGCAAGAACACTGGTGTGGGTTGCCATTTCCTTCTCCGAGGGATCTTCCCGACCCAGGGACTGAACCCAGGTCTCCCGCACTGTAGGCAGATGCTTTATTTTACATATTACGGTTAATGCATATGGCTACATGCTACTCTCTCAATTCATCCCACCCTCTCCTTTTCACAGTGTTCGCAAGCCTGTTCTCTATGTCTGAGGCTCCAGTTGCTGTCCTGCAAACAGGTTCATCAATACCATCTTTCTGGATTTCAGATACATGTGTTAACATACAATATTTGTCTTTCTCTTTCTGACTTACTTCACTCTGTACAATAGGCTCTAGGTTCATCTACCTCATTAGGACCGACTCAAATGTGCTCTTTTTTATAGCTGAGTAATGTTCCATTGACTATATATACCATAATTTCTGTATCCATTCACCTGTTGATGGACATCTAGGTTGCTTCCATGTCCTTGTTATTGTTAAAAGTGCTGCAATGAACATTGGGTACATGCGTATCTTCCAATTGTGGTTTTCTCACAGTATACAGTAGTGGGATTGCTGGGTCACATGGTAGTTCTATTCCTAGTTTTTTAAGGAATCTCCAGACTGGTCACCATAGTGGTTGTATCAATTTACATTCCCACCAACACCGCAAGAGGCTTGATGGCCTTTCTGACCAGTTTGAGTTAATACCTCATTGTAGTTCTGATTTGCTTTTCTCTAATAATAAGTGATGCTGAGCATCTTTCCATGTGTTTGCTGGCCATTTGTATATTTGCTTTGGAGAAATGTCTGTTTAGGTTTTCTGTTCATTTTTCTATTGGGTTTTTCTGATATTGAGCTGTATGAGCTGCTTGTATATTACAGAAATCAATCCCTTGTTAGTCGTTTCCTTTGCAATTATTTTCTCCCATTCTGAGTTGTCTTTTAACCTTGTTTGTTGTTTCTTTTGCTGTGCAAAAGGTTTTAATTAAGTCCCAATTGTTTACTTTTATTTTTATTTCCATTACTCTAGGAGGTGAGTCAAAGAGGATCTTTCTGTGATGTATGTCAAAGAATGTATTGTCTATATTTTCCTCTAAGACCTTTACAGTTTCTGGCCTTACATTTAAATCTTTAATCCATTTTGAGTTTATTTTTGTGTATGGTGTTAGAAAATGTTTTAGTTTCATTCTTTCACATGCAGCTGTCCAGTTTTCCCACCACCACTAACAAGTGGTTGTCTTTTCTCCATTATATAATATTGCCTCCTCAAAACTAAGGTGCCCATAGGAGTGTGGGCTTATCCCTGGGCTCTCTATCTTGTTCCACTGGTCTATATTTCTGTTTTTGTGCCAATACCATACTGTCTTAATGACTATAGCTTTGTAGTATAGACTGAAGCCAGAAAGGTTGATTCCTCCAGCTCCATTCTTTCTCAAGACTGCTTTGGCTATTTGGAGCCTTTTGTGTTTCCATATAAATTGTGAAATTTTTTGTTCTAGTTTTGTGAAAAATACCATTGGTACCTCCATAGGAATTGCACTGACTCTGTAGATTACCTTGGGTAGTATAGTCATTTTCACAATATTGATTCTTCCAATCCAAGAACATGACATATGTCTCCATCTGTTTGCGTTGTCTTTGATTTCTTTCATCAGTGTCTTACAGTTTTCTGCATACAGGTCTTTTGTCTTTTTAGGTAGGTTTAAAGTGAAAGTGAAGTCTCTCAGTCACGTCTGACTCTTCACGAACCCACGGACTGCAGCCTACCAGGCTCCTCCGCCCATGAGATTTTCCAGGCAAGAGTACTGAAGTGGGTTGCCACTGCCTTCTCCAAAGGCAACGAAGAACGTAGGTAGGTTTATCCCTTAGTATTTCATTCTTTTTGTTGCAGTGGTGAATGGGATTGTTTCCTTCACTTCTCTTTCTGATTTTTCATTGTTAGGAAAGGAAGAGATTTCTGTCTGTTAATTTTATACCCTGCAACTTTACTGTATTCATTGACTAGCTCTAGTAATTTTCTGGTTGAACATTTAGAGTTTTCTGTGTACAGTATCATGTCATCTGCAAGTAGAGTTCTACTTCTTTCCTGATGTGGACTCATTTTCTTTCTTTTTGTTTTCTGATTGCTGTGGCTAGGACTTACAAGCATTAGTTACTCAGTTACGTCCAACTCTAGAACTCCATGGCAGTAGCTGACCAGGCTCCTCTGTCAGCTGAAGAATACTTGCACCCTTGGGTTAAATCCCACTTGACCATGATGTATAATCTTTTTAATACATTGTTGCATTCTGTTTGCTAGAATTCTGTTGAAGAATTTTGCATCTATTTTCATCAGTTATATTGGCCTGTAATTTTCTTTTTTGTGATATCTTTGTGGTTTTGGTATCAGAGTGATGGTGGCCTTGTATAATAGTAAGTTTGGGAGTTTTCCTTCCTCTGCAATTTTCTGGAAGAGTGTGAGCGGATAGTGTTAGCTCTTCTGTAAACTTTTGGTAGAATTCACCTGTGAGGCCATATGGCCCTGGGCTTTTGTTTGTTGGCAGATTTTTTATTCAGTTTCAGTTTTGGTGCCTGTGACTGGTCTCTCTGCCATTAACTATTGCGCCTGTGCTCTAGAGCCCAGGGACAACAACTACTGAGCTCACACACTGCAGCTCCTGAAGGCCAAGCGCCCTAGAGCCTGCACTCGGCAACAAGAGCAACCAATGCAAGGAAAAAAAAACAGGAAGAGCAGCCCCTACTTGCTGCGACTACGGATAAGGCCACGCAGCAGGGAAGAACCAGCACAGCCAAAAATACTACTACTAAAGTTATATCAAAACAAGAGAATGTTCTATATGGAACACTGGTAAACTGGGGCCTGCAAGCCGGCTGCCTGGTTTGATGAGTCAGTTTTACTGGAACAAAGCCATGTCCACTTCTTTATGTGTTATCTACAACTGTTTTTAAACTATTAGGGCAGAACTGAGTGGTTGCAAATTAGATTTTTATGGCCTACAAGGTCAGAAACATTTACTATGTGGCCCTATACATAAAAAGTTTCTGACACCTGTTCTTCATCTCTATCTTACTTGGGATGATAAGGTTGTAAGGTTGTTTGAATATAAAAATCTACTGAACTGTATGTTTAAAACACATCTCTTGTAGGCAAATTATACCTCAATACAACTGACCTAAAAGGAGTAAGTACTTTGATGAAGATAAATCATGATGTAAAAACAAAATATGAGTTCAAGAAGTTAAAAAGAAAAAGTTAAGACACAGAATATAAAACAAAATGAACAAAACTGGGCTAATAAGTGGACTTCAACAACTGAAGATGTTCTTTCAGATATGAAGGATTACTTCTTTATTTTTAGGCTAGTTTATCCTTTTTTATTTTTGTATAGCTGACTGGAAAATACGGCTTCAGATTAGGCAAAACTTTTAAAAGGCAAGACAACTCCACGTGGCCTCTATTAACTGTTTCTCAACATCCTCTTTCATTCCCTGTCACTCCCCGCCCCACAAGCCATCTAAGGGAAAAGACATGTTTACACAGACCACTGCCTCATGCTGTCCATCCCAGAGAGAGAAGAAATCTCCCCTTATTCCTAATCCTAATGTTCTGAGTAGCAACTAAATTCCTACTTCAAAAGTTCATTTTCAGTGGGAATTTTGTTTTAAAAAAAAGTGAGTTTTGTAACACTAAAATAATTGTGAAATTAACATTTTAATAATATAAACTGTAATAATTAACAACCAAGAAGATAAAAAGAGCTCTGGGAGGAAATTGTTTCCCACTTAATCATAAAACTTGACTAGAAATTCAGTTTGAAAAACCTGCAGAAAAGTGTTTATCAACAAATCTTGCTTTTTCAGTCATCAACGAACATTCCAAAGAACTGATGCACAGAATGAAAACTGTCTCATAGTAACTGATGATTTAACACTGAGTTGCTGGGCTATAAACTGACTTAGGAGTTAAAGTCATGGTATATATAAAACATCACATTCTAATTCAACACTCATTTGCCCATACTTATTTGTTATGAAAACCACATGTTGGCGCTGAAGCATTTCATGGTTCGTTTGAGACAAACACGCAGAAAATTGTGGGAAACAAACAGAGCCCGAGAAGCCTGTCAAAGGCAAGATTCTCAACTCCAATGCAGCCTCAGTTATGAGGCTTTCTGAACCCTGAAAGTGTCTCTGTGGTCGAAAAAAGGTTTGTCTTAATAAGAAAACTCCACTGCAGCTTTAACGGGATTGAAAGTATAGCAACTAGTCACCAGGTTTTTATTTTTATCCCCTAAGCTGGAAAACACGGATCCCATTACTTGTTTGTTGAGAGAATGTGTGCCAAAACTTTAAATGACATCTTCACCTACTTATATGTTTAAATTGTGTAAGGTAAAAGTATCTTCTTTTAAAATGTAAAGCATATATCGAACTAGTGAACAGTGTAATGGTACTAATATAGTGGACTCCCTCCTAGAAAGACACTTTACTATACAGACAAATCACCACCATATCAGAATCAGTCCCATAACATCTTCAAAGTACATTTCAGACAACCTTGTATTTTAAAGCAAGTTCCTCCTGATAATTCTGAATTCTCTGTAACATACCACGGCTAAAGTAAGGCAAAGAGCAATGAAGTAGTCAGGAAGCTAAGCATTGAGAAAGTATAATAAAATCCACAAGACAAACATTTTCTTAATGTAAAACCACCTTTTACCATGGTTTCCATAATCCCACAAGTTAAATAACAACTGGCTTCCTCGCTCCTTCCCTAGAATCATTCATACCCTGACCTACCTGCTGATCACACAATCCAAATGAACAGACCTTTAAGGAACCCCAATAATTTGTTAAGCATTAGGACAAATAAAGAAGTCAAAAGAGATGCAAACCCCTACACTGAAGGCCTTCCCACACTGTGGGGGATACCCAACAAGCTACTGGCACTCTACACTATAGCACTCTGGGAGCCCAGGGCAGGAGGGCTGGAGCTGGAAGACTTCCTAGAAGGGGGACTACTGCAGTGGGCTCAGGATGTATCGACCCTTACCATCCTTTAGAGGACAAGGAAAGTACTCTGAATGGAGAGAATGGAATAAGCTTTGGCCTGCATCATAATCTTCTGGATTACAACACAAACTCTGAGCCCTATCTCCAGGGCCTGAAAATGTGCATTTAAATTAATTTACCAGAGTATGCTGATGCTCTTGGTCCATGGAGCAACTCTAAAAACCACTGGTAAAAGCAGATGTGTATAACCTGTTTGAAGAATCCCATTATTTTTTCCATAGTTGGACAACAAATTGGCCTTAATTTATAATAAGCTCATTTTTTCTTCCCCCAAACTATTTCTATTTTGTTTACTTTTTTTTTGTAGGTGAGCTACACACACTTTAACCCTCATGACAAATGGGATAAAAATGACCTATGTTAACACAGAAAAGAATTAAGGGTCTAATAATATTTTACGTAAAATATTTTTAAATGCAACAACTGTTTTTGATTGTTGAACTCAGGGCATTTTAAAACAAAGTTTAAAGGTTTCAGAAACAAATTATCGTCAACTTATTTTTAAATATTTAAGTGTTTTATATCACTTCACACCTACTAGGATGGCAATAATCAAAAACAGAAACAAGTGTTGAGATCAGTCAGAACTCTCCTATGGTGCTGGTGGGAATTAAAATGGTAGAGCCATTGTAAAAAAACAAACAAAAAAAAGCTTTGTGGTTTCTCAGAAGGCTAAACAGAGAATTACTGGATGACTCAGCAATTCCACCCTAAGGTATATACTGAGATGAGTGGAAAGCAGTCTCGAACAGGTGCTTGTCCACCGACTGTCACTGCATGCCAGAGTCTGAACATTCACGTTTCCTCAATGTTCACATGCTGGAATCCTAATGCCAAATGTGATGGTTTTGGAAGGTGAGGCCTCTGAAGGTGATTAGGTCATGAGCATGAAGCCTTCATGAATCAAATTAGCACTCTTAGATGCCACAGAACTCCCTAGCTCCTTCCATCCAGGGAGGCTCCAAGAAGTCTGCCACCCAGAAGGGGGCCCTCACCTGACTGTGCTGACACCCCCATCTTGGATTTCCAGTCTTCAGAACTGTACTACATCTCTGCTGTTTACAAGACTTCCAGACTATGACATTTTTGTTACACAGGCCGAATCTGACACAACAGCCAAAAGATGGAAACAACTCAAATGTCCATCAATAGGTGGTTATTTAAACAAAATACAGTATATACCTACAACGGGCTATCATTCAGCCATAAAAAGGAATGACGTGAACACAAAAGGACAAATATTTCACAATCCACTTACACAAAATATCTAGAACAGACAAATTTACAATGTCAGAAAGGAGATCAGAGGCTACAGAGTTGGGATATGGGTGGAATGGGAAGCTACTGCTTAACGGTTGCAGAAGTTATGCTTGAGGGTGATGAAAAACTTTTCAAATAAATAGAGGTGATGTTTATACAACACTGTGAATGTAGTTAATGCTGCTGAATTTTAGACTTATATTTTTTGTTCTAAAACCCAACTGGAGATTGAATTATTGGCATCAGTACCTTGATTTCAGTTTAGCTGAGCCTTTAAATTACAAAGACATGTCATTCTGGTCCTGTTTTGTCTATACTATTTATATGCTCACAAAGAAAATTCATTATGGGAGACTAAGCACCGTTTTTTGGTTTTTTTTTTTTTAGTTTTTTATTTTTTAAATTTTAAAATCTTTAATTCTTACATGCGTTCCCAAACATGAACCCCCCTCCACCTCCCTCCCCATAACATCTCTCTGGGTCATCCCTATGCACCAGCCCCAAGCATGCTGTATCCTGCGTCAGACATAGACTGGCGATTCAATTCTTACATGATAGTATACATGCTAGAATGCCATTCTCCCAAATCATCCCACCCTCTCCCTCTCGCCGTTTTTAACCAAAATTACTCAAGTCAACCATGAAAGAAAGTTACAAGAAATAGGTCACTAATCAGTGACCAGGAAAAGTACAAGAATACTACATAAGTAGAGTGTTGATTCAAAAAGAAATGTTCTGATTTCATGTTCCCCCAATAATACAACAAACTGAAAGAGATGGGAATACCAGACCACCTGATCTGCCTCTTGAGAAATCTGTATGCAGGTCAGGAAGCAACAGATAGAACTGGACATGTAACAACAGACTGATTCCAAATAGGAAAAGGAGTACGTCAAGGCTGTATACTGTCACCCTGCTTATTTAACTTATATGCAGAGTACATCATGAGAAATGCTGGGCTGGAGGAAGCACAAGACAGAATCAAGATTGCCAGGAGAAATATCAATAACCTCAGATATGCAGATGACACCACCCTTATGGCAGAAAGTGAAGAGGATCTCAAAAGCCTCTTGATGAAAGTGAAAGAGGAGAGTGAAAAAGTTGGCTTAAAGCTCAACTTTCAGAAAACAAAGATCATGGCATCTGGTGCCATCACTTCAAGGCTAATAGATGGGGAAACAGTGGAAACAGTGTCAGACTTTATTTTGGGGGGCTCCAAAATCACTGCAGATGGTGACAGCAGCCATGAAATTAAAAGATGCTTACTCCTTGGAAGAAAAGTTATGACCAAACTAGACAGCATATTAAAAAGCAGAGATGCTACTTTGCCGACAAAGGTCTACCTAGTCAAGGCTACAGTTTTTCCAGTACTCATGTATGGATGTGAGAGCTGGACTGTAGAGAAAGCTGAGCGCTGAAGAATTGATGCTTCTGAACTGTGGTATTGGAGCAGACTCTTGAGAGTCCCGTGGACTGCAAGGAGATCCAACCAGTCCATCCTAAAGGAAATCAGTCCTGAATATCCATTGGACGGACTGATGTTGAAGCTGAAACGCCAATACTTTGGCCACCTGATGCGAAGAGCTGGCTCACTGAAAAAGCCCCTGATGCTGGGAAAGACTGAAGGTGGGAGGAGAAGGGGACAACAGAGGATGAGATGGTTGGATGGCATCACTGACTCAATGGACATGAGTTTGAGTAAACTCCAGGAGCTGGTGATCTACAGGGAGGCCTGGCATGCTGCAATCCATGGGGTGGCAAAGAGTAGGACATGACTGAGCGACTGAACTGTGTAGTGAAAGGACATGAAGTGCTCGGACAGACAGACTGGAAGGATAGAAGGATACATCATATATCAGAATGATATCTCTGCCCATAATTTTTATTTGCTGAGCCAGAGAATGAATTTCCAGCTGTACATGGTCTCACTTGCTCCAGCATCCCTCAACTTTACATACCTTTTAAATTGAAAAAAATATTAGACTCAAGTTATATAATGAGACTCCTACGATATGGGAAATTTACAATAAGCTGTGAAGCTGGTACTTTCCACTTCACTAACTTTGATTTGACAACCTTTAACCAGTTTTAAATGAAGCAGACTCTTGACTTCCTACCTCAAACTGTAAGCTTCCTAGAAGATGCCTGTGACTCTGCCTTCGCCATGTATCCAGTTACTGGGATATACAAATTATATCAGTGCTAAATGAAAGTTTATGCGTGTAGGCAAAGTCACCTGGGAATGGGGACAGACAGACTCAAATCTATGAATCTAAAACTCCCTCTACCCTTACCATACAAACTTGGTGTCTGTTAGTATCATCTTAAAATCCTAGCCAAGAGTTCTCGTTTTCATACCAATGATTAAATTATTCCATTCATGTTACTCTTGGAGAACTATTTTGAAGAAAATAGATAGATCCCAGATTTCCCTAGTGGCATGGTAGATAAAAATCTGCCTGCCAATGCAAGGGACATGGGTTCAATCCCTGGTCAGGGAAGATCCCACATGCCGTGGAACAACAGAGCCCGTGTGACACAGCTACTGAGCTTGTTGCTCTAGAGCCCAGGAGCTGCAACCGCTGAGCCCTCACACCGCAATTGCAGAAGCCGGGGATCCCTAGAGCCCATGCTCCACAACGGAGAAAGTCGTGGCGATGAGGAGCCCAAGCACCACGACCAGAGGAAAGCCCACACAGCAACAAAAACACAGCACAGCCACAAAAAATTTTAATGCTTTTTTTTTTAACTCCACTTGAGAAAAAAGACAAGTTTTCATATGTCTTTAAATTACAGCAATACACTTGACAATGTCAAAGACCTCGACCTCTCCCATCCATGAGAACACTAAAGAATGACCTAAGAATCCAGGACACTAAATGAGCTTGTGAGTTTCTATTTGGGGGGAGAAGGATGAAGATCACTTGGAAATAGATGTGGCTTTTGACAGCTGCAAGTGTAAAATTTAGCTTCAAGAAATTATTACTTGTTTAACAAAAAAAATCCCAGGAACCTCACAACAGATACCACCACATTATACAAACCCTAAGATGTACTTTCTGGGGACAAAATCATTCAAATTTCTTAATATTACGGAATAAAATGTGGGTGAGTTTGACAGGTCTTTTTAGACCCTGAAAATCATAACCTACATCATTAATCATCTTTGAGTGACAATAATGTGTCAATACAGCCACGAAGGACAAAATCCAACGACAGTGAAAGTTCAGCAGAGGGCCCCAAACCTCAAATGAGATCGCAGACACCTCGACTGCGGCCATGTAAGACCCTAGGCAGAGAACCCAGGGCCCACACAGGGCCCGGACCGTGGTCTAGAGAACTGCAGAGAATAAATATCTGTTGTTGTCAGCCACTCAGTTTGTGGTAATTTGTTACACAGCAATAAAAAACTAACACAGTCCTCGAAAGCACTCTGGATGTTTCCTAAGTGAACTGGCTATTACATGGCACTTCCTGAAGTCACTCATTTTAACTGGGAGGAGAACGTGGGATATTCTGGTTAAATGATCTTGACTATCAAATGTTTGACCTCAGACCAAGGAACAGCTAAAATAACATACATAATAATATGTGCATATATAAGCTGTTATGGTTTCAGAAATTCTACACTGTTTTCTGACTCATGGCCTAAGTTGGACCTAGAAGGCCTCTATCTTGATCTCTATCAATAGGACCACCTCATTTTCCAGACAAGCCACAGAGAGGGTGCTGATGTACCCGGGCTCAGAGCACTGAAGAGCTCTGGAGTAAGAGTGAGAGCCCAGGTCCCCAGCACACGGGGGAGCCCGTCAGGTGGCCTCTTCCTAAAGATACTGGCAGTCAGGCTTGACTGTAGAGAGAGAAAGAGAAAGGGCATTTCCTTTCTCAGCTACTGCATTAAAATGCCTGTGAAATAAATACTGCCCACTTTAGAAAAGTAGGTTTTTAAGGCAGATACTTGAACAGAGTCACAGGCTAAAAGCAGCACTAAGGAGGTGAATGGTAACGAGAGCACAACGGCTGTATTATAATAATCTTATCTTGAAAGCATTGGTTCTAAACCAGGGACACTTCTGCCCCCCAGGGGACAGCTGGGTGTCACAACTCGGGGAGAATGGACAGTGTTTCCAGCATCCAGTGCTTACAGGCCAAGGATATGGTTCAACATCCAATAATGCAGAGAAGAGGCTGCAGACCACAGGATTATCAGGCAGAAAATGTCACTGGTGCCAGAGGTGAGAGAGCCTGCGGAAGGCATCACAGGTGACATACCCCGACTGACCTCTTACACACTCAGGAGGCAAAGCTCACCTGTATCCCCATTTTCTTTGGCTTGTGCTTTAACTCACTTTTCCTTGACTTGAGCTTGAACACGGGCTAACTTTTTTACCTATGATTTTCAGCAAGTTGCATCCTGCCTTGACAACACAGACACATCTGCACGGCTCAGTGTTTCTTTTTACAAGCAAACCCAAAACACCATGATGTATACTTGACCTTAACAAATGTATGTTTTATAAATGGATCAGAATTTGGTGACCTACCAGGGAAGGACAAGTGGAGCTTGACTGTGTATAGCACAGAGTTAAGAACCTGCGCTTAGTCTAAACCTCTGGCAGCAAGTAACTATCACATGGGCCAAGCAAATCATATATAAAAGGCTGATGTGAGGAAGGGGTCAAAACAACGGAAAGCGGTAGACACTACTCCAGTGATGAGAAGGGCAAGCTCTGTCTAAGGAGAGAGCTGCTGCTCAGCTCAGCTGCTGCCCCGTAGGAATGCGGGCTCAACACTGCCAGACAGTCTGACTTCCCAGGAAAACTTGGATATCTCGAGTTGTATTTGAAACCACTCAATTTTAACAAGTTGGCTTATAGTTTTAAAATACTTTATGGGTCCAACATTTGGAACCACCTCTTTGAAATGTATGGTCGGAAATTATAATAAGGGCCAATGAAGAGGCTCCAGAGATGGAATTCAGGGCCTATTCAGGGTATGTTAGGGCATGAAATGGAGGGGCAGGATGAAGCCACATGACAAGGCTCCTGGGGGAGGCCAGCAAGTTCAAGGGTGACTCTAATGAGCAAAACAATATCACAGCTACAACAATTACTTAGATCATAACAGACTCCTCTGTCAGGCACTTGCCAAGATACTTTTTATGTATGAACATATATCATCTTTCCAACAACCTTATAAGGTAGGTATTATCATCACCCTCATCATAAAGATGGAGAAAATGAGGAAAGTGGGATTAACAATGGCCTAAGGACCTAGAGTAGGGAGTGTGGAGTCCAGACCTGAACCCAGAAAGGCTCCCCTCGGAGGCCAGCCTCCCAGCCACCACCCATCACCCTTCTCGTGCTGACAACTGCGGGCAGTGAGCTCCATCTCTCTCACCACCTGTACCTATGGATAAAATATGCTTCATCAATCTTAGTTATCCATGTGCCAACACTTAGGTAAGAAAAAGCTGAACAAGGCTCAGTGTCCTCTGTCTGAACATGTAAGGAAATGCAAACTTTTTTTTTCTAAACAAAAACGTTAACTCTCTGCTGTCTAGAAATTATGTTGGCTTAGCAAGATCCAGTCCTCCTTGACAGTCAGAGTTTGATTTTCCTAATGACAGTTTGTGCTTCTGCTTATGTAAGAATATTGACAATCATACGTGGGTATCACACCCTCTTGCATTTAAGTCAAAAGGCATTCCAGAATTGGTCATGCTTCCTGACCAGAGTAGGAATGAGGGCAAACAATTCTAAACTCACCAGAGATTGATGGGCAAACTTGCCTGACACAGGGCAACTGCACAGACACTACACAAGGCAGCATCATTACCAACGTCCCTTTAAGGCCTGTCTGCAAAGTCCGCAACAACTTAGCAAGCAAAATCGTGCTTCAAAACAACCAGCATGTAAAGTAACTGACATCCCCTTCCCTTTGAAACAAGAGCCCTCGCTATAATAAATTTAGGGGAACTAGAAGTTTTGACACGAATTTTAAAAAGAAAATTCAGTTTTCATGATTAACAGGACCTCTGGTATTTGCTCTTCTTCACTAAGCCTACTTTCTCTTTCAGAGTCAAAAACTCTGAGGAAAGTCATTTTATTCTTGCAGAGCAAAAACTGCTCTAATATTATTAAAATGTATACTCTACTTAGAGATAAAAAGGAACTTAAAGTATCTTAAATGCCACAACTCCCAAATCTGCTTAGAAATCCAAATAAAACCTCATTTAAAAATGGACAGAAGTTTAAACTGTTGGGAAAAACAACTCCCATATACAGAAGCATAAGTACAGATTAACAAGTAAATTTAACAAGATGCTGACACATAATATACATGTGTTAGCAATCAATTTGAAGAAAGCACTAAAAATGTCATTATTAGTTCACTTTCCTTAAATATATACTGCAGTCTAAAACAAATATTTCCTACTTTGTGTCTCCAGTAAATAATATTGCCCAAATCTTTTTTTTAATGAAGCAAACAAAAATGCATAAACCATGGTATTATGAAGACCCCATTCTGTCTAGAATCTTCAAAACAAACAAAATACAAGCATCAGCAACAACAAACCTGAAGGATTCTTTCAAAAAGTAGTTTTTAGAATTGAATTATTCAAAATCTGTTACAGATGAACAGAAAAGGATCACCTGAAGTATAGAAATCTTTTTCTTTATCCAAAGTAAAGAGAAATTTTACTTCAGACGAACTCAATATTTTCTCTAGAGAAGAATAAAAGTTCAAATTCATATTTACCGATGTCAATATAACAAAATCTGGAATATAACAAAAAATATTACAAAAAGATCTCCCAAAATACAGTCTAGGGCCCACCCACTTCTAGTAACATTGGTAATGGCTAAATTCCAGGATAACAAAAATAAATAATTATCTAGGCTAGAAGTCTACTGGAGTTCACTGTAACAGGATTTGAGCTATAATTAAATTTGATTAGTTTGGTTGAAACCTCAAGTTCAAAAGAATTATCAGCATGAATGGATGAAAAGCCCTTTTACACGGGCATTTGAAAAATACGAAAAGGGCTGACACAGCAAGCATCAAAGACTTTAAAAGCAATTGACCCTTCCTAGAGCAAAGGAGAAATGCTAACAGCTGAAACTCAGATGCTGCGTGCAAAGAAAATAAAGTTCCAGATGGTTCCAAAACCTTGGTAGTTTATTAAATATTAAATACTATTATGTTTAACTGGATTTTGCCCAGGGAGAGTGAAATATGTCATCTATAAAATGTAAAAAAGAAGTCTGATTCTACCCATTGAAAAACTGAAGCGAATAAATACTCCCTTTTCAAAAATCCCTAGCATGGAGGAAGTGTGTCAAGGAGTTAAATGACATGCAAATAATCATATCTTTAATTAAAAATAGAAACAAAAACACCTATAACCTAAAAGACAGAAACTGTTTATCCAAAGAAAAGAAGACTTCAGAGAATTTATCATATTATTAGTATTTGAAAATATCTCTCAATTAGAGGATCGTTACACACACATACACATGTACACACACACACATATTTTGTACCTTTTCATTATATTTTTGGTGCATTTTTTAAAAGCAGAAAATAAATAAATACCCTTTTAAAAGATTTTTAAGAAAAAGTAAAAGCAACCAGCATGATAAATTCGGCCTACAGAACTCTGTTAGTGACTGAGAGTTAACACAGGTTTTAGAAGCAGTTAAAAAACAGTATTAGAGGGCCAAATATACAAAAATTTGTTGTATGCATTGTTTTAAATACACACACGCACATACATGGAAATGTTTATACACATTCAGACATATATGTGTGTGTATATATATGTATGTGTAAGTGTATTTATGTGCATGCTGTTATCACACACACACAAAACTAAGGGTCCCTTTTGAACAAAATGGGGTTAATTCAGCTTACATACATTGCATTTTAGATGGCACCTTAAGTGAGTTTTTATGTTCGAAAGTTTTCTTACTGCCATGTGATGTCTGTGTACTCTGGGACTTGGGGAAGAGCAAAGACTGGTTTCCATGAAATGGAAACAGTCTGTGCCAAATGTAGCAGGTGTGAGGAATCTCAGAGATGAAAGCAACTCTCCAAATAACAAAGTCATTCTGTAACGCTTTCTTGACATGTACAATTTTTATGTTCCTCTCCTTGAGACTGAATATGAAGCATTATGTTCGTGATCTTTCTTAACAGAGATGAGGAGTCTGATTGGTGCTCAGAACTGTAGTGGTTTCCAGTGTCAGGGAAAAGTCAATTTAACACGATTCTAACAAAATGGGTAAGAAAGGCAGCCACAGCAGACAGGCTATTGTACCCCCTAAGTGTTCTGTTCTTAAAGCCTTCGCTTTACAAGCCAAAAAAAAAAAGTTGATGTAATTCTTTTCTTGTGAAAACTGTTTCATTAGTTACAAAATAATCTCCCACCAAAAAAAGAGAAAATCCCATGAAGAAGTCAAGGTTACTTTCCTTTTTGTCCACAAAAAAAAAGAAAAAGAAAATTATGCTGAACGGCACACAGACATACCTTTAAGGAATTTCTCATTATTTAAAAAAAAAAAAAATGGTGATTTGTGATAACAGGCTTTCCTGGAGAAGAACCACTAGTAATTTCTCCAGTTTCTGTAATGGCTGTTGTTTGTTGTTTAGTCACTAAGTTTTGTCTCACTCTTTTGCAACCCCATGGACTACATGTTGTCCACAAGGCTCCTCTGTCCATGGGATTCTCCCAGGCAAGAATACTGGAGTGGGTTCTTCTCCAGGGGACCTACCCAACTCAGGGATCAAACTCATGTCTCCTGCATTGACAGGCAGATTCTTTACCACTGAGCTTACCAGGGAAGCTCTAGTTTCTGTAATACTATGCAACATTTAATTTTTCTCATAATTTATCAAATGGTTGTAGAAATTTACGTTTTTTCTTTATCTGAAAAGGAATCAAGACAATCTTGTAAATGAACTTGGTATCATCTACCCTAGTGGATCTCACACATCAGTGTGCACCACAATCAAATGGAAGGCTTGTAAAGCACAGGTTCCGGGTCCTAACCCCAAAATTTCCGACTCAAAGGTTTGGGGCCTGGGAATCTGCATTTCTATACAGCTCCCTGGTAACGCTGCTGTGACTGGTCCAGGGACCACACTCGGAGAACCAGTGATCTAGTCAATAGTTCCTTTGTCCTCGTAAGCAGCAAAGTTGGTAGTGGGCAAGAGTGAACACTGAACCATGGTATACGATATATTATATCCTTTATATACTGGAGTACTGGAGTGGGTAGCCACTCCCTTCTCCAGGGGATCTTCCCAACCCAGGGATCGAACCTGTGTTTTCTGACTTACAGGCAATTCTTTACCACCTGACCCACCAGGAAAGCCCTATAACTTTTAGATGGAGACCACTAACCTTAAGAATCGATGAGATGCTGACCTAAAGGCAATCTCAGATGGGCCTTGGAGATGGATTTAGTCCAAGATTCAGCAGAGTTTTTTTTGATAAGACAGTAAGTATTTTAATCTTTTCAGGCCACAGAGTCTCTGCCAAGAGTGCTCTGCCAGTGCAATGCGAAAGCAGCCTCAGACGAGACCCATGAGTGAGCGTGGCTCTGGGCCAGTCAAGCTGTCTAACAGAAACAGGGCGTGTTCAGGTACAGGCCTGCAAGTTCTCCAACCATTTTATTAACTATCTAGGGCTTCCCTTGCGGCTCAGCTGGTAAAGAATCCTCCAGCAATGTGGGAGACTGGGGTTCGATCCCTGGGTTGGGAAGATCTCCTGGAGAAAGGAAAGGCCACCTACTCCAGTATTCTGGCCCGGAGAATTCCATGGACCATACAGTCCATGGGGTCGCAGAGAGTCAGACAGGACTGAGCGACTTTCACTTTCACTGTAAGAATACCAATGCCCACGGAGATTAAACAACTTTAAAAGGCACAAGACAGTAGTAAGTGACATAAATGCAATGAGAACTTTGGAATCCTGACACCTAATAGAGTACAGAAACTATGGCTGAAGTAAACAGTTTGATTTTAAAAAGCCACAAAAATAGAATGTGTTATAAAACCTCATGTAGCTTAATAAGCAAAAAGAAAAAAAACCTTTATACTAAAGAAAAGGGTATTTTTATACTCTCTCATCAATACAGGACATTATTATTTAATAGAGCTTCCAGGTGGCACAGTGGTTAAGAATCCGCCTGCCAATGCAGAAGACGCAAGAGACGGAGGCTCGATCCCTGGGTCGGGAAGATCCCCTGGAGGAGGGCACGGCAACCCACTCCAGTATTCTTGCCTGGAGAATCCCATGGACAGAGGAGTCTGGCAGGCTACAGTCCACAGGGTTGCAGAGAGTCGGACACAACTGAGCACATTATTTAGCATCTCTAAGACTATTTCTAAACAGGAGGCTCACGCAGTAGAGGACACGGCCTGCACTCCTGTCATATGGGCCCCTGCATCTAACACTGGGCTGAACCATGGTCTGTGAGGGGCACCTTCTCATCAGCCACTGAGGGAAATGAGCAGTCATGAGTGTCTCACTTCTTATTCTCTTAGTCTTTCACTGAGTGAATGGATGCCATTCCTTACAAAAATTATTCCTGGTTACATGAAAGTTTTCCCACATAAAAGCCAGAGGAGGTAGTAAATTGTAAAACTTAGTGTGCACACAACTAGGTTTGCTCTTAATTCTAGTTATTAGATAATTTAAAAGAATATTTACCTAATAAAGACAACATGTTTTATTTTTACCACACAAATAGCTAGAAGTACATGACTATATGTATATACATATACACATATAAGCAGTTATATATGCATACGCATGTATGCACACACACACTTTATGCTTTCAAAGCTGCCTAAGCTTTTAATCTTAAAATTGACATTTAAATAAGTCAATATATTTTAGCAATTGATAAATTTTATCCATTGTCTTATAACTACACCAGTTTGCCCCCCCAAAAGAAGGCCTATACATGCATATTATGAAAAATAAAATATCCTGCACTTATTAACTATCAAATACAAACTCAAAATAGATTTTTCTGAAGTTGCTGGACAGTTAAAATGTCTATATCCAATTCTGGATCCAAACAGTGAGTTCTAAATGAGACAAAGCTTTAGGCATGTTTGATGTATCCTGAACCATGCATGAAAAAGCATCTGTTATTTACAGATCAAAGCAACCCTGAGTGTCCTAAAACAACCAGAGTGAAAAATGCCCAAATCTAATTTCATCCCTGTCCACATGCGTCTTTGAACTAATAATTCAGAGAACTGGTCAGTATGTTGAACTAATTAATTAGCATGCTTAACACTTGCCAACTTTGATGGCTTCCCTTCTTTAAGAACTAGAATATTTTACAAACAGTTTTTAAAACCACACACACAAACAAACAAGTTTGAGAAAATGCAAAAACGAGCCCAACTTGACATGTTGAATAAATGCCTCAAAAAGCCCCCAAATATGGGTGACACTAGTTTAATACTAAGTTCAGAAATAGGTTGTAAATGATTTGGGGGTTTTGATTTGCATGAAACAAATGTGGCAATAATTTTTTTCTGCAACCATTTTTATTTTTTATTCAGCATACACCTAACTTTATTTCAACATAAAGAATCAAAGTAAAGTGTTCATGATTAAGAGGTTAACACTTTATTTTTTTTTAACTGTACTCAGAGTCAGTATACTCAATCACTGAAGTGAAATCCCACACCGAGAGCCAAGGGCAGAGTGTTAGCCTTGACTGCTCACATATTTGATCCTTAGGGACACGTTTCCAACAAAGGTCTCTCAAACATTTACTTTCAGTCATCGATGGACAACCCATATTAAATGGGTTACTGAGTATTATACGGAGAGTGTTAATTAGCTGCCAGCGCTATGATTTTGGAGGCAGTACCAGATGGATTTTTTTCTAAGTTCTTCTATTTAATGTTGATATTCTAAGACCCATTCCCATAATTTATATGAAAACATTAAAGAGACCCCTCCAAGAAAATTCCACCTGGACATCCAATTCTACTTTCCCCTTCTAACTTGAAGCAAGAATTAGGCATTCCAGAAAATAAAAAAAAGTCCCAACCACACACGTGACTACAAGCAGGAAGTCAAGCTCAGGGTTTCAGTACCACTTGAAGTATAAAAAACATTCTTTTAAAGGCAGCTAGAAGGCAATGGCAACCCACTCCAGTACTCTTGCCTGGAAAACCCATGGACGGAGGAGCCTGGTGGGCTGCAGTCCACGGGTCGCGAAGAGTTGGACACGACTGAGTGACTTCACTTTCACTTTTCACTTTCATGCACTGGAGGAGGAAATGGCAACCCATTCCAGTAGTCTTGCCTGGAGAATCCCAGGGACGGGGAGCCTGGTGGGCTGCCATCTACGGGGTCACACAGAGTCAGACACGACTGAAGCAACTTAGCAGCAGCAGCATATTTTTTAAGGAATGTTTCCTCCAGCGTTAACACAAGGATTCCATTACTCTCCTCTACCTTTTCCTGTTTTGTAAAAGGATTACGTAAAATTCAACTCATCCAGAGATAATGGTTTTACTCCCTGATTATTCACCCCTATTCTTACCAGCACTTTCACTATTATTTTCAACCACTGATGAATGGTTTTCAAATGCGTAAGCGCCCCTTCACATACAAGTAGCAGAAGCTCTCTGAGGTGAGAATCTTTGACCTCTTTTGTTTTATCTACACACTGCTAACTCCATAGCTCAGAACCTCACCCATCACAAACATTTTTAGTTGAGCTAAAAGCACTGGTCACCATCTCAGCAACAATATTTATCTCGTAACTACAGTGAACTTCTTTTAAGCTGTAGTATACCCCCCAAAAAAATTTATAATCTATCTTTTGCATTAAATATTTCATGTTAATTCCATGGTTTGCAGCCTTTTCATTTTAGGAAGGCAGAGCTAGATTGAGAGTCAAATAATCTCAATTTACCTTCAGTTAACCTTCACCAGAAACTAGCAGAGTAGTATCGGTAACTCATTTCACATCTTGTATTTTATAGAACTGCGTGAAGAGGGTAACTCTCAAATCAAATATGCTTCATGCATACATACAATAAAATACATAGCATCTTTTCTTCAAGTAAATGTCAAGATTAGTCATACAATATGGCAATTTAACAGCAATAACAACAAAAAAAATTAATGGTCCAAATTATATAAGGAAACAATATTATCTGTTGAAAAAACAGATGAAGAACTAACTTTCTATCCCACTGATGTATACACACTGTTGTTTAGTCACTAAGTCACCTTCAACTCTCTTCCAACCCCATGGACTGTAACCCACCAGGCACCTCTGTCCATGGGATCTTCCAGGCAAGCATAATAGAGTGGGTTGCCATTTCCTTATTCAGGATACATTATTAAAGGTACAGTAATTCAACAGAAAATAGGTTATTCTTTAAAACATGGAAAGAAAAAAGGATAAAAGACACATAAAAGTTTTAGAGTGTTTTTTGTCAGTCTTTCCTATCATTTTTTAAAAGAGATGACGTAGAAAGAAAAAGGATGGAAAACACCTAAGTTTGGGAGCTTTTTTTTTAGCAGCCCTTTCTAATACTTTAAGTAAATTTCTTGGAAAAGCAAAACATCATCTTTCAAAACTGGGATGTTCAAAAATACGAACACAAACACCTGAGGAGGAAAAGCAAAAACAAACACACATTGCTTGGAACCTAGCAATGAACCGATTCAAATTTATTCCAGACACTGACCAGATGGACTCAGGCAAATGATTTTTTACAACAGAAAGATACAAAAACATCAATGGAGAGAAGACAGTCTTTTCAACAAATGTGATTGGAACTGAATATCCATGTGCAAAAAACATACCTCAACCTAAACCCCACTACTTAAAAATCAACTCAAAACAGATCGTGGATCTAACTGTCAAATATAAAACTATAAAACCTTTAGAAGAAAACATGAGAGGAAACCTTAAGGATTTGGGGTTAGTTGGAGCTCTTAGACACTACAATTACAGCACAGTTCATAAAAGAAAAAGTTGACAAATTGGACTTTGCCAAAATGTTAAGGTTTTACAAACAATACGTTCAGAGAATAAAAACACAAGTTAGAGATTATCAGGAAATACGTGCAAATCACATCAGTGACAAAGGACCAGCATCCCTAACGTACAAAGAACTTTTGAAATACTAAAGTAAGAAACAACCAAATTAAAAAATTTGACAACAGACACTTTATCAAAGAGCATCTAATGATGGCAAATAAGTAAGTTCAAAATCAATACCATTTGGGAAATGAAAATTAAAACCACCATGGGATATCATTACACACCTATGAGAATGGATAAAATAAAAAAAAAAAAAATCTACCACAACTAAGTGGTGACAACGACTCAGGGCATCCACTGCTGATGGGAATGCAAAGCTGTACAGCCAACGTAGAAAACAGCTCTGCAGTTTCTTATAAAGTCACCATACCCTTACCATATGATCTAGCAATCCCATTCCTGACTGTCCACCCTAGAGAAATGAAAATTTACTTTCACACAAGAACCTATACATGAATGTAACAATTCTGTCCATGACAGCCCCAAACTGAAAAGAATTCAGAGTCCTTCAGTGGATTAATGTATAAACAACCTGTGGTAAATCCAAACAATGCAAGAATCCAAAGGAACAAACTACCAATACACACAGCAACTGGGATGAATCTCCACAGCACTCTGATGAGTGACAGCAACTAGTCCCAAAAGGTGTATAATATATGACTCCATTTAAATGGCAGATCCGCTGTTGCCAGGGATTAGAAGCAGGAAAACGAGAATGACTACAAAGGGATAACAGGTTTGGGGGATGACACGAGTATTGTGTATTCCCAAAGTACTGCTGGTTGTACGAATGAATACATGTTGTTAAAATGCACAGCTCTGTACACCAAAAAGAAGTCAGTTTTGCAGTATGATGATTTTAAAAACAAAACAAATAATAATTACGCGTTGTTCTCACCTTAGACAAATATAGGAAAATGAGGAGGAGGAATAAAAGCAACGTATTTAATTCTTACAAGCTTTTCTGCTCAGTGAAAAGAGTACACATGCAGTAATAATACCTAGGATCCCAAACTTAATTTCTAAATACCACTCCCCACTGAAAACAATCAAGGGCTCCTTGCAGAGGCAGCTGATTACAGGATGGGCAGGGCAAGTACAAAGATGGGGATAAGGAAATTCCCAAGGACTAACAAGGAAATACGTTAAGAACAGTTTAGTGTGAAGAGGCTCCCACCACAAATTTGGGCCAGTATGAGCATCAGAAAGAGTAATAATGGTAAGGGATTATAATTATTACAATTATAATATTAAAGAATCCTCAACTGTGGTGAAAGCTGCACATATCAGTGAATAGATTAAAACCCACTAGATGGTTACTTTAAATAAGCGAAGTGTATGGTACATGAATTATATCGCAATGAAGCTGTTAAAATGTAAAAAAAAAAAAAAAAATCCATGCGTCCACAGGGGTACTAAAAAAGGGAGCTAGGTGGGGGGTGGGAGCAGTTAGTAAAAGAACAAAGTTCTTTACTGTTTTTTTAAAGAAAGCTCTTTTTTACATAAGAATGTCAGCAAATAAAAGAAAAAGGACAGTACTTAGAAAATCAGCATTTTGCAATCACCAATGTAATAAACTCTTCCTGCAAGAAGCACTCACAGATGTTAAAACTATTGGGTGAAAGATTATTGGGGAACAGGAAAATCACATTAGCTCACACTGTTACCCCACAGCGTGCATGCATGCGTGCTCAGCTGTGCCCTACTCTCTGAGACCCCATGGACTGTGGCCCCCGCCTCCTGTCACAGAATTTACCAGGCAAGAACACTGGAGTGGGTTCCTATTTCCTTCTCCAGGGAATCTTCCCAACCCAGGGATCGAACCCAGGCCTCCTGCACATCTCCTGCATTGCAGGCAGATTCTTTACTGCTGCACCCCCTAGGAAGCCCCCCAGTATCTCGTGGATTACTTTTCAAAACAAAGGAGAAATGAACCTCTGGAGTACAGAAAGGTAAGGAATGCCAATGTAATCAAATGATTAAATTTAGTTTCACCAAGTTCAAGACACTATGTAATCCTTGATACAATGCAACAAAAGTACCTAGCATCATCCATGTATTATCCATGCACACTCACAAAATTTAATATATGATCTGAATATACTCACAAGGAAATGCAACTTCCAGATTAAGGCACTATTTATAGAACTGCCCTGGACTCTAAGAGAATGTCAACGCCACATGGGGAAGGCAAGGTGGGGGCAGGGGAGGTTGAGGAAACTGAACAACCGAACACAATGTGTGATCCTTTACTGGATCCTGCAAAAAGAAAAAGGCACAGTTTTTATTACTGGGACAATAGAAGAAAATTATAAAACTGACCGTGTATCAGATAATATGAATGTATCAATGTTACATTTCTTGAAAGGATAATGGTATCATAGTTATGACAGGAATGACTCTATTCTTAGGAGACATATGCTAGATATTTAATGATGAACTACCCTGGGTTGTGTCTTTGTACTTAAAATGTTTCAGGAAAATACTGTATAAAGACGGACAAAACAGATGGGACAAAAAGTAAATCAGTGAATCCTGGAAAAAGAACATATGTTTCAGCTTCTCTGTAAGTTGAAATTTTTCAAAATAAAACACTGGAGAGGGACAAGAAAAGAAAAATAAAGTGCTATACTATTCATTCTAAAACCTACTTACTCACACCCCCAAAAGAGAAAAGAAAATATATACATTGATATGAAAAGAACATAAGAGTTCAAGTAATTCAGAACCCAACTCTGCCCTCTGTTAACTGTATTATTTTATGTAGATCAAGTTACTGACACAACTGAATGTCAGCCTCCCACTGGTATTAAATAGGCAACTATCTGTTGGCTCAGAACATAGTTTACAAGAGATAAACATTACAGAATGGCTTGGAATCACGACTAGACATGTGGGGGGGAATGGGGCACACAATTTTCAAGTATTTGGTTGACATTTATGACTCGTTGTACGATTACTTTAAAGATTAAATGAAAAGCATGTGAAAAGTACCTAGTCTGGCAAAGCGGCAGAGGCTGGATAAATTCAATCTATTTCCTCCTTCAAACACAGAAAAATAAAGTGATGAGAACATACTCAGAGGTTATTATGTGCCAGACCCTTTCTCTGATGCCTTCACTTAAACAAAGTGAAGTCACTCAGTCGTGTCCGACTCTTTGTGACTCCATGGACTGTAGCCCATCAGGCTTCTCCATCCATGGGGTTTTCCAGGCAAGAATACTGGAGTGGGTTGCCATTTCCTTCTCCAGGGGATCTTCCCCACCCAGGGATCAAACCCAGGTCTCCTGCATTGAAGGCAGTCACTTAACCCTCTGAGCCACCAGGGAAGTCCAACACTTAATCAAAAGTAGCCCAAAATTTAATGACCAAGATGTGTTAGCTACACAATTTTTTGAGACTCTTAAGGAGGAAGAAGGAACCTTTGTAAACAGTTGTGTGAACAAACAGATAAATCAGCAGACAGTGTAACTTTCACAAGATCTTGGTTGCTCAACATTAGACAAATCACTGTCTCCTTTACACACAGATATGACTGATATCTTCTCCCAGACAAAAGACATACTTAAAATACATACTTAATTTACCCACTGAAGAAAGTAAACTTCATCCCAAAGTGATTTTTAACTTAGTTATCACTCTATTTCCCAAAACAGAAATATAGAATATGATGCTTAACAGAAACCAATGCAATACTGTAAAGCAATTATCCTTCAATAAAAATAAATTTAATTATAAAAAAAGAAATATGGAACAATTCACAGATGAACAACAGAAAAACTCATCACATGTAGATCAAGATAAAGGGGTACTTACGACTTCCCCAGTGGTCCAGTGGCTAAGACTCCTGGCTCCCAATGCAGGGAACCAGGATTTGATCCCTGGTCGGGGGAGCTAGATCCCACATAACACAACTAAGACCCAGCACAGCCAAATAATATTTTTTAAAAAGACATGGCAAAGCTTTACTAGAAAATTTGGTATCAGTTTATAAGATTCCTAGACACAAATTTTATCACTTATTTTCCAAATATAATCAGGATACATACTGAACTGATAAGATCAACATGATTCTCTAAGAATCATAACTTATTAACATGATTTCTCTTAAGAAAAAAAATCAACCTAACACACTTGAGGCCAAAGAATCATTATAAATGACTATTATCAAGTGTCATTAGAAAGAACCTTAGTTATATTAGGAACCAGAGAAAGATAATTACCTGGACCCCCCCCAAAAAAAATCAGGATAAAATACAGGCTTACAAACAAAGCAGACACATCCTTATATTTATTACACCTTCCAACGTTTTTGTTAGAAGACAGTAAAGAACCAGAGGTGTGGGACTGCCTGAGGAAGAGCAGTGGCCAAACCCAAGCAGTCTGGCTACAAGGCCTGTGGTCTGAACCACTGTACTCTGACACCTCCAGGCAACAGTGAATCCAGCTAAGGAAGGCAGTGAGAAGTCCAGACACAGTGGATTGAAGTGGGAAATGGGAAGATCCCAAGATTCCCAAGAGAAGAAAAAAACAAAACCACAAAAACAACATGGTTTTGAGACTGTGTCAAATGTATGAAAAGGGCAAACCCCTCCCAAAAGGCAATTAGAAACTCCAAGGGGAAAAAAATTTAGAAGTCCATGATTCAGCAAATTACAATATGGTACAAATTTTAGCAAGTGATGGAATGCAAAACTATTCGACTGTGATGCTGGAAACGTCTCTTTCAGAGTAATGCAGGACCAACACAATAGGAAATCTAATCCTGGCACACTGCAGGGCCTAGTGACCATGCCTGAAGACTCAGACAATACTAACACTAGTTCACTGACGTTCAACTTTTAGAATCAATCCAGAAAAGCCACGAAAGAAGTGACTGTGGGTGAAGGGCAGGATGAAACTTTCATCTTGTTAACAACCTAGGATCAAAGCGCAGGTGACAAGAAGTCATTCCAGAAAGTGGTATCTAAAGGTGTCAAAAAGGAGGAGCCTCACCTTATAAGAAGAAAGCTAGAAGATGCTGGAAGTTTGTGGGATTAAGAAATAATGACTCAAATACATGACCTCCAGTTTCTAAAATAATCAGAGGAATGAAATTTATGTAACTGGAACACTAGGATAAGATAAGATTGAAAGTGAAAGTCGCTCAGTTGTGTCCAACTCTTTGAGACCCCATGGACTATACATATACAGTCCAAGGAATTCTCCAGGCCAGAATACTGGAGTGGGTAGCCTTTCCCTTCTCCCGGGGATCTTCCCAACCCAGGAATCGAACTGAGGTCTCCTGTGTTGCAGGCGGATTCTTTACCAGCTGAGCTATCAGGTAAGATAAGGCTGGGGAGCAGCGTATTACGAGCTCCTTTAGATACAAGAGACTGTACCTAAACTGACAGATGAAGAAATAGATGACAGTTATTCAGAAACATGGATGTAACAAGAACTGAAAATGCAAACCGATAAAAGTGAGTACCTCTAGAGCGTGGGACTAGAATGAAGGAGGGCAGGGCAGAAGACTTGCTTTCCATGTTAAAATCTTCTTCATGTATTATCTGAATTGCTACCAACTATCAGATAAAGAAAAAATTTAAGGTGTAAGTTTCAATTGTCATTATTTTAGAAGGTCATTTCAAAAATAAATGATTTCATACAAGGTTTAAATCTAGCTTCTTTCCTTTTCCAGCTTTTTGTTTTATTTTTTAGGCCATGCCATGAAGCATCCAGGAACTTAGTTCCCCAACCAGGGATTGAACCCAGGGCCCCTGCAATGGAAGAATGACCTCCTAACCACTGGACCACCAAGGAATTCCCAGCTTCTTGTTTTTTAAAAATAAAAATTTACCGACTTTTATAAAAGTTACTCAAATAATACAGGGAGTTCACATACATCCTACACCTAGCTTCCAAAATGGTAAGAACTTAACCACTGAGTGTGATTAGCAAAACCAACTACTGGTAACTGCTGTAGTACAAACACCTAAATTATAGACCTTATTTGAATTTCCCCAGTTCTCCCCCCTAATATCTGCTGCATTTGTTTGTTGTTATCTCCTTTGCCTGCTCCTGGGTGTGACAATTCTTTCACCTTTCTTTTTCATGACCTTGACAATTTTGTACACCGTCCTTCAATTTGGGTCTGTCAGATGTTTTCTCATGATGAGACTGAAATTACGTATTTTGGGGGGGCGGTACAAGAAGAACAAAGAAGTAATACCGTGTATCACACTTCTTATTACTGGTTATGCCACCCTTCATCACCTGAATAAAGAAGCACCTGTAAAGTAATTAGCCTCCCAATTAAAATAAATAAATAAATAAATAAGAAGCATCTGCCAGTTCTTTCGAATTTTAAAATTACAGTTGTAATTGAAAAATAGTTTGAGGGAAACACTTTAAGACTGTGATACTCATTTCTGGTAAGTTAAATATACATAATGGCTCTTGTATTTTAAAGATGCATAATGATGTATGGATTAATATTTAGGAACCTTGGATTGGAAAGTGCTATTATTAAGCTTTGTTTTTCATTTTTAAATTCGAATTGCTTTTTAAAAAGTCCCAATGCAAGAGCTTCAAGGTTCAGGTACACTGACGCGTCCGCTGCCAACATTTAAAACACGGACACTGTGCGCCCTCTAGAGTGCATTGTTGTAACACAACTTTTGTATCAACAAACTCAGTAAAAAAAAAAAAAAAAATTTAAAAAGCAAGAGTATTTCACAAAGGAAAAGAAATACCCTCTCATCAATTTCGGCTTCTCTACTAGTCAATAAATCATCTATTAATTATGTGGCTAAGTACCAAAACCATTTTTATGCCAAAGATTATCAACTTTTTCCCATCTACTGAGTTGTTTCTCAGAATATATGCTAAAAGCTCAGGGAACAAAAGAGGACAGAAGGGTAAAAGCAGTCAAAGCATTTTTAAGCAAACTTCACACAAGCTAGAGGAAAGAAGAGGCTGAGATCAACATTCCTAATCCGGAAGCACTGTCCACTGTGCTTTGCCTATACAGATGGCTCCTTTTCTTTTAGAATCCTATTAACACTTAGAAATTGTGCTCCACTTCAAGTTCACAGATGTGGTTCAAGTCTCACGAGTATACTACCACTTTACTTTCCCACAATTTATTGAAAAATTCAGAGAGCAATGAACAGGGAATTTATCTGCAAAACATGAGCAGGAAGCAAAGTATAACCAGAAACCCAGACTTTGGCAACACACAGGCTGGGTCTCTGCTTCCAGACCTGCCATACACCATATATACTAGCTGCACTGCTTAACTTTTCCAAGCCTCAGCCTAATGATCAGTTTTTAAAGGAAAAAAAAGTCAATACTTTTTGGTTTTATCTAAAAATTAGAAAAATACTAGGTTGGCCAAAAAGTTCATTCAGGGTTTTCCATATGATGTAACGGGAAAACCCGAACAAATTTCTTTGGACAACACTACACAAGTAAATTCAAGCCCAGAATTCAAACTCTAACTGTTATCATTGTATGTTCCCACGGTAATGTGCTATAGACAACAAAACCCACAGGTAAGCATTTCCAATAGTTGTTTTATAGGACTCCCTGCAACCACAATCCTTGATTTATACATAAACATTCGAGATTTTACCTTCACATTTGGTTTTCTTAATACACAAAGTTTTTAATATCTCTTATAAGACGGTGCTTGTTCAGTCAATAAGACAATATACAATCCTAAGCATCTCAAGAGTAATTTCTACCCAGTGTTCACTGTGCATAAGTTGCACATAGCTGATGAAAGAGTTTCTAAATGAATAAGTTGCTATTTTCACATGTCATTTCAAAAACAGTTTTACATATATAAAATATTCATAAGACCAACACTTAACAAGAAATGACAAAATTAAAATAAGGGCTATTTGTAGAAGGCTCAAGAATACCAGGAAATGTGATAAGAAAAGACAAGTAGAAAATTAAACTCACTGGAAGTGCAGAAAGTTCAGACGGCAGAAAATCACTAACTGGTCTGGGAATTAAGTTAGGACTCCATAATTCTTGCCACATACATCTCAGTCTGGGCATCTGATGGAGATTTTAAATATCTAAATATTTGAGACTAGTCTACTTCTGAAATGTGTGATTAAGTACTTGATTTGTATTCGCTGAATACTTTCTGAGTGTGCTGTACGACAAGGACTCCTCTAGGTGTTGGACTAACAGTAGGGAAGAAAACACGCAAGAAGCACTTGCTCTCAAAAGAGAGTATCTTCCAGTGAAGAGAGGAAGGAAGAAGAAGAACAACAAATTCATAAATAAGAAATGGTACCTGCTAGGGTACCAAGTAACCGGGCATGGTTTTGGCAGGTGTATGTGTAAGCTGGCGTGGTCACATCAGGCCCCTCAGAGAAGGGGCATGTGAAGTGACCCCTGAATGTGAGAACGAATCATGCAGACATATGGAATAATGTCCTACAAGCCACTATTCACCATGAACATCTCTATCAACAAGGAGTCTCCATTTACGTCCTCTGATTAACTTTTCATGTCATGGAAACCTTTAGCCACTGATAACTTATTTTTCCCAAACTCCTGGCACTAATGTCTACTTAAAGGTTTAAAAATGAGAAAAAATAAAAAATATAGAGTATTGAATTTTAAATATATGATTTTCTTCTCCTGAGAAATTTGTCTGTGTATAAAATGCAAAATACATAGCTCACCACAGGGCTTAACGTCACGAGCTTTCAAGTCCTCGGTTTCCTCCCTTACTGGATGCGAGACTCTGGACGAACCACAGCCTTGCTGAGCCTCAGTTTCCACAAAGAATGAATCGTGTTTTGGGTTAGTGTTAATGGTATGTGAGGGTATGTTAAGAATGTAGCACGGAAACATTGTAAATACTTGGTCAGCGTTAGCTATTACTTCAAATATCACTATAGGTATTCTGAGCTCTTTACTTTAAAATAAAAAATGTATGAAAAATAAGTAATTTTGAAGTAAAGTCCATCTCCAGATTAAAGATTACAGACTGACAAATGATTTAAGAAGAAGAGCTTCCACACTATGCTCACAAAAACAAAGGTGACAGAAAAAAAGAACAGATATCAAAATTTACAAAGTAGAATTAAATGTCCAAAAATCTGCAGTCCAGAAGTGATCTGAATGTGAACAACAGGATCCCCAATTGGAGTCACGGGTACATGAGACTGTTTCCTTTCTGAAGCAACTCAGTTTGAACTACAATAGAGAGAACAGAGCAGATGCTGCAGGCTGGTGACTCAGCATCTGTAGTCCCAACACCCTCTGTGCCTGCCTTTACCTACGACACCGAAAAACCACAATGTATACAAACATCTCAATGCCCATGCAACTCAGGAGAGCTTTAGACACCTGGCCCAAGAAACCTTTGTCTTCTAAGTAAACAGTGACAGATAACACCTCCTGCCCTTCCCACTTCATGCCTGGACAAGGGCCACGGGCCCAAAAGTGCAGCAGCCATTCTATAATCATGAGTAATTCTGCTAGAGTACTAGGGTTCCACAAGCAGAATGAAAAGAGCCTGGTTCCTAGATGCCCATCATTTAACCAGTATACCAGCGTTAGAGGGACCATCTCCAGATTTCTTGCTACAGAGTAAGAGAAAAAAAATTAGTTTTAAGGACAACCATATTTTAGTTCAGCCACTGTAGTCAGCCCCTCTGTTCTTTACAATCACTCTGCCATCTAAATTAACACAAATGTGAAGAGACAGGATATTTCACATGAGATGAAAAAAACACAAACACCCTAGACACAGCTATTTCAATATTATGGTATATGATGCTAACATTTAAAGAGAAGAAATAGTTTCCACCTTTAAAAAGAAGAGAGAGTTTCCACCTTTATTCAACAGCTTTTCTTACATTTCCACTGAAGATTCATGCTATTAATTTACTTCTCCGGAAGCTCTACAGCCATGAACGGGTATCCCTTCCAGACAACACGGCCACCATGCAACAATGGAATATGTAGCCTTTTCAAAACTGCACAGTGCAAATGAAATCTGTCCTAAGAACGAGAAAAGTAAATAGCAGCTGGTTTCATGTAAATAAAACATGAGAAAATATGCACTGAGGGGCTAAAGTAATCTTTCTACATTAAGATAATTTTACAAAATTGTTCTTTCTAAAACTTTGTTTATTTAAGAGATGATGAAAAACTGTAGGCTGAAATCCATATTTGAGGAGTAACAAGTTTACTCTCTGGATTAAAGAATGAAGTATTGTTCATTCCTCATAGACCATCTCTACGGTAAAGTTATACTAAAGTAAATGTAATTAGGTGACTCATTTTATAAACCGCTTGTGATTAAAGGCAATATTTCATTTTCATTTGTTTAATATTCCCATTAATAAGAATGTCTCATTACACATTTACTGAAAGCCTCAACAATAAAACAATGGACAGATTCCAAGAGCAAACGGACTTTTTTTTTTCTTTTCCCATGAAGCTAACATTATGGAATTTTAACAGATGTTCTATTTGGTCATAGTTAATAAAATGAATTATGTAGGATTAAAACAAGGTTCAATATGTTTGCATTGGATTTTAACTGAAAAACAATTTCACATTAAAAGTTCAGGGGAAAAAAAAGTTTTGAAAGATTTACAATCACTTTTTCCCCTTTAAAGTGAATTATTAAAGATGTAGGGGAATGGGGGGAATTAATTACTCTTCTAATGAAACCAGCTTTATACAAACTATTTTTTTCAAGGGTTAAGAAGACAGAAATCTTAGAAAAGGATATACTCTTTGGTATTTCATCACCTCTCTAATGCAAAGATCTTCTACTGTAGTGTGTCAAAGGCTGAGTCCCAACCCGGCGTAATTCCAAGTTCCCTTAGAGTTCCCCCAGCATTCTGAAATGGTCACGGTGTCTAACAGCATCTGAACAAAACACAATCAAACTTAAAGGAATGAAAAAAGCAACAAATAATTACTGAGCACTGACTTTGTGGCAGGTGTTACCCCCAGAGCCTGCGCATAATACAAAGAGGTAAAAACCCCACTGCTATCTTCATGTGGATCTTACAGACTGCCTGGGAAAACTAGGCATAATTACATATAGCCAGACATAACTGAAGCAAATCAAAAGAGAAAGGAAGCGGTAAAGCCAAGGAAACAATTTCACACACACACACACACACACACACACAGATACAAAGCCTTGATAGAAGGAGCAAAGATCTCATCACAGAATACTTTCTTTTTCTTCTTACTATCATGAAGGCAGGAAATAGTACACAGATTTAAGAATGGTAAACAACAATTCTAGCCACAGTTGCTTGAAAACATTTTTCAACAGAAATCATTCAACTATTGCAATCTTCCAAAGAAAGCCTTCCTCTTAGTCGGTAAGCTTATTTGGAGAAAAAATTCCAGTAAATTATCAACATGACCTAAAAAAGAATAACTATGAAAATTTTTCCAACCCATTTACATTAGTAATTTTGCTCAGTTCAACCATCAACTAAAGTAACTGTACATTACTATAACCAATATGTTGTTTTTCCTACGGAAGTAGCCAGCAAAAACAAAATCAATTGCAGGTTGCAGTTTGTTAACTGAATAAACAACTTCATTCTACAAGATATTGGGAGCTGAGAAGCTCTTTAAGCAGTAACAGTTAGTGAGCCTCTGGTTCACACACAACTAGTGTGTATTCATCATCATGAGACGGCATTCACATGTTTACGTGCAGACAGAACAAGGCTGCATCCCTGTTCAAGAACCTCACAGCCTAGAGGCAGCTTGCTTCATCTCTGGTCTTAGCAGACCATACTGCTGTAATACCTCCTTCAAGAGACTGCAGCAAGAACAATCAACATGAGGTTCCAAATACACACAGGCAAAGGTGAGCTCAGAGAGGTTAAGTTCCTTGCCAAGGGCAAACAGCTGGTAAGAGACAGTGGCATTCCACAGTCAGATGACATTTCCTGTCAAAAGCCCTTTCAGTTACCAAGAATACTATTAACCACAGTTAACATATTCTGAATATATCCTAAGCCTCAGGACTTTACTTTCATCACCAAGCACATCCAAAGCTGGGTGATGCTTTTGCTTTGGCTCTGTCTCTTCATTCTTTCTGGAGTTATTTCTCCACTGATCTCCAGTAGCATATTGGGCACCTACCGACCTGGGGAGATCATCTTTCAGTTTCCTATCTTTTTGCCTTTTCACACCATTCATGGAGTTCTCAGACAAGAATACCGAAGTGGTTTTCCATTTTCCTTCTCCAGTGGACCAGGTTTTGTCAGAACTCTCCACCATCACCTGTCTGTCTTGGGTGGTCCTACATGGCATGGCTCATAGTTTCACTGAGTTCGACAAGGCTGTGGTCCCTGTGATCAGATTGGCTAGTTTTCTGTGACTGTGGTTTTCATTCTGTCTGCCCTCTGATGGAGAAGGATAAGAGGCTTATGGAAGCTTCCTGATGGAAGAGACTGCCTGAGGGGTAAACTAGTCTAGTTCTGATGGGTGGGGCCCTGATCCACTAGATCATGGAAAAAGCAAGAGAGTTCCAGAAAAACATCTATTTCTGCTTTATTGACTATGCGGATCACAACAAACTGTGGAAAATTCTGAAAGCGATGGGAATACCAGACCACCTGACCTGCCTCTTGAGAAATCTGTATCAGGTCAAGAAGCAACAGTTAGAACTGGACATGGAACAACAGACTGGTTCCAAATTGGGAAAGGAGTACGTCAAGGCTGCATATTGCCACCCTGCTTATTTAACTTCTATGCAGAGTACATCATGAGAAACGCTGGACTGGAAGAAACACAAGCTGGAATCTAGATTGCCGGGAGAAATATCAATAACCTCAGATATGCAGATGACACACCCTTTTGGCAGAAAGTGAACAGGAACTAAAGAGCCTCTTGAAAGTGAAAGAGGAGAGTGAAAAAGTTGGCTTAAAGCTCAACATTCAGAAAACCAAGATCATGGCAACTGGTCCCATCACTTCATGACAAATACATGGAGAAACAATGGAAACAGTAGAGACTTTATGTTTTTGGCCTCCAAAATCACTGCAGATGGTGACTGCAGCCATGAAATTAAAAGACGCTTACTCCTTGGAAGAAAAGTTATGACCAACCTAGATAGCATATTAAAAAGCAGAGACATTACTCTGCCAACAAAGGTCCATCTAGTCAAGGCTATGGTTTTTCCAGTGGTCATGTATGGATATGAGAGTTGGACCATAAAGAAAGCTGAGCGCCAAAGAACTGATGCTTTTGAACTGTGGTGTTGGAGAAGACTCTTGAGAGCCCTTGGACTGCAAGGAGATCCAACCAGTCCATCCTAAAGGAAATCAGTCCTGGGTGTTCATTGGAAGGACTGATGCTGAGGCTGAAACACCAATACTTTGGCCACCTGACGCTGGGAAAGAATGAAGGCAGGAGAAGGGGATGACAGAGGATGAGATGGTTGGATGGCATCACCGACTCAATGGACATGAGTTTGAGTAAACTCCGGGAGTTGGTGATGGCCAGGGAAGCCTGGGATCGCAAAGAGACACAACTGAGTGACTGAACTGAACTGAACTGAACTGACTGACCCAGAAGTTGTATGGAGCGCAGCCTCTCGACCTTGGATGTGAATTAGAAAGGAATTTCTGTAGCAAAAGAAAACAGAGAGGCAAGTCATTTCCAGTAAGTTAAGCTCAACAAATGGGTATTCTCCCCACATTCTACTCCTTTTTAAAGGTGCCTGCTGTGTGTGTTGGGCACCACGCAGAACACTTCTGCCCTAAAGGATTCACATTCTTGTGCGGAAGCCAGTTAGGAGCAGCCACTTTACAGCTGGGGCTTCCCTGTTGACTCAGATGGTAGAGAATCAGCCTGTAGTGCAGGAGACAAAGATTGATCCCTGAGTTGGGAAGATCCCCTGGAGAAGGGAATGGCAACCCACTCTAGTATTCTTGCCTGAAGAATCCCATGGACTGAGTGGCCTGGCAAGCTTCAGTCCATGGGGTCTCAAAGAGTCGGGCACAACTGAAGTGGCTAACACTTTTACACACTTCTCACCAATGGTACTAGCAATCTCAGAGGCAGAAGTGATATCACTGTAATTTTAAGTGAGACTGGGCATATGAATATCTATCTGAGAGAGAGTTTATTCCTTTACTGTGAACTGAGGGTTTTAATTATATTGAAGTTACCGTGCGAATTAAATGAAGAGATCCACATGAGGTGCCTCCTATAGACCCTGATGCTTAGTTCATGTACACACATCCATACATGACCACTGGAAAAACCATAGCTTTGACTAGACGGACCTTTGTTGGCAAAGAAATGTCTCTGCTTTTTAATGTGCTATGTCTAGGTCAATGGACCCTCTGAAACCCCGGCTACAGAGGCTGCTGTGACTTTACTCCCCATTTCCATGTTACTGAAATAACCGCACTGCCCCACAATGCTTGGCCACATTTAATCTGGCCTAGATCATGAGGAATATGAATACTGAAAGGGTGAGATAAAGAGTATAATCGGTTGACCTTGTTTAGACTCTGTCTAAAATTCACAGTAACTAAAATAATTTAGGAGGACATAAGGGATAAGCATGCAATCTCCACAAACATCAAATGCAGAAAAAACCATGTGATAGCATTCACAAAACCTAAGGAACACACATAATCTATCTTATAAGGCATGGATTCAAACTTCAATTTCACTCTAATGGGCTACTGTGAGGGAGATGAAACGATTTTAAACAAAAAACGCTCACAGAATAAATGTGTAAGCTTTCTCGTGATTCTCACGAAGGCTTCAATGTATTTTCTTATTGAAACAATCAAACAAGCTCTTGGTGAAAAGATCTTATACTCATGTCAGAACAATGTAAAAACTGAAACTATTTATAATGCAAAAATTTTGTTTAAAGAAGATACATCACTTATTTTTCTCATTTTGAGAAGCAGCTATGTTTCATTTAGCAATAACTCTTCTCTCATTCTCTCTGAGAATCTGTACAAAAGCAATATCTCAACTAAAATCAATTCTGAAGGATCTTTTATTAAAATGCATAATGCAGAAGACCCCAATTAAATTTTCAGTAAACCACTGCCATTTTGAGTAAACAAAGTCGTCTCAGCAGGGTCACACTTTTAGCAAGGGCAGCAGCCTAGAAATTAATTACTAGTGTGACGTACGTCAAAACAAATTTTTAAAAGAACAGAATGCAGTTGTAACCATGTTTTACCTATTTGTATGCACAATGAGTATTCTCTGGCATGTAAATATTCATTCATTTGGCATCTCACAGAAAAATAAAAAAGAGACTTATTGCCCACCTCTCTTTTTCCTGCACCCAGGTGAAACCTGAGTAAATAACAAGTGCTTAGTGAGTCAGAAAACAAGTACAGAATGAAGATGGTTATTTTGAAAGGCAGAAGTCATCTTCACACAAATAACTTAATTTTGAAACATTCAGTCTGCCTTCAAAAGAAGTTTTTCAAAGATATACATCAACACCGCCACTGCACTAAAGGTTATTACTTCATAAAAATCAAAACTTCAAATAACACGTAACAGTGCTGGTGTTTCATAAAGAAGATTGTAATCTATACTAACAACAAACAAGACAAAATAAAAAACTACCTGGGAATAAAATTCAGATTCCAAACAATTTCAATATTCTGCTAATTATAACAATATGTATTTAAATTAAACACATTTTTATAAATGAGGACATTTTAGCATCCAAGGGAAATCCAAACAGAAAACAAGGATTCAGGAGAGGTATGCAGATTCTCTTTTGCATTTTAATCAAAAATTATGTCCTAATCCTTTTCCCAATGTATACCTATATCAAATCATCACACTGTATACTTCAAATGCCTCACAATTTCATGTCAATTACATCTCAAAAAAAGTCTAGGATTTAAACTCATTAAAAAAAAAAAAGAGAGAAACCAACTTATGTCCCAAGCCAAACAAAGACTTCTCTTATATTCCATATGCCACCTTATCTATAAATCAACTTTTAAACCTCAAAATAGCCTCTTCTGGGAGGGAATATAGAGAGAGTTATGACTGATTTGCATTGTATGGCAAAGGCCAACACAACATTGTAGAGCAATTATCCTTCCCATCTTAAAAAAAATCTGAAAAAAGTAAAACAACAAACCCCCCCCCAAAAAAAAAGTTGCCTCTTGTATGTGAATAAAAAATTAAAACATGTTTTCTATTGTAATATACATACTAAAATACTTTGCTTTTTTTCAACCAAAGAAAAAAAGACACTGACCACACATTGAACCTCAGAATTTTGAAGCTAGAAGGCTTCTCCAAGACACACTGCACTGAGACTCTTGGGCCGGCCAGCTCTCCAGGTCAGACTGAACTTTCTAAAACATTGTGTTTTGTCATCTGGAAGACAGGAGCTAACTGTACAATTTTTCATATAAAAACAGCCTTTGAGACACCTGTCTCCCAGAGTGCTTCTTTCCTGACCATTTTGTCACTTATTTTGCGTATTACAGTAATTAACCTGACATCTTGCCCTTAGTAGCTATTTCTTACTATGTCAGCTGTGGTGGCCACGTAGCCACCTTAGATAAATGAAGCTATAGAATGGGTCATTCTGACCATTGGGGTTGCCCTTTCAGCAGGACCAACTCATTCTACCCAGTCACCAGATTTAAGAACCAAGGTAACAGTGGACTTCCCTGTGGTCCAGTGGTTAAGAATCCACCTGCCAATGGAGGGAACACAGGTTTGATCCCTGGTCCAGGAAGTTTTCACATGCCATGGGGCAGTTAAAACCATGTGCTGCAACTACTGAAGCCCAAACGCTATGGCACCCGTGTGCCCTAGTGGGCTCCATTCTTTCATCAACAGAAGCCTCCACAACATGCAGCCCCTGCCCCACAACTAGCCCCAGCTCGTCACAGATAGAGAAAGCCCACATGCAAACAGCCAGACCAGTCAAAAAGAAAAACTACACTTTTTTTAATCCCATGCCTTAAAAATAAAAAAAAAAAAAGACTACACAGTGATCGATAATTTCCCTTTATAATTTTTTAAACCAGTCTCTCCAAATAAACTTATTGAACAACGTGTATCATTCTCTTATACTTCAATATTAGAAATTTAGTTAGTTACCTCTCTTAAAACAGTGCTTTTGTAGCCTCGATATAATCCTTGGATGCCCTGAAACAAATAAAAAGCCAACAGCTCAGAAAGTCAGAATAGCAGAGACTTCTAAACAACATTCTGCATAGAGCAGATTAACCTTTTCTAGAGTTTGAGTTTTAAAATATTCAATATGACCACAATTCTCCAAGAGGTTAAAGGTGCTAAACTGGCCTAAGGTACATAAAGCTCAGGTTAGCTTCCTTTCAAATGAGAACATCATTTGTAATAAAATAATAAAGCTGATTACAATTCAACTAAGCTTTACTAGTTTTCAACATTTCGTCTCTTGGGAAAAAAAATACTTGAGATTCTTTAAATAAACGTATTTTCGAAAGTAAATGCAGACAGAATGCTATCCTTTCATATAAAAACAAAATTATATTTATATTTTGTATTTTCAATCATCAGACATGATAAATTCATAAATAATCTCTCAAAAGTGATAAATACCTCTGGACAAGCCTTGATCTATTTAACTACCCACATGATTCAACAGGGACCCTTCCCTGGACTGATCTCATTCACAAGATTAAATACTCAATGTCTCCTCATCGAGGTGACAGAGGGATCATTAAAAATAACTCTAAAACCTGGACTCAATGAAATTTTCATGAGATTGATTTCCATTGAAAAAAAAAAAGATGGGGGTGGGGGGCTTCTGTAGAAACTATAAAGAAAAGCAGCTCAATGGTCCCCAGTCACATGCTCAGCAAGCATGGTTTCTGACCCACAGGTTAACACGAGCCAGTATAAGACGAATTACAAGTATATACAAACATTATGACAGGGGTCACTAGTGTCAGTTCATTACCACAGGTCTCTTCCATGGTTCTCAAATTCTGCAGTGATGTTTTAATACATCTTTATTCACTTTATATATTCACTATTTATTCTTTTTCTGATTCCAAAAGAACAGGCCAATTACAATGTAGGACACATACTTAATGGGTTTAGAAATTTGAAAAAGAAAATTGAAAATAAGAAATTGAAAACAATGGAAAGGCAAAGATAATCTCAGCATTAACAGCCGCTATAATCGGACAGTGAATTTAGCCTTAAGCTCTAAGGCTCCTGGGATGAGGGCCACAATGTTCCTATCAGCTACAATAAAATACCCTCAATACGAGAGCTTAGAAACATATTCTCAGGACGCCCCGGTGGCCCAGTGGCTAAGACTGTGCTCCCAATGCAGGGGGCCCAGATTCGATCCCTGATCCAGGAACTAGATCCCTCATGCTACAACTAAGACTCGATGCAGCCATAAAAAACACACATGTTCTCACCTCTTGACATAAGATGTTAGAGAAAATGTGAAATGTTCCTGAAGAAGCAGATACTTGTGCCCTCTGCTTAACTACTTCAGAAGGAACTCGAATCAGGCAGGCAACCTAAAATACACAAATTTAATTATATCCTTAAAATGAAGTAATTGTTATGAGAGTGGAAATTTTTTTATAAGCAAAAACGCAGTTAAAGAACAGCATAATGTACAGTGCTCCCTGCAAGACATCAAAAGGGTTTTCTGGTTTTGTTTCTTTTTTAACCTAAAATACTCAGAGCATTCATGGATATGCATTGTTCTCTGGGGATCCTCCCACCTCCCGCCTCACTGCTCCAAGCACACCTGCCTATATACCCCTCCATGGGAAGGAGCTCATGTACTCTTTCTGAACTCCCAACACCTAGCAGGGCCTCTGGCGTTCACATGACAGCCATCTCAAACACGTCTGCTTGAGGAATGGATCCAAAGTGCCTTAGCTTTGCTGGAGTAATACACAATGACAGAGGCAAGACTGAAACATCAGCTGATTACCCCAGTCTTCCATTCCACTCCATTCCCAGCCTCAACCTGTTCACAGCTCCAGCACCCCTGACCTCCCCACCACTCAAAAGCTGAGCAGTAACTCCAGGCACTTTTGGGCCCTGCTCCAGCATTTGAGTAGACTTAGGTCCTGCCTGGTCCATACCATTTGTTGACTAGACCAGTCAACAAATAACTATAACATCACCCTTGGGGACATGCCAGCGTCAGTTACACAGCACCTCAATCTCACACATCCAGGACTCTGCTTTCAGTATACTACTTATCTTTAGAGAATCAGTCAGCAATAAAGAACTGGTCATATCAGAAGGGACTCTGCCCACTGGAGGACAGAAGGCAGCAGGGAACAGGGAGGGAGACACATAAACTGGCATTTTAAACTGTTATAATGGAAGTCCTACATTTAAGCCTCCACAGACCAAGCAGTCTGCCAAGGGTACAATTTTTTTTCTCCAACTTGGAATTCACACACCTGACTCTGGTGTTCAGTGTTTGGTATACGGTTGCGGAAATTAATTAAAAAATTTTTAGAATAATGCATTTCATATACATGAGGCACAATAAAAAATGTGGACACTTTTTCTTCAATAACACATGCAGCAAAATGGAAACAAAAACAAGAAATTTAAGAAAACCATACCATCAAATAGGATACTTGCCATTTTCAATCTGCAGTCTCCTAATTCCCAGTTTGAGATTACTACCCAACTTGGATATTATATAAGGCTTTGTCTTTCTAATATTGCTGCTGCTGCTGCTAAGTCGCTTCAGTCGTGTCCAACTCTGTGCGACCCCAGAGATGGCAGCCCACCAGGCTCCCCTGTCCCTGGGATTCTCCTAAGTAGCACTTAATATTAAGGTACAAACTGGGCTTCCCTGGTGGTTCAGCAGTGAAGAATCTGCCTGCTAATGCACGAGACTTGGGTTCAATCCCTGGGTCAGGAAGATCCACTGGAGAAGGAAATGACAACTCAATCCACACTACTCGTGCCTGGGAAATCCCACTGACAGAAAAGCCTGATGGGCTACAGTCCATGGGGTCACAAAGAGTTGGACACGACTTGGTGACTAAATAACAGCAACGACAAAGGTACAAATCAGCAAACTTTTTATATAAGCAATCAAACAGTAAATATTTTAGACTTTGCAAGCCACACGATCTCTGCCACTACAGCTGAACACAAAAGCAGCCAAAGATAGTAATAGGTATGTGAATGGTGCAACTGTGTTCCAATAAAACTTTATTTAATAACAATAGGCAATAGTTTGCCAACCCCCACTCCAGGCATAAACACTAGCAAATCCTTCCTTCATATTCACCTCAACAGAAGCAAAGCACACACAGAACAGATGTAGGCCTCAGCAACCCCAGGACACAAGGAACAGAGATGGTATGTGATGTGATTCTAGCTGTCATGGAGTCAGCTAACATGGCCGTATCACCTCTGAAACGTAGCTCAGAAGTAACAGTACTTTCTGTGGATGCACTCCAACTGCTATAACAAGGATAACAAAGAATTAATGACCTCACGTCATTTTTCTCCCCAAACTGACAAGACTTACAGAACAATATCATCTACCCTGATTTTCTTCATTCATCAATCACTTGAATGCTTTTTGTCTGCAAAGCTATTTGCAATTCGGGCCAGTTTATCTTTCCACCCATAGCCTCCTTTCACGTTTACTGATTCAGTTCAATAAAAACAGATGGAGCCAGATACGGCACAAGAAACTGCCTGGTAAAGAAGACTAAGAAGCTGCCCTGACCCCAAAGCACCCACAGTCACGTAACAAACAGTTTCAACAATGCATGGCAAGAAACAGAATAAAACTTTAAAGAGGCAGAGACAAGTATCACAGCAAATGGAAAGGAGGGGTATTTAGTCCAACATCCAGGCTGAGGGAAAACGAAAACTGTCAGATATTATGCCTTCAGAGAACCTTCCAAATGCGCAAGAATTAGCTGGCGAAGAAAGGTGAAAAGGGCACGATGGGGAGTGAAGTAGAAAAGCACACGAGAATGAAAGCGGGAGCTCAGGGCAACAGTCTCCTTAGCATCCACGGTGTGTGCTCACCCAACCCGTCCCACACCACCAAAGCTGCAAGTTCAAGGGCAGAAGCCATGGGGAGTAAGACTGAATGGATGGCCGAGCCAGGAGGCCCCGTGAGCCACACACAGAGGTTGGACTTCAACGCACAGACAAGGGGAACAACTGGGAGAGCTGAGGCAGAGGACCTGCAGCGGCAACACAGACGGACTTGGAGGGCATGACGCTGAGCGAAGTGCAACAGAGAACGGCAAATACAGTATGGTATCACTTACACGTGGAATCTAAAAAAAACAAATACAATGGACCAGTGAATATAACAAAAGGAAGCAGACTCAGATACAGAACAACTTAGTAGTTACTAATGGGGAGAGGAAGTTGGGGGAGGGGAGTTACAGTGGTAGGGGATTAAGAGGTATAAACTATCAGACATAAAATAAGGTACAAGGAAAAAATAAGCGACAAGGATAAACTGTACAAAACAGGGAACATAGCCAATAATTTACAATAAATGGAGTATAATCTCTAAAAGTTGTAAACTACTGTATTGTATACCTGTAACTTACATAATACTTTACATCAACTATGCTTCAATTAAAAAAATACATAAAATACACACACAAAGTTCAGGCAGAAGAACGATAACCTGTGTGTGCTTTAGGGACATCACTCTGGCTGCAGCAGGTAGGAGAATACTTGGAAGATGAGACAGAATGGTAAGAGGCAAAGAGGAAGACAAAAAAAAGCAAAAGATGAGCTCTAAGAGTGCTACAACAGTTCTGTACAAGATACCAGGACATGAATATAGTTCAGAGAAGAAGGAAATTTGAGTCAGGGGTTAAATGAAAGGACCTGGTGACTGATAAGAGGTCAATATAGTGGTACTGTTAAATGAGACCAGGGGTCAGAGCAGGAAAACAGGTTCAGAGTTTAGACTGCAACATGTTGAGAAGTCTGTGGCACGTGTAAGGGGCTCTATCTGGTCAAGAAATTAGTATCTGACTAAAACTACAGAGTACCAGGGCTAGAGATACAGACATAGAAATCATCAGCATTAAGTGGTATAAGTGGAATCAAGAGAGTGAATTAGATTACCTAAGCAAACAGCAAAAAGGGAAGGTCAAAACGTCAAGAACAGAATCCCGAGGAACATCCATTCTTAAAAAGCAGACAAAAAGACTTGATCAGACATATGAGAAGGAAAAACTGCTGCAGTGAACACTGGTCTTCTGTGGCTGCCCAGTTTTCAATTCTCACATGTGAGCGGCTCCCCGACTGAAGAAAACAAAAGGTGTCAGTCACTCTTCTCCCTGGCCATGTCACCAGCTTAGGCTTCGCTTGTCAGCTCCTCCCACCCAAGGCTTTGCATCCTGAGCGACCCCGGCCAGTCCTAGCCACTAGCCACACGAGGCTACAGAGCACTGGCACAGCCACAAATGCAACTGAAAGCTGCTGTGAGCACAGCGCACACCAAGGATGCCGAACGCTTTAGTGTCCAAAAATACTGTAAACTAGCCCGTTAGTAATTCTTTCACCCTGGTTACATGTCGAAAGGTTAATACTCTGGATGCATGTGGACTGAGAACATGTATTAAAATCATCCAGCTAGCTTTTTATTTTTCACTTTTCTTTTACTAGAAAATGTAAAATTACACCATTGTCTTACAGGATCTTTCTGTTGGACAGTACTATTCTGGGGCTACCGGGAGAGCAACATCCAAGGTCCAGGGTCCAGGGGCAGTCAGCAGGCAGCGCCAGGGACAGCATCCTAACTGCACTGACCCTAAGGTACAGGCCAGATTGTGGTCCTTGCCATGGCTTCCCTTCCCATTCATTTCCCTCATTCTCCAGTCTTCCATCTATTCTATACTTAAACAGTATTCTGAGTCAATTACAGAATCTCTTTTGGATAAAGCAGCAAAACACCAACCAGTGGCCTGGGCAATAAATGACATTAAGTTGTCACCTAACAAGTATTTTGGTCAACATTTAGTGCAGAACCTCTACAAAAGTGAGCTAGAATCCATGCTCTTTCTCTTTCTTCTCTGCCAGCGCTGGCGTACTGGCCTTTTATCCACAGGCTTGCTGCCTCATGAGTAATGTGACTCAAATATCCTCCAGCATGACCCGGTCACACAACTGGATTCCAGGCAAGAAGAAAAGATCTCTTTTTTTTTTTCAGATGCCCCCTAGTGGGTATCCATTTGGCCATCATTGTGTGACATGGCCACCCCCTTGTAGGAAGGCTAAGAATATGTAGATCAAGAAAAGGGTTAGGGACATTGCCACCCAAAGCAAACCAAGGAAGAAAGAGAAAGTAGCAATGTCTGCCAACTTTCCAACCTTTTTTCTCACACGATAGCTAAGATCAATTTAAACTGCAAGCAACCAAGAATGCTGTTCAAGAGCTGACAGTCAAGGGGACCAGAGGGTCACGAGTCTCAGCCAGTGCCCACATTAGGATTAGTGAAGGTCCCAAGAATGGTTTCAGTGGAGGGCTGGGCCAGGAGAGTGAATTCACACTGAATTACAGTGAATTCACAAGTGATTCAGAGATAGAGATGGGCAAGTGTGGACAACTCCGAAAGAAAGCTGGGGGAGACACTAGGAGAGAGAGTTTAGGATGGTAAAAATATCTGTACGTGGGATGAGGGAAAGTTGTAACAGCAAGGCAGAGGTTGACAATTTAGGAAAGAAATGGCATGACACGTGAAAAGCCCCGAGACTATGGAAAAGGTACAGCCAGGGGCCCAAGCACATGCCTGCACCACGGCGCAGCATCCCTTTAATTGCACTGCCTTCAGCACAGGGTGCCATTCTGCATCCCAACTGGGCTGTTCATTCCAGACTTGGCTCCAGGAGGGGATGAGCAGTGGTCTGGGTGAGGGGCTTCAGACCTAGTCGGTGGCCCCAGCTGTGTCAGTGAACTCTCAAGCATTCCCATCGCCTTCTGGGGTCTAGCTTTTCTTATTTGACTTGTACTAGAAATCTTCATCACACCCTTGTAGGTTCTGATTTCCATAATTCTTAACTTTTGCCCATCACACTTTCTCTTTTTTAAGCTCAAAAGATTCTCTTTATTCTCCAAATAAACTATTTCCTGACTATTCTCATCCCCCCCAAAAAAAATTTCAATTGAAAATTTTTCACTTAACTTATACCATATAGTATTTGAAAATATACTGCTTTCTCTCATACTAAACATAAATAATCAGGGCAAAAACATGAATTAATTTTACTAATCAACTGGAATCAACAGGGGTGGGAGAGGGGACACGAAATGCTCTAGTTTATTTTTTTCCAAGTTGATTTTAGGTTTAATCGACCAAACTGCATATACCATTCTTTGGCATTATGTAGAAAGTAAATAAAACTACCCAAGAAGAGGGGAAATGACAAAAATTAATCATTTCCACAGAAAAACATTACCAATACTTCAGAATTTTCTAAATACATTTTCTTCCTTTGAACTGAATAAACTATTTTTATATGTATCAATAGTTACAAAAAGAATAGAAAAAACAGAGTGGGATTACAGGTGATTTTTTGCCTTTTCTGCCCAATTGCATTTTCTAAATTCTCCACAATGAACATGTATGATTACTTCGTAAGTTTCTTTAACGTAATTTCCAAGGGCAAAAACATTTGTTTTGAACCAAAGATTTTAAGTGAGGGACAAAATAAAATCAAAAGACTACTTAAAATACACTTTCAGAAACAATCCTACTGATTAGCACTGACAAAAACAACATTTAGTTTCAATTTTAACACACACACACATTAAATAGCTTACGACTAACTAAAACTGGATATAAATTATGTTATTCTTGGTGAGAGTACAAACTTCTAAAGCCATATTTATAAGCCAGGATAGGAAATAAAGTGCACTGAAACTTACATGAACCTTACAGGGCAGTTCCCAGCATCTAAAACTCATTATAGAAATGAAAAACAAATAAGAAAGAGAAAAGAAAGAAAAGGGTACACTAACTCCTTGTATTTTTCAACTCAAGAGGTCAAGAGTGAAATACGACCCCAATATGTCAAGAAAATAGGAATTGTCCACTTTTGTGCCTCAGCATAAATATTTATGGAACTTCATGCTTCATAACCCTCCATGTTCTTATGTTGATTTTTATTTCTTAAAAATACAGCAGCAGAAGAGAAATTTTGTAAAGGTCCTCCGACGAAAAACAATCTAACTAACAGAAGAGGTACAAAGCACCCAGCGTGGCTTCCTGACTTCCCTGGCACGGCAATTTTGGCCTAAGAGGCCACAAAGTAATGCTTCTATTTCCTTCGGCAGCTCCCCTGCCTTCCATTTGGTTTTCTATTAACTCTGATCTTTCTTAGATTTGAATCTGAGCCACACCAGAGTATTTCACTGCACAGGAACAAAAACATGTTACAGTCTCATGGCTGCGTGAAAGGAAATAAAGGCAATGTCGTCTGAGGGTCTTGGGGTATATCCGTTCTTCAGAGTGTGCTCTCCGCAGACACCTGGGGTTCAGTGTGAATCCATGGCACAGGGAAGGTGACATTTTCATTAAACCCCAAAATGTTGTTTATGTTAAACCTCTATCAAAAGACAAGACAAACAGGCTTTTCATAAAGAAAATACATGTCTCTCTTTTTTTTAATCAATGTTCAAATGCAACACTGACCTCAGGGGAATTTAATATATCAAAACTCTGATGAACTTCAGATTGAGAATGATTACAACATGAAAGTTGCTACCAAGACTTTTCTTTAGTTGACATAAATAAAAACTCTTCTGATATGTCTTTATTTTTGAAATGGGGAGCAGAATATCTCTTAGTATTCATGGAACACCAAGATGCAAAACTGTAAGTCCTAAAAGTAAGTGTACGAAAGGAAAGAAAATCACAGTTAACCTCAGTCTGATATTAGGTAAAATGAGTGAAGGCAGAGAAAGAGAGAGAGAATGAAGCTGCTAAAACACCCTGGTTCTTTCATTGCCCTACCCAAGCCCCACACCTCCACACATCACTTACCAGTCATTAACAGTCTCACTTCCAACCTCTCACTCTTGAAACCCTCTTCAAACTTGCTGGGTATCATCCACAGTAACTTTTATTTTATTTTTCACAGTAAACTTTATTAACACTATCTTTTACCCAACTATTTCAACACAGTTTACACACACAAAAAAAATACCTGAATTACGACCTTCCTGCAGGAAACTTAATAAACAGCCTAAACATATTAATTTCATATTAGAAGCTAATTATGTCAGTATTTAACATATAAATCAATCTGAGACAGAAGTTAATGAAGGTCAGGGAACTACTTGCCCTAGGAAGCAAGGATAAAACCCAAATCTTTTGATTATCATCTCCAGAATTTTTTCATTGAAGTATAATAGATTTACAATGTTGTATTACTTTTGGCTACAGCAAAGTGATTCAGTTTTATATACATCTCCTTTATCAGATTCTTTTCCATCATAGTTTATTATAAGACACTGCATATTGGTCCCTGTGCTATACAATAGGTCCTTGCTGTTTATGTATAGTTGTTTGTATCTGCTAACCCCTAGCTCCTAAGTTATCTCTTTACCCTTTCCCCTTTGGTAACTCTAAGTCTGTTGTCCATGTCTGAGTCTGTTTCTGTTTTGTAAATAACTTTTGTATTATTTTTTAAATTATACATATAAGTGATATCATCTTATCTTTCTCTGACCTGACTTATATGATATTCTCTAGGTCCACCATGCTGCTGAAAATGGTATTATTTCGTTTTTATGGCTAAGTAATATTCCACGGCAAGTGTTGTTCAATTGCCCAGTCATGTCCAACTCTTTGGGACCCCGTGGACTGCAGCACACCAGGCCCCTCCCTGTCCCTCACCATCTCCTGAAGTTTGCCAAGTTATGTTCACTGCATCAAAGATGCCACCCAGCCATCTCGTCCTTTGACGCCCTCTTCTCCTTCTGCCCTCAATCTTTCCCAGAAGTCTCCCCCAGCACCACAGTTCTTTATGGTATTATACATACATGTATAATACATACATTTATATGTGTACACACACACACACACACGCTCAGTTGGTAAAGAATTTACCTGCAGTACAGGACACACACACACACAGCACGCACGCACGCACGCACACACACACACACACGCACACTCAGTTGGTAAAGAATTTACCTGCAGTACAGGACACGCACGCACGCACGCACGCTCAGTTGGTAAAGAATTTACCTGCAGTACAGGAGACCCGGGTTCGATCCCTGGGAAAATCTCATGGACAGAGGAGCCTGGTGGATTGCAGTCCATGGGGTCACAAAGAGTCGGGCACGACTGAGCGACTAACACACACACACACATCTTTATTCATTCATCTGTTGATGGACATGGACATTTAGGTTGATTCTACATCCTGGCTACTAGAGTGATGCTATGAACACTGGGGTTAATGTATCTTTTGAATCATAGTTTTCCCCAGATATATGCCCAAGAGTGGGATTGCTGGACTGTATGGCAACTCTATTTTCAGTTTTCTAAGGAACTGCCTTCCTCTTTTCCCATACTGGGTGCACCAATTTACATTCCTACCAACAGCGTAGCAGGGTTCCCTTCTCTCCACCCGTCTCCAGCATTTACTATTTGTAGACTTTTTGATGATAGTCATTCTGACCAGTGTGAGGTAATACCTCACTGATGTTTTCATTTGCATTTCTCTAATAACTAAAAATGTCGAGCATCTTTTCATGTGCCTACTGGTCACCGGGATGTCGTCTTTGGAGAAATGTCTATTTAGGTCTTCTACCCATTTTTTGATTGCCTTTTTTTGTTGTTGTTTGGTTATTAAGCTGTACGAACTGTTTGTGTATTTTGGAAATTAAGCTCTTGTCAGTCACACTGTTTGCAAATACTTCCTCCAAGTCCACAGGAAGCTTTTTTGTTTTGTTTATGATTTCCTTTGGTGGCTCAGATGGTAAAGAATCCGCCTGCAATGCAAGAGACCCGGGTTCGATCCCTGGGTTGGGAAGATCCCCTGGAGAAAGAAATGGCAATCTACTCCAGTATTCTTGCCTGGAGAATTCCATGGACAAGAAGCCTGGCGGACTACAGTCCACAGGGTCACAAAGAGTTGGACAAGACTGAGCAACATACACTTTCACTTTGCTGTGCAAAACTTTTAAGTTTGATAGGTACCATTTGTTTAGTTTTGATTTTTACTGCCTTGGAAGACATGATACATATTTAATGAAAAATCTGGATCAATTTACATGCAACTAATGAACTTAAAGGTTCCAGGTTTAATTATCCGCTAATTCTTCATGTTTAAACCAGCAATGCCATAAGTAGTTCAACAGAAACTTAAAAACTGAGCCAATCGAAGTTTAATCACAAACTAAAGCTGCTTTCGAACGGTGGTGCTGGAGAAGACTCTAGAGAGTTCCTCAGCAAGGAGATCAAACCAGTCAATCCTAAAGGAAAACAACTGTGAATATTCGCTGGAAGGACTGACGCTAAAGCTCCAATACTTTGGCCACCTGATGCAGAGACCCGACTCACTGAGAAAGACTCTGATGCTGGGAAAGACTGAGGGCAGGAGAAGGGGTCAACAGAGGATAAGATGTTTGGATGGCATCATCGACTCAATGGACATGAGTTTGAGCAAGTTCCAGGAGACAGTGAAGGACAGGGAAGTCTAGCGTACTGCAGTCCATGGGGTCACAAAGAGTCAGACATGACTTAGTGACTGAACAACCACAAAAAATCTGCTTTAGACTTTGCATAGTAAACTCCAAGTGGCAAGTTAATGAGAGAAAAGAGACAAAGAGACAACAGAAAATGAGAATCCACGGCACTCCAAAAAATTTTTTAAAGCACAGTTTATTTACTTGTATTTTATTCCGCATTCCCAAAATTCTTTCTAGAAAACAAGTTTTCAAATTAAGAATACCTAACATTACCTTTTTCGACACCATCATTTAAATTTAAAACCCCTGCAACAGTTCATCTGCTTGTTAAGTCTGCCATCTTCTGGTTATAAATGGAATCACAGTTGTTGATAAAACACAAAAAGCAACTGATAAATCCTACTATACCTTCCTTGCGCTTAAGTCCCTCAGTCATATCTGACTGTTTTGTGACCCCCATGGACTGTCCAGCCAGGCTCCTCTGTCCGTGGAATTCTCCAGGCAAGTATACTGGAGTGGGCTGCCATGCCCTCCTCCAGATCTTCCCAATGCAGGGACTGAACCCAGGGCTCCTGCACTGCAGACAGATTCTTTACTGTCTGAGCCACATGAAAGCCCAATATCTCCCTTAGGGTTTAAATTATATCCACTGATACTGAGGTTTAAGTTTACTATGCTTTTCTCCCTTATAAGCCTCTTTACACATATACAAAGAGCCAATGAGCATAAAAAGATTTTTTTTAAGTATATATCTTCTCTTCCCTGACAAAACTAACAAACTTGATAATCCAGACTCTACACAAAAAGTTGAGTCCTCTCAACAAAAATAATTATATCTTTTAGGCCCTGTGTCTAGAAGTTGCTTATAGAATCTCACAGAACTCAGAAGTAAACCTCAAATGATTCAAGTTCTTCGTGAAGTTGCTCAGTCGTGTCCAACTCTTTGTGACCCCAGGGACTATAGCCCACCAGGCTCCTCCATCCATGCAATTTTCTAGGCAAGAGTACTGGAGTGGGTTGCCATTTCCTTCTCCAGGGCATCTTCCCAAACCAGGGATCGAACCCGGGTCTCCCACATTGCGGGCAGATGCTTTACCGTCTGAGCCACCAGGGACATTACCCAAGTAAAACAGCATCCATCTCCAGTTCTGCACCAGTTCTGCCACTTTTAAAAGATATAAAAAGTAGAAATTGAAGGTCTAATAGGTGTTTAACTAGTCACTTAGCAATGGTGTTTTATTTTTTTTTCCACAGCAGCTGGGAAGCCTTGAGTGTATCACTTATGTCTTTGAATTTCGATTTCTTTGTTTTCCGGAACTGACAGCCTTCACAAATCTGTAAAAGTCTAAGAATGTGCTCCAAACAGCAATTTGCATGACATGGGGCCAGAACCAATTTTTAATAAACATTTTACATTATCAGACACTATGCTGAGCACTTTAGAAGTGTCGTTATCACTGAAGCTCTGACTGGGGCAGCATTAACCCAATTTTTCTAGATAAGGAAAACAACAGCTCAGTAAGGCTGTGTAAACGGCCTGCGTGCATGTGTGCTCGGTAGCTTCAGTCACTCTTTGTGACCCCATGGGCTGCAGCCCCCCAGGCTCCTCTGTCCATGGGATTCTCCAGGCAAGAATACTGGAGTGGGCTGCCATGCCCTCCTCCAGAAGATCTTCCCAACCCAGGAATCGAACCCGTGTCTCCTGCACTGCAGGCGGATTCTTTACTGCTCAGCCACCAGGGAAGCCCTGTAAATGACCTGCAGACACAGAGCAAATACACAAATAGGACACAATTCTAACCCTGATCTGTGTAACTTGACAGCTCATGATCCATACTCTGCCTCCTTACAGAGGCCCTCAAAATATTCTCTACCTACTTAGCAAATGTATCCAACTTCTTTATATATCCCTCAAGGACAGGGGTCAAAATTTCTTATTCTATGCTTCTTAGCCCCAGTCACAGTACTAGATAAATAATAGGCACTCAGACATCTTCAAGTATCTGTAAATTCTGTAGTTTAAGTCAGATTCTTCAACTTCATTATCCTATATGGAAATCATACCCATCATTTCTATAAAGCTGAGCTTAATTTGTGCAGCATAAACTGACACTGCTCTTAAATAAAAAGCCAACACAGAGCTCCCCCATGACCCTACACAAACTTCATAAGATAATCAGTAAAACACACTGGTCAAGGTCATGAATCAACACCACTTGAATGAATGCTGCCTATAACATTAGGGAGAAAAAAGTCCATGCAACAGAAAGTCTGAAATCTGCTGGAGAAAGAAGCCATAAAGAAAGCGGTGGAATGGAATGTAAGCAGCTCCTTGACAAGAGCCACCAGGAACAATCTCTCAGCACATCCACGCTGATTCTTCAAACGAATAACTACCAGCAGGATCATCGCCACATGGGGGTTATGCCAGGCCCTGCCCTCTCTCTCTCCCCTTCTTCTTCCTCCCCCTTCCATGCTCAGCTCGGGCTCAGAGGGCTGGCTGAAGAGCTGGGGTGTGCTTCTGAGCAGAGCTCAAGAGACTCAGATGAGCTCAAGCACGCACACAACACAGTCACAACAAGCTAACAAAGGCCCCCACAAGGAAAGGCACTGAAGGAATGCTGCAGGAAAGGCTTTCCAAAGACAAACCCCCACTTGGGTTCTCATGAACTCACTTTCTCCCTTTGCATCCCACGCCCTGCCTCAACAGGGACTCTGATCAGCTCTCTCTCCTTGAGATTTGTAGAAGTCTCCTCGCCTCCATTCACATACCATGCCCACTTCCACACTGCTGCCGGAGGTTGCTCTTAAACCACCAACCCTGAGGTGCTCAAACCTTCAAAGGGTAACAGCCAATAACTCCTCAGCATAGCAGGCAGGGCCCTCCAGGATGATGTAGTCACATCTGTGAGCCATATGGAACTTGAAAGCATCATCTAACAAGGTGTTTGCCTGAGTTCGAGAGCCTTCCCTGTACCAACCCACCTCACCATCATCATCCTCTAAAATCAGCTCAAGGATGAGCTATTCTGAGGCCTTTCCTGACTCAACACCCATCCATCCACTCAAATTCACTTCCCTTAAAATACCTGGACCCAAAAAAAAAAACACCTAGACCCCTTTACTGTACGTCCATGCTTCCATGTCCATCTGCATGACTTCACTGCAAGCCTCTAAAGGAAGTATTTTATCCTTACTGCCAAAAACACATTAAGGCCTTCTTTGATGCTGAAGCTGAAACTCCAGTACTTTGGCCACCTCATGCGAAGAGTTGAGTCATTGGAAAAGACTCTGATGCTGGGAGGGATTGGGGGCAGGAGGAGAAGGGGACGACAGAGGATGACATGGCTGGATGGCATCACTGACTTGATGGACTTGAGTCTGAGTGAACTCCGGGAGTTGGTGATGGACAGGGAGGCCTGGCGTGCTGCAATTCATGGGGTTGCAAAGAGTCGGATAGGACTGAGCGACAGAACTGAACTGAAGGTCTAAATCCACACTGCAAGGTTGGGATAACAAAAGTGGTGGAGGAAACGAAGAGGAGCTGAACAAAAGCAGCTGAGATAAAAGGAAACGAAGAAGTCCAAATGAGGAAAGGATATCAAAAGGAAAAGCAATAGCAAGGTAGTTCTTTCTTATAAATCTGGAGACAATTCTTTCTATAATTCTTATCGTTCCGCATTCTTAAGAAGGAATTACGGGACTTCCCTCGTGGCTCAGTGGTAAAGCATCTGCCTGCTAATGCAGGACACAGGGGTTCAAGCCCTAGTGCAAGAAAATCCCATATGCTGCGGAGCAACTAAGCCCGTGTGCCACAACTAATGAACCTGGGCTCTAGAGCCCACGCCTGCAACAAGAAGATAGTGCACTGAAAAGCCCACACGCTGCAAGGAAGAGCAGCCCCCACACTTCACACCTAGGGAAAAGCCCACCAGCACCAAAGAGCCAGCCCAGCCAAATAAGTAAATGCACGTGCATGCTAAGTCGCTTCAGTCACGTCCAGCTCTTTGCAACCCTATAGACTATAGCCCGCCCAGCCCCTCCACACGGGATTCTCCAAGCAAGAATACTGGAGTGGGTTACCATGCCCTCCTCCAAGGGATCTTCCCCACTGGGGGATTTAACCTGCGTCTCCATGTCTCTTGCATTGGCAGGTAGGTTCTTCACTTGATCTTAGCCAGAAGGCCAAGAAGCGATTGGCGGGTAGGTTCTTTCCCACTAGTGCCACTTGGGAAGCCCCATATATAAATAATTTTTTAAAAGAAGAAGGAGGAATTATGAAGTCTGCCTTATGTACTTAATGTTTCTAAAGTAGAAAAAGAGGTTTCCTGGCCCAGTGGAAAATGAACAGATAGAACAGGGCAAAAAGCCCCCTTGGGAGAGGCATGTGCTCAGATACATCAATAAACAAAGTGCCTGAGAGAGTGTGGCTGGGTATCTAATAGTACGGCTGCAGCTTCTAATTGTCTAACAAACTTCCCAGCACTGTCTGTACGCTCCTGCCTTCAAGCATCTTAACACACACTAGCATTTTCACCTGCAGCATTCCTGCGAGCTTCCTCCTGACTTGATAGCAATCCTGCACTTCAGTGATGCCCATCTTATTTTCCACTCAGCTTATCATCCGTAATTTGATTACACAACTGCACAGGAGTCTAACAAACTGCTAACACAATTTCAAATAAGAGTGCATCTCTATTAATTGATGGATATTCAAAACCTTTCATGATCATTTCAAAAGATGAAACATTTCAAAATTTGTCAACCTTTCTATTTTTTTGCTCAGTGGTTCTTCTTAGAAAAGGTTGGTAAACATCATGAAAAGCACTTTAAAACATGCTATGAACAACATAATCAAAAATAGCTTAAATCCCCACTGAGGGAAAATATAAAATACTAAGTAACACATACACTGTGCTGTGTAGCCGGTAACACTCCTGACAACAATGCATCTAATCCTCTAAGCAGCCAATTTAGTGGTGAAGCTGAATAAAAATGATGTGCTTAACCCATATCTGACATTCAACAAACCCCTGGAATGACTGCTGTAGGTAGTAGCTCCACTGACCTTGTCAGTTGCTACAGTAGCAAATTACAGCCTACACTACTTTCACTTTCTAGGTTCTTCAAGGCAGGACTGGCCTTGAAAATGCTGCATGCAATGCTCACTCTGACTTCAAAATCTCCAGGTATGAATACACTGCCACCCTCAAAAACCAACCAGTTTAATAAACTAAGATTTTTCAGTAGGCAGAAAAATATGGAATTCTGAGGAAGACAAAAGGAACCACGCTTTTGATGAGTGTGCTCCATACCTGTCGAGTATTCTTAGACACACGACTGCCAAGTCAACTCAGTAAAAATATTTATGACTGGGGTATATATTAAAATTTTTTATAATCCTTCATCAGTGGTGCTTAAATATCACTGAACTCCAGAACCATCTAGGAATCGTGCTGAAAATGCAGGATCCACAGTGTCACTTCCCAAAAACTTCATTTGTAAGCTGATGCCCAGGCAACTGATTCTAAAGTCGGTGCTCCCTGGGCCATATTACTATGTGGAGAAGCACTGTTAGAGGTACTTCAGAAAACGGTATCACTGGGAATTCCCTGGCAGTCCAATAGTTAGGACTCTACGCTTTCAATGCAGAGGACCCAGGATCAATCCATGGTCAGGGAACTGAGATCCCACATGCCACCTACTGTGGCCAGGAAAAACAAAAAAGGAAAAAGAAAACATGGTATCACTGAGTTCCTAGCTTTCTCAATCCCAAATCAGAATGGGACTGAAAAGAAAAATCTACCAGCATCCACACACATCACCCACGAGCACATTAAATCCCAGGGGCTGCTTTTAACAGCGAAGAAATTTTAATGTTCTTTCATTTCTGGAAACAATATTGACTAAGGCCATAAGTACAATAAGACCCAGGAAAAGTCAAATTCTAAAGTTAAAAAAAAAAATCATTACCACTGCAATGTCATAGCATCTGTTACACTAAAGTAAACCCACCCCAAGCCTTCTGGTCTAATCACAGATTCTATTTACTTCTTACAGGGCTTTTTCTGTGTCTGATGAAAACCGAGCCATAACATAATTGAGACAGGGATTTAGAGATTTGGTACAGCAAACCTCCTAATAAAAATGGCACAAATGGGACTCTTCTTGCTGTTGTTACATATTAAATCTTATTTGATCGATTTTACTGTATTCTAAATTACAAACATAAGGTAGAAGGTTGTAATTATAGTTTTATTGATTTGTCATTAACTTTTAATCAACCTGCTACTACAGGGAATGGTTATTACAGCAGTACTCGCTTGTTTCTAAGTTTCATACACTTATCATCACTACAACAAAGTAACTGGACACATTTAAAGCCAACAAATATCCAGCATTGTTTGTAAGGCGTCTGTTTGCAACCATAACTACCTTATATCAGCACAAACGCGTTACAGAACAAGGACTGCACTAAACTGTATCTGATTTTCTCTAGGTCTCTTTATACCTTTCTGACCACTGACAGCTATACATGTTTTTTTATATCCTATTCCTCTTTATTTTAACTATTTGTTTCTCCTAAATTCATCTGTTTCTTTCTCCTGCAGCGACCACACTTGGCTGAATCTGAAACCAAAAGTCGATGCTCTATGAAACAGAAGCAAATGACTAAAATAGAAAGGCAGCAGGCACATGTACTGGGAACGCTGACAGCCTTTAGGAAGTTTGTCAAGAAAGCTTAAAGATCACAGGAGCACAAGAAAAACATTTCACAAACTCCATAAATAGAATAAACTTTTTTTTAGCATACTAAACTGTAACTGAATTTCAAATCAAAGTCAACATCAAGCCATGTTTCACCAATGAAATCCTCAGTCTATACACCTGCTACTGATCAGTTCTCATCTTAAGGTTCTCCTGGCACCACAGACTATAAAAAGGCATCTGACACAAGGCTTTACTACCTTAAGGACCATGCAAACACTATGAGACACAATACAGATAAAACTAACCTAGAATTATTTATTTTCAGTCTGACAGATACTTATTTTCTAACTCTGAAGCCTACTTAATTCATCTCTTTTGCCCAACAGTTCACAGACAGAATATTACATTTAAAAGGTTCCAGTAAAAAAAAAAAAAAAACACCATTTACAGATACTAACATATTAGCATACAATATTTTCTACAGGTCAAATATTGTATCATTAATATGACTGACCTAACAGCTCTCCTTTGCCTGATTTGATTTTAACACTTTATATAATTTTGGTAAGTCTAAGAGAAATTTTATAAACTCAAAGTCTATCCTCCAACATGGCAAATCAAGTTTCAAGCACAATGGTCCCATGTGAAATGAAACAAAAAGCAGCCAAGTTCTTTTTAATGCCTACTCTCAGAACATACTACAAAATATAAGCCAAGTGTTAAATGTACAAGAATATATTTAAACTAAATCAAAGTAACAGGCAATTCTAAAACAGCATCAACAGCAGTCAGAAGGACAGAATTTTTACAAGCTGAGAGACAATCAAACTCTCTCACACTGTTGTTCTTTAGTATATATACATGAAAATAACTGCATGCAATGGGTTCTAATGTCAGAACATGATCACAAAAACATAAGCCACGGGTAATAAAAGATTTTTTAAATTAAATATAAATTGCTTTTAAATGGCAGACTAAACTAATTTTCAGGCAGAATTCAAGTCCTGGAGTCTTTACTTTGGGTAAGAGCAGGGGGAACGAAAATCCCCAGAAACTGTACACAAACTGTCCATAAGTGCAGCTTACTGGAGAGACAATCACAGGTTTCGTTAGGTTCCTAAAGGTGTCTATAACTCATAAAGGAACTACTACTTTATGCTCTTTGCTACGCCAAAAATTAACATATTGTTAGTCCTATCACACTTATAAGTTCAGTAAATTATTAATACAATTTTAAATCCAGAGTTGGCTTAGGTTCTACAAAATTATTTGTAAACCAATGTCAAAAGGAAGTTTTATATAAAACACTTCTGTGAATTTAATGTCTTTTGAGCTAACTTCTTTCAACCTTCTCTTTAAGGAGACATGTTTATTAAAGGTTCCAAGTACACTTTAAAAAAATAATCTTTAGTAATTAGGTGCAGAACTCCATATACATTCATTAGACCATTCCTGTCACTGCGTTCAAATCTTCTATGGTCTTAACAAGTATGCCTGCCTGGTCCTAGAACTTTTATGAAGTAGATGTGACTATCACCAATGAAGGTAATAATTGTACTGATTTTTCATTATAATTCTGGCAATTTTTTGCTTTATATTTTGAGACTATGCTATTTAGTACAAGTTCAGGTTTATTACATTTCCCAAGAGAATTGTTCCTTGTATCAGTATGCAACAGTTTCTTTTTTATTTGCTTTAAGTCTCTTTTTTGGGAGGGGGGCTAATATTAACATTACTATCCACTCTCAAGTAGCCTTTCTGAATCAGTGAGGGCTGACCAGAGGAGTAGAATCACTAAGAAAGGTAAGAATAAGGAGTTATCACAGGGATATGAACAGTAATTGTGAGAGCTAATTAGGCAGTTCATCTAGAACTGTTGCCTCTGCATGGAGAGTTGGGACAGAAATTTAGAAGACAGGCAATCAGGAAGGAAAGATGGGCGTGACATGGAGACAAGCAAGGAGAAACTGAATTTCACATTCTCCACCACCAATCTCGATGCTGTGGGTGTCCTATAGTACCAAGCAGCCTCCTTCACCAGAGCCTACACATCTGACTCAAAACTTAGAGAAGCTGAAGATCCAGTGGGAGGTGGAGCAGCTGGAGGCCTGGCTTGCTTCCTGAAGCCAAAAGATCATTGATGAGGTGTATGAACTGCAACTGCGTCTGACCCCACACCAACCTTCTGAGCATGAACACAAATGCTGTGTCACTTTCGCCTTCAAAATGTTGCGCAGATTTCTCTTGTAGCCAGGCTAACCTGGAACCCTCCTGGAAAGGGAGTTCTAGGAAACAGTTTTTGCTCAATTATGCTGACAACAAAAAGCCACAATTAACATGGATATTTTCTATTTCTTTAACTTTATTCTTTCTATATAATTATGTTTGAGGTATGTCTCTTGTAAATAACATATATCTGGATTCTTCTTTCGTACTATCTAGACTACCTTTCAGCTATCATGTTTAATCCATTTACATTTACTGGGATTTAAGACTTTCTTAATTTAAAAAACTGTCTTTTGAAAATGAAATGAAGCAATATATATACTGAAGATAATTCATGCTTTGCATTTCTGAAGTATGTTATACACATTACTTACCACTTCTCCAGCTGAGGCAGCCAACATATGTGTCACAGGCATCAAATATGAAGAAGAATCAGTGTTCAAAATCCATTTCACATATTCATAGGTGACAAAAAAGGCAGCAGCTGAAATTTAAAACAAACCGGTCTCTTACAAAGCTTAAATATCTATGCAAACTGAATATGTTTCTCAAAAAAAATTAGAACTCAGTTATTAACTTATGAGACAATAAAGATATAAATATTAAACAAGAATGATATAAATAAAATATTTATAAATATATTGTGTTTATAAATATTTCAAATATAAGTAAAAATAATAAAGATATAATAATAATATGTACTCTTTCCCTGACATCCCATCAACTCTTACAGATTTCACTGAGCCCATGTTACACACTTGACCTTTGACTCACAAAAATGCAGAAGACATGATCCCTGCCGCCATGAGAAACCCTAACAGCTAACCTAGCATTTACCAATTTGTACTGACAAGTCACTTAACACTTTTTAATAAGAGTTTTAGAAAAGGATATGAATATCCATGATCCAAAATATCTTTACATTTGATCATAAAATAATCAACTACACTAATTTACAGACAGGTTAAAACTGCAAACATATATCTCAATAAAACACCTATTCCGTTATGCTTTATTGCTGGTTACTCAAAATAACCGTGGCTACTTTTAACTACCTCAATTCACCATTACTTCAAGAAAACAATCAACTAATTAAAACTGAAAATCAAAACCTCTAAAAAGCTACCCCATCATATGAACTAACCTTAGCAGCACAGGAACACTTTTAGACTTGCCATGCACTGTTAATCAAAGATGTTTAGCAGTCACATAAAAGATTTGGCATGAAAGATAAATACACGGCAAAATCATCTTTCAAAGGTCATTTGAAAATGTCACAGCAGAGTCTGAAATACTCAGGAAAAGAGCTTGAGAGTGAAAAACATTCTCCACCGTTAGTCAGTAAGCTTGTAACACACACTCCTCAGCAGCTAACAAACAGCAGGCCAGAAGAGGCGGCACACTGTCCCTGGATGAGTAAGGCCCAAGCAGGCAGCTGTATTAGTTAACGCAGGACCTAATTCCCACCTGCGATTCTTACTTAGGCTGTCCTATTTTGGCCCACTCACTAAATGGGCTAGAACAGGGGTGCCCAATCTCCGGGATCTAACACCTGATGATCTGAGGTGGAGATGATGTAATAATAATAATATGATGTAAGTGCACAATAAATGGAATATGCTTGAATCATCCCAAAACCATCCCCCCCACACACACCCCTGTCTGTAGTAAACTAAGTCTTCCATGAAACCGGTCCCTGGTGCCAAAAAGGTTGGGGACCACTGGGCTAGAATAGCACCAATCAAATTCAGTTCTAAGTTCCACCTACTGGACATCGCACCACCCACCTCCATCCCCGCCGAGTGAAAACAAAGCAACAAAACTGTGGTTCCTCCACATTCCTCCTGCGTTCTCTTCTAAACATGCACTACGCATGGATCTTGACTACAGTTCTTTTCCTCTCGCAGCCCTCGGCCCCTTCCATCCCCTGCACAATACATCCTCAAAAAAACCTACAACCGCTGTATGTTAAAATGGCATATTGTATTCTGAAGAGAACTTGAACCAATAGCAAAAAATGTTTAAAGTGCCTCATAAAGGGTTTCAATTCACTAAAAATTTGCAGAAAAACAGCCATTTCTGGAATGGTGGCACTCTGACTTTTTATCCAGCCTCTCCTATTCAATGATGTTCTATGGAGGGCAAAGTAAAGCAGTCCAAGAACACCCACTTGCTCAAACATACGAAAATTCAAAACCACGTTCTCTATGTAAACTCCTGCTCACAAGAATCTAAACCAGTCCTGTGAGCTTAAGGGAGGCCCATGTACCCTGAAGACCATCACTAATACTTCATCTACCAACAATCCCTGCATAATATGTAAGAGAGAAAAATGATTTACAACAATGAAGGGGGCAAGGTAAGGAGGAGTACCCAAAAGACAGGGACTTAGTAACATATTGATATTTCTTTGCAATTCCCTAGTTCACAGGTTCCCAAACCTGTCTGCATATTAAAATTACCAGGGGGTATATATTTTTTAAAAAATCCAAAGCCCAGGCCACACCTCAGACCAACTAAATTCCATACCTCTGAGAGTGGGTCACAGGCAGCAGTACTTTCTTAAAAAAAAAAAAAAAAAAAAAAAAAACACTCATTAGGTGATCAGGTGACTGAAACAGACAAATATAGGAACCAAGGCCCATCTCCCACTAACAGAGCTATATTTGGCATGGAGTGTGTGCTGAACGGTGACTTGCTATAATCGATTACCGAAAATTTAGGCATAAAAGAATTCAAAGTGAGTGAAAGTCGCTCAGTTATGTCCAACTCTTTGCAACCCATGGACTATATAGTCCATGGAATTCGTCAGGCCACAACACTGGAGTGGGTAGCCTTTCCCTTCTCCAGGGAAAAGAATTCAAGGATAACCTCAAAACAGTTGGCTGTTCTAAGGATGGCTCAGGGAAAGGGAAGAAGGGATAAGCTAAAGGACCAAAAAGATTTGCACTACAAATCTTTATGTGAATACTGTGCTTTTTACAGATGGACATTTCAATGTCAAGTTAACAAGAAAGAATTTCTAATGAAATACACTGCGAAAAAGAAATCAAACCTTAGAATTTAAGAATCTTCTGTCATGCTGATGTTTGATAGAAATCAACACAATACTGTAAAGCAATTATCCTTCAAATATCCTTAAAAATCAATCAAAAATCAAAAAAAATAAATTTTATTTTTAATGGAGCCGTAGTTTTTTGAGTGTGTGTTTGCTGGTAGTGGTTTTCTGTTTGCTCAATCTGAGTGCAATCAAAGCATCAGTAAACAATTATCAAAATAAGCTTCTGAAAAAAGAATATACCAACAGGTGGGTTAAATAAAACAGGTCCACCTGCTCCACGAGACTCAAGGCAGAGGTTACTGAGGTTAGCTTCACATCTCAATCACCTGGGAAGCTACTAACACTCCTGATACCCAGGCAAAGTCAAGACCAGTTAAACTTCTCACAGAGACACAGGCATCAGTATTTTGCGAAACTCCCCAAGAGATTTCAACATTCAGGCAAGGTTGAGAACAAATGCTCTAAGGCATCACAATCAACATTAGAGGAACACTTTAAGGATTCTGGCTAGGAGTTCTACCAATGAAAACCCCTTTCAAAAGACTGCTCGTGGTTTTGTTTTGTTGTTGTTGTTTAGGATGGCATCTACAGCACTCGTTGAGTCAAAAATAATGGATTAATGAATAGAAAACAAATCCCAAGTATCAACTACATTAAACATAAGGAATTCTATCTAAGGTTGGACCACAAATATGTGGTCCAATATTTTTTATTCTGAAAATAAATCCCATTAGCTTGGCTTTATATAAAGCAATGATAATATCAATATAATTGTTACCATTAGGAAAGGATCCAATAGCAGTAGAAGGAACTCCAGCGTATACTCCATAAAAACCACCAGCCTTATAAAATCCTTGGGGGCTCTGCAGCCTGGTTTTAATGGTATCCAGAGGAAATAATATCAAGTCAACAGAGACACCTGCTACTCCGCCAGCCTTAAAAAGAAAAGTTACAAAAGAATAATAAGCTGCCATTTGAGGGATAGGGATAAGAAGGTAGTTTTTAAAGCATATTTCTCTCAAACATGGTTTTAAACTTCACCAGACTACTTTGGTATAGTCAAAAGACCTCCTACCTAAATTTACAGATTTGTCCTGGGAAAATAGCCATTATTGTGCTATAGTTTCAAACTGTAAATTTTATATTATTCAGTTTTAAACAAATGTTTAATGATTGAATAATTTTAAAATTAATCTTAAATTAGTGATTTCATAGGGTTCAAAAAAGTGAAACAAATAAACCTCAGAAAAGTAAAGAGTTCAAAGTCTCCTTCCTTATCCTGAAAAACTGAGGTAGCCACTTTTACTGGTTTCTTATTGTATACATCCTAAGTTACTTTAGGTACGCTGCTGCTGCTGCTGCTGAGTCGCTTCAGTCTTGTCCGAGACGGCAGCCCACCAGGTTCCCCTGCCCCTGGGATTCTCCAGGCAAGAATACTGGAGTGGGTTGTCATTTCCTTCTCCAATGCATGAAAGTGAAAAGTGAAAGTGAAGTTGCTCAGTAATACAAGCAAATATGAATATGAGGAACTTCCCTGGACATCTAGCGGTTAGGACTGTGTGCTTCCATGGCAGGGGGCACAAGTTCCACCCCTGGTTGGGGAACTAAGATACCACACGCTGTGCAGCCAAAAAAACACATAAATAAAAACCAAACAAGTAAATGGTAAATTTTTTAAAATATGAATATGTATTTTATTTTACTTTTTTTAAAAGTAAAAGGTGGTTTGCAGCACTGTGTTTCTTCATTTGACAGTTTATCTCAGTATTCTTTCCAAATCATACCAAGTGTTATATTTTAGGCCTTTTTAACTGAGTAGTGGATCTGCATTACAAAAAAAAAACAATTTGTTTTGGAATTTCCATTCGAAATGGGTAATGTTGCCTGTGAATCTAGATCCACATTTTAAGAATCACATATCTGAGGATTCTTGATATTTTCTCTACTTTTTGTATATTGGAAAATTCCTTGATAAATTTTAATTTAAGGGAATAAATGAAAAAAAAATAGAACTAAATTCCTGGAGGGCATTAAACCTGACCCAAATGCATCATCTCCCAAGAGACACATGTTGCTTTAGGGAAGGTGCACTTTAAAATCTGACTGAAAACCAAGTCTGCTCCTTGTGATTACACTGAAGCATAGGCAGAGTAGAGCATTTAAAAAGCTGGTTACAGCTTAGTCCAAGCAAAAAGAAACTCCGAAAAACAGAAACTCAGAGACAGCAGAAGAGGAAGGTCAATACACAAGGCCTAAAGGTACCATTTACAGACATGAATCAACACCATTTTATAGCAAGTAAATGGAAGAATTATAAAGCAGCAATATGGTTCCTATATAGTAAATTTTAAACTGAATTGCTAACTTTCCTATCTTTTGGACTTTGAACTATGTGAATATATTACCTATTCAGAAAGTAAAAGCAGACATTAAAAAGTATATATTCCAAGACACAGAAAAACAGGAATCAATACTACTCAAACATACACGCAGAGTTCAAAATCATCTGTTGTTTCCATCCTTTGGGATTACAGAGTGCTCAGGTGGAACAAGGGTTAGTACCTAGCAAACACTTTTTGCTCTACTTGCCATGCACGATAAAACCACTGCAAGAGTTCACTGGAAAAATGAAATTACCTGGATGAGAAATGAAATAATCTGTTTTTCAATGAGCTAGCATAGATCAATTATTAAAAATTAGTGTACACTACCTTGAAAGGCATGACAGAACCATGCAGGTCACTCTGCAAATGACCTAAAAAGTTGTCATGAAAAGAACACAGAGATGTGCCAGTACAGTATCAACTGGGAGTAGGAAAAAAAAAAAAAAAGACAATGTGGAATATCTTTCTGGATATAAAGAAATCGTCTAAGCCACAGGGCAAAGGTCACAATTAGGAAAGTTACCAACTTTCTCAAAATTCTTCTCACTTATTCTTTTTTTTTCCCACTTATTCTTTAAGGATTTTATAAATTCAATATGTAATATTTTGCCTGCCTCTTCATTTTCTCAAAACCCAAGGAAAACTAAAATTCTTGTGAGAATGTCTGATATGACTGATTTCTTTAAAAATATGCTGCACTTCATTCTAATTTTCTCTTTAATCTTAGGAAAGGATTCACAAAGATGCTTGCTATCTACTGCTAAATTTTAATCCGTAAGTTGATTACTCTTTTAATCTATTTGGCTACTTTGCATGCATTGATTCTCCAGCCCTTCTTTCATCAGAATTCTTGTATACTGAGAGTAAATGATCAATTCAATCTACATATCTAGCAAATCATGAATCAAGAGCTACTAACTTGTTCTATGTATTTCAAACTTCTATAACTCAAGTATCCGATTTCAAACTTCTATAACTCAAGTATCATGTATCAAGCATCATGAGACTGGAAAAAAACAGCTAACAGGAATAAGAATACATATATATGTAGACACACAGCAACATGTTTAAGATTTTTTTTCAAACCTTAAATCTTAAGGAATGCTTATAATTTTACATCAAGTCAGCATCAATTGAATCTTAAGGAACTCTACCAATTTATTTTTCTTCAGCCTGAGAAATTGTTTTATTTATGATCACGTATCAAAAAGGTCACCAAAGGATTCAAGATTTATGATAGCTTACACTGAAAATCCTAAGTACTAGACAAAAATCCAAAAACAACATAACACAGATAACCAGCAAGCCTTACCTCACCGTAACAACTTATTGAGATCACGATACCATATACAATAGATAACATATATACCACAACCTTAATTTAAAACTGTTACAGACAGCAAAGTCTAATCAGTGCTTTGAAATTCCTCTGGGAGTTGAAGCAAATTAAGATTACATGCTATGAAGCCTTTATTTCTCCAAAGAAGGCTGACAAAAACAGGAAAAACAAAATCACAGCTACTCAACTACAGGACAAAAATCAAACCACCTGCCTAATTTAACCAAGCAAAATGATCACAGGCCCCTAGCGGAGACCACAACTAAGAACATGAAAAACATTAACATGGCTTCTCCGGAGAACACCCCTCCCTGACATTCTCGGTTTTCTCCACACTGAAGTGGCCACCAGTGACTCTAACCTCCTCAATGCAAAGCTGTGGCTTCCTGAGACCTGCCTTCTTCCGCATCCTCCACCCACTCTCCCTGCAGCGCTTCTCGACCCTCTACACTAACAGCAGAGCTGTCTTTGTAAAACAGATATCCGCACTCTTCAAAGTTTCCAAAAGCCCTAAGGATGAAAAACAGAATCACAGGACAGCCTTCAAGCCTCCAGAAGTTCACCACCGCCCCCCCCTCCGACTTCCCTACCCCCAACTCCATCATTAACGCTTTGCTAGGTACCTTCTTGCCACCTTGACCTTTTTCCTGAGTCATCTGATCTCGCCTGTTTCTAGGACTGTGTACATGATGCTCTCTAATCCCCCAAGTCTGCGTTTAGACCCTCTTGTTCTACACTGATTAGAATTCTAATTCTATAGTTGAGCATCTGACTATTTCTTCAAAGTTTGTGTGTGTCCCACGAGATTGTAAGATCCATACCTGTTTTGTTCACCAATATGTTCCCAGCACCAGTACACAGTAGGCAATAGTAGGCACTTAATAACTATTAGAAGAATACAGGAATTAATGACTGTAACAAAAGGTTACTAACCGTGGAGGGGGGGGGTCATTGTGTTTTATTTTTTGAGGCCACACAGCATGCAGGATCTTAGTTCTCCAAGATGATTCTCTCTCAGTAATACCTCAATTCACTTCTTTCATAGCACCTTATGGTAATGCTTTGGTTTGTTTGCCATCAAATCTCCAAGGGCAATCACAGTACCAGTAGGCAGAATATATGGCAGAGAAACTCACATGAAATGAATTCAGACAGAGCAAAACTTTCCTTGAAACTTCTGCCAATCAATCCTAATTTTACTCTCTGTAACTACACTTTAAAAAGTATATATATGTACCATTATTTAATAAATCCTGAATAAATTTTAAAACCAAGTTTCTTTCCTTAACTGACGCCTGCTTTCAGCAACTGCTACTGTTGTTGACTTAAGAGACAGTCTTAAAGAGCAATAAGGGGCACGAAATCCCATGTTGCACTGCCTGGAATCTGAGCTCAGACAGTAACACACATGAAACGTATCTCACTTGTGTGACTTCGGACAAATTATCTAACATACCACTCCTCAGTTCCCTCACTGGGAGAGCTAGGATAATACTTCAATTGTTTGTCAGAATTAAACCAGATGCTGTACCTAAAAAGCTTACCCTACTTCCCCACAGAGCAATGCTCTCACAAGTACTACTGCTATCTCACCAGCTGTACAGGAAAACACCTTCAAAAGTGGTAAAGCCTCTCTCTGCTTCTCTAAAACCTAGCTTCCACAGATCTCAACAAATCTGGATTTAAAACCAACGTTCCACACGTCTGAGTAAGATCCCCCTTCCACATCTCTCCATAGCACGCTGGAAGTAACCCTCATGTCCTTTAGGCTAACAATCATTTCCCTCTTCAGCCTCCACCACCAGACCAGGTCTATCTTGTTCACCACGTTATCTCCTACACCTGCAGAAAACATTTGACAATTGAATGAAGAAAGCCCTCTGGGTCTCCATTTCTCAGGAAAGCTTTTGTAAATATACTTGTCTGTTTTCTGCTTCTGCCCACTCTCCCACAGTGAAAAAACAGGCAATCTGTCTGGTTCACCACTAGTAACCCCTACTGGACTTGTTTTCAAAATATTTATTGAAGGACTTTGGGGGGGGTGTTTTTTTAAGACACGTTGATTCTTCTTTCCTATTATACACCACTGACTGCACAGCACGGCTATTTGGGTTCATCAGTACACACCTAAAGCCTAGAAAAATACTCAGACGCAGAATAGCCGACTAATTATGTAATGAGTGAACGGACACATTATTTTCCGAGAATAAAAAAGATACAGCAAAACGAAACTACAATCTTGGCCTACAGGTCTGGAAGCGACTTGGGCGTCCTTGTGAATATTTCATTGACTGCCAAGTTCTCCAAAGTGTGGTTACAGTATATAATTAAAGCTTTTCTTTTTCCTTTAGATAAACCGCGGTGCGGAGGACGAGTCAAGTATCCCACCGCTAACACACTCCTGTCCCTTTCTGGCATACAGGTAGCAAACTTAGGGGCTTGACACAAGCCCCGGCGCGGCCCAGGACCCCCGCGCTTCCTCCCAGACCTGGTGACCGGTGACCCAGGGACGATTCACCGCGCAAAACCGGAAGGAGGTGCTAAGACAGAGAAGACACCGCGGGCTCCGGTGCAGGACTCCGGCACTCCTAACGCCCTGTACTCACCACCAGCGAGGCTGTGAACCCAGGCCGGTCCATGGCCCCATAGACTTGATCAGGACTGTAATTCAGACCGGAGGCGAGTCATCGGCGCCTGACACTGGGCGCCGCCATCTTGAAAGCCGCCGGCACTTCCGCAGCCACGTGAGGTTGAACCACAACAATTACACGTGCAAACGGGGAAGCTGCCCCAGGAGAAGAGCTGGGATGGAGGGGCGGAGTCTGGAAAGGGTGATCTAGTCAAGTCTCGCGACTCTTCTCTGCCTCCAAGTCCGACAGCTTCTCAGTAGGCTAGACGGAGGAACTCTCGCGAGCAAATGGGCCTAGAGTAAGAACCTGGCGCAGCAAGCCCCCACCCCGGTGAGCGCAGGGCGAAGCCAGAGCTTTAACCCGAAGGAGGCGTGGCTATAGTGGAAGGCGTGGCCATGGGGCTGCCGGACTAGTTTCTGGGGAGGATTGTGGCTTCCAGTTAATTCTTTTTGCTTCATCGTTTGGCTTCATCTGTAGAAATTTTGTCTGACGTTTCCATAAAACAGACTCATCATTAGAAAATTATTAACTATAGAAAAGCACTTCAAAAGTTTCCTTCTTGGGATTTCCCTGGTGGTCCAGTGGTTAAAAATCAGCTTGCCAATTTAGGAGACACAGGTTCTATCCCTGGTCAGGGAACTAAGATCCCACGTGCCACCGGGGCAACTAAGCCTGTGAGCCACAGCTATTGATCCCACAGGCCACAACTAAAGAAAGCCCAGGTGCAGCAACCAAGTGCCAAGTGCCATTAAAAATAAATAAATGATTTTTTAAATTCCTTCTTTGAGTTAAAAATTAGCATCCTCTACTTCTTGTTGTTGTTCAGTTTCTAAGTTGGGATGGACTCTTTTCGACCTTAAGGAATGTAGCCTGCCAGGCTCCTCTGTCCATGGGGATTTCTAGGGAAAAATAATGGAGTTGGTTGCCATTTCTTCCTCCAGGGGCTTCTCCGGATTCAGGGATCGAACCGGGGTCTCCTGTGTTGGCAGGCAGATTCTTTGCCATTGAGCCACCAGGGAAGCCCCTACTTCTCCTCACGGACAGTTTTTGTACTTAATATTATTCACTGGTTCAGTTATTCATTGGCTTATCTTGTTAGCTGTGGTACCAATTGCACACCTCAAAGACCACTTTAAGTACTTAATATAAGTTTATTGGAGCAGACAGTGACTTTACATTTTTTAAATAAATACCTTCTAAGTTTTCTTCTATTAAGGACCAACAACATCTCAGATAAAGTGCACTAATACAGCTGCTTTGTAAGGTGAGCACCATTACCATCCTCATTTTACAGAGAATCCCGGTTCTGCAACTGATAAAAGAAGCTGGCCCAAAGCTAAAGAGAACTAGATCCCATATGCCACAACTAAGACCCAAGGAAGCCAAATAAATAAATATTAAAAAAGAAAGAAAAACCCCAATGTCAATGGAAAGAAATGGGGAAACTCACAAAGGAAGGAAAATAAGTAGCTAATGAACATGTGAAAATATTTTAAATTCCTTAATAACATCAAAATGAAAATTAAAACAATACATTTTTTAAACTTATCAAATAGGCAAAGACTTTTTCTAGAGTATGTGTTTGTTTAGCTGCTGAGTTGTGTCTGACTCTTTGCAACCCCATAGACTGTAGCCCGCCAGGCTTCTCCGTCCATGGGATTCTTCAGGCAAGAATACTGCAGTGGGTTGCCATTTCCTTCACCAAGGATATTCACAACACAGGGATCAAACCCTCGGTTCCTGCCACATATCCTGCATTGCAGGAAGATCCTTTTACCACTGAGCCACCAGGGAAGTCCAAGATTTTTGTAAGGGAAGCATCAAAGCAACTTTTCTGGTGAGTGATATGGCAAGACATCAAAACCCTAAAAATGTTTTTTATTCCTCGATTTTTCTACTTATTCCACTGTACTCTAAGGAACTTTTTTAATCCATAGAAATATAACTATAAGGATACTCGTTTCACAGTTTTCCAGAGCAAAAGAAAAATTTTTCTACAACCAAAAGTGTTCATCATTGCCTGATTGAGATAATGTGGTTATAGTATCCATATGTATCTATTTAAAGCCATGATGTAGAAGAATCTTTAATGATACAGAAGGATGGTAAACATAAAAATAGTTGCACGGGGACCTGCCTGGTGGTCCATTGGCTAAGATTCCAAGCTCCCTATGCAGGGGACTCAGGTTCGATCCCAGGGAATCAGGGAACTAACTAACTTCCACATGCCTCAGCTAGGTGTTCACGTGCCACAACCAAGACCTGACATAGCCAAATAAATAAGTAAACAAATAAAAATATTTTGTGTAAACGTTGCATAAGAGCACTTGCATATATGTTGCTTTCTCTCTTTATGCCCCAGCAAATCTCTCTATTTTCTCTTCTCTAATTTTCTGTCCTAGAGAGCCGACCCTTAGGAATTGCTCCCTGGTTTCCAATATGGTTTGGCCAATGAAGGTCATGGACAGACGTGAGGATTGCTGGAGAAAGAGGTCAGGGTAAATCATCTGTGCTCCCTGCCTGCACCCACCCAGTTCCCTCCTATGGAACAGCTTCCACTCTCAGGCTCCCTTTCCCCCGCAGGTCTAGGGAGCATAATAGCTTCCCACCATTGTAAGCACTGGCTCCCTCCTTGTGCCTTATTGACTTTCCCAACACTGCCCAAGTTTCTCTTCAAAATCCCAGTTGGGTGCCTTCTGTTTGCTGCTAGAACTCTGACTGACAGAAGACACTCTAATCCAGTTTTTGGAAATATTTACATAATAATTATCTATTGCTGCAATAACAAACTACCCTAATAACTTGGCAGCTTAGAAACATGTCCCATCTCAGAGATTCTGTGGGACTAAAATCTGGAAGTGGCATAGCTAGGCCTGGCTGCCTCAGAGTTTCTCATTACGCTGCAGTCAGCCAGGGCTGCAACCCCATCTGACGGCTCAAATGGAGATCTTCCAAACTCACTCACTTGGTTGTTGGCAAGATTCAGTTCTACAAAGAATGTGGAGTGAGTGGTTCAGTTCCTCAATGTCTGTTGACTGGAGGCCTCCCTCAGTTTCTTGCCCTGGAGGCTTTACATGTGGAAGCTTTCGACACAGCCCCTGGCTTCCATCAGAGAGAGAGCACCCAAGACAGAAGCCACAATCTTTTATAACCTAATTACACTCAAACGGAGGGGATTATACAAGGCTAGACTATAAGGCAGCGACAATCAATGGGGATAATCTTACAGGCAGTATATCAATATAATTTACAAATGCACAGAAAAAAACCTGTATGATGACTGGTTATCTTTGGGTACATTAAAAATGATTTCTATTTTCTTCCTATGTTACTGGCCATTTCTAATGAATAAACATTACTGCTGCAATTGTTACCATCCTTTACTGTTTTTGACCCTCCAAGCAGCAGCCGCTCACATGATATTGCTTAATTTCTTTGCCTTTTCCATAGGCCAATTTATATTAACCTGCCTAGATTTCACCAAGCATGAATCAGTTATCTCCCATTATTGGATTTTGTTTAGTATTTGACCCAAGAAGAAGCTCTGGCTGTGTTTCTAAAACATACATTAAAATAATCAGGATGAAATTTGCTCAGCTGATTTTTACATACTCTGCCAAAATCTCCACTTCGTTGGATGTGGAGGGAAAAAAAGGTTGCTCAGAAATGGTGGTTGCGAAGTGAAGTGAAGTGAAAGTCGCTCAGTCGTGTCCGACCCTTTGTGACCCCATGAACTATACAGTCCATGGAATGCTCCAGGCCGGGATACTGGGAATGGGTAGCCTTTCCCTTCTCCAGGGGATCTTCCCAACCCAGGGATCAAACCCAGGTCTCCTGCAGTGCAGGAGGATTCTTTACCAGCTGAGCCACAAATTATCCTAAAACCTTGTGCCTTGTGCATTTACTGCCCATCAATTTTTCGAGCCTCTCACACTGAAATACAACAAGGAAGTGCCTTTGCTGTAATTGCTCTCCTCTATTCAAGTGGCAACTGATAATTATGTCACCTGTGTGATCCCTGACACAGATGACAACAGCAAATGATTTTTCTCAGCCACTCACTGCTGAAATTCAAGGACAAATTGAGTTTTTTTTCTCTCTCTCTGCAGTAGAGGAAATAATAGGAAAACAGAAATGGGGTCCATGATCTTCCCATTTTAGGAATTTAAGACAAAAATGTCCACCGTTAAACCACAATCTTCTGGCTAATCACAAATAAGAACTTTATTAGTCTTCAAATTAATTCCATCAGCAAGTGCTAACGGCATTGGTGTCCATAACAGACTTTCTTCTTTCTAAACATCTGATCTTCCCAACTTCATTTTTTAACATGGTGTTCCTTGATTCTTACAATCTGCTAGGCTAAGAAGCCTGCCTCTTGTCCGATTTCTTAATTATCCTTGATGCCTAAACCATTGCCTAATTCTTTAGAGGAGTTCTTCCTCTCCTTTCTGCAAAACGACTTGGTTTAAGCCATCATAAATCAAAATTTAATGACCAAAAAGGTCATAAAAACCTTCTCCCAATTCTGTATCCCCATTTCCAGTTCATCTGGACAACTACGCAAGAGTAAAAGAAAAAAAAAAAGGAACCGTCTTATCTCAGGCCTTATGTAGATGACTGATTTCCCTATTTATTTTCTCAGTTAATTTAAGCTGCCGACCTGTGACTTAGATATTAAAATCAAGTCTGGGCTCCTGGTTTTTGAAAGGAAAACAGTAAAACCCAAAAGGAAGTCAATGACACTTTGAAAGACAGTTTGGCAGTTTCTTATAAATCCAAATGTAGTCTTAACATATAATCTGCAAATTGTGCTCCATGGTATTTATTTTGTGTTATTTCAAATCAGTCGAAAACTTACGTCCACTCAAAAATCTCCACATGGATGTTTGTAGCAGCTTTATTTGTAACGGCCGGAACCTGGAAATAATCAAGATGTCATTCACCAAGTAAATGGATAAATAAACTGTGGTCTACCCAGATAATAGAATGGTATTCAGTGTTGAAGAAAAAATGAGCTATCAAGCTGTGAAAAGACATGTTGGAACCTTAAACATGTGCTACTGTTTGAGAGAAGTCAATATGAAAATGCTGTATACTGGATGGTTTCCAACATTCTGGAAAAGGCAAACTGAGACTATTCTATGTGATGCTAACCGGATAGAATGTACACTGCTGAGTGATTTACCTAATGTAAAGTATGGATTTGGATGATAATAAAGTTTCAATGTAGACTTATCAACTGTAACAAACATACCCCTCTCATGAGGGATGTTGATAGTGGGGGCAGCTGTGGGGCGTAGGTGGACAGGAACCAGGGCGTATATGGGAACTCCCCAGTGAGTACTGCAGATGGAGCACTTTCTGCTCAGCTTTGCTGTGAATCTAGAACTGCTCTAAAAGATAAATTACATTGTAATAATTTTCTAAAAGGTAGTCATTGTACTATCCCCTGAGATTCCCACTGAAAACAAACTGCAGTCAAATTCTATCCTCCTCCTACAGGAGTTGGGGCCTCCCTGGTGGCTCACAGGATAAAGCATCTGCCTGCAATGTGGGAGACTCGGGTTCGATCCCTGGGTTGGGAAGATCCCCTGGAGAAGGAAATGGCAACCCACTCCAGTATTCTTGCCTGGACAATCCCATGGACAGAGGAGCCTAGTGGCCTACAGTCCACCGGGTTGCAAAGAGTCAGACTCTACTCGACTTCACTTTCACTTTCACTTTCTACAGGGGTTGGGATTAGCAAGGAAGGAGAGACTAGAGGGATGGGAGAGAGGGAGGGAAGGGGGAAGGAAGCAAAGAGAGTGCAAAGAAAGAAAGGGGATACAAAACTATATAAGAAAAGAAAAATATCTTGTCTCTGCTCCATGGGCTGGAGATGCTTTTTCTCCACCCCAAATGTTCACTGACACATGAATAAACAAAATGTGGTGCGTACATACAGTGAAACCGCGTATGTATGCTCACTCACTAAGTCTTGACCGACTCTTCCGCAACCCCATGGACTGTAGCCCACCAGGCAAGAACACTAAAGTGGGTTGCCATTTCCTTCTCCAGGGGATCTTCCCAACCCAGAGATCAAACTCACGTCTCCTGCATTGGCAGGCAGATTCTTTACCACTGAGCCACCTGGGAAGCCCCTTTGCTTGTTACCTTATGTCAAACAAACAGCAGTCCTCCATTCAAAAGGGCATGACCTTTTACTCCTCTGAGTTACCAGCATGAGTCCTAAATGAACACTTTAGGCTTCATGCTACACACTGAATAGTAATCTTCTCCATCCAGCCCCAGGCGAACCAATTAGAGCTCAAAAAATCACTTTAAAAGGTGACTTAATACCTTTGTCATTTCTCAGGTCTGATGTTACTGACATTGCAAAATGGCCTCTGTTCCCCCAAATAATCACAAGAGAGCGTCGTGTCACTTGGGTGCAAGCCCCATGTCCTCTGTTAACTTTTAGTTCCTCTTTGCAGGTTTTACTCCTCAACAGACATTTTATATTCTTACCTGAATCACTGGGCCCAAGACTACTGCTTCAAGCTCCTGGCCTGCCAGGCACCTTTCTCTGCTCTTGATCCCCCAGGGAAGTTGATCTTCTCCACACCTTCTGCCTCAGGGCTTGTGCACAAACTCAACCCCCACTTCCACACCTTTTCCATATTACCTGACCTCTACTGACGGCTCAGCTTACTGTGGTTTCCTGAGACGTGTCTTTTCTGTCACATCGCCCTCATCGTATTATTTCTCCTGTAGCTTTTCCCCCGCACTTCTCATAACTTGTAATTCTATGTTTGTATGCTCATCTGTCTCCACCACTAGATTATGGAAACCATGAATGGGGACTTTCCTCTCAGTCTGGAGAATCCGCCTTGCAGTGCAAGAGATGAGGGTTCCATCCCTGGTTAGGGAACTAAGATCTCACATGCCACGGAGCAACTAAGCCGGCGCAGGACAACTAAGACCTGATGCAGCTTAATAAATAAATGAGAATAAAATCCATGAAGATAAGGTCCACGTCTATCAAGTTCACCACTGTACTCAGCACCAGACACATAGGAGGAGTTCAGCTGTTGGAAGAATGAAGGACAGGAGAGAGGACAGGAGGAAGGGAATGAAGGAGACCATAAGAAACAGTTGCATCTTCAGGCATGTAGCAAAGCTGATGTGCATTGGGAAGATTCATCGGGCAGCCAAGACTTCTGGAGACCAATTCTAGAGGGTCTGTGATGCTATGTGAATCTTCAGGTGTCCTTTCCTCCAGAAAACTATTCCTCCTCTATATCTGAGGGTTGAAAAGCAAAGGATGTCAATTCAGAGCATGTGGTCCTGACAAAGGAGCATATATAATCCATACAGCAATCCCTAGCCTAATTTCCCTGATCCATGCCCCTCCCAGAGTTCACGGTCATTGGCCTGCCATAGTATTCACTCAAGAGATGAGCTCTCCAGACTTCCCTGGTGGTTCAGTGGCTAAGACTCTGGGCTCCCAATGCAAGGGGCCTGGGTTTGATCCTGGTTAGGGAACTAGATCCCACATGCTGCAACTAAAAAAGATATCGCATGCCATAACTGCATGCAAGACCCACTGCAGCCAAAATAAATAAATAAATAAATTTTTTTTTACAAAAAGAAATGAAATAAGCTCTTTCAGTAGCACAAGTGAATCCAACTAGTGCAGTGAGAAACCAGTTGTGCTATGACCTGGTTGGAAATATAGAATGGCCATTTCACAAAAGCAAGTACTCATCTCTCTTTTTAAAAGTCATTGAGAAAAAAATAAATAAATAAAAGTCATTGAGATGATTGATGAGATTGTGTTGCTTGCAGATAATTAAACAAGAAGACTAAAGAAGAACCTAGATCTTATCTTAGTAAATACAGAGAAAAAAATCATTGAAAATAAGCTTCAAAAAAGCTAGAATACAGTTGGCTAATCCCTCAGAAACAAAGTGATTTTTCTATAGTGTTTTAATTATAAAGTCTTTTCCCATGCAATATATGGTTTACTCTCGGCAAGTACTCAGCAAGTACTCTACCTACACAAGTACTCATAGTATGCTTACTTTATGCTTGCATATAATGAATTTTTTAAAAAGTTTTATTAAATTTGTTACAATATTGATTCTGTTTTATGTTTTGGTCTTTTGCTGTGAGGCATGCAGGATCTTAGCTCCCCAACCAGGGATTAAACCTGCATCCCTTGCATTGGAAGGTGAAGTCGTAACCACTAGACCACCAGGGAAGTCCCTACAATGAATTTTCAATTCATGAAAATAGGCAGAACCACTGTTGTGCTGTTTCAACAATTGATCAATAGTAATCAGTTCAGTTTCAGTTCAGTTGCTCAGTCATGTCTGACTCTTTGCGACCCCATGAACCACAGCACACCAGGCCTCCCTGTCCATCACCAACTCCCAGAGTCCACCCAAACCCATGTCCATTGTGTCAGTGATTACATCCAACCATCTCATCCTCTGTCGTCCCCTTCTCCTCCTGCCTTCAATCTTTCCCAGCATCAGGGTCTTTTCAAATGAGTCAGCTCTCCCTATCAGGTAGCCAAAGTACTGGAGTTTCAGCTTCAACATCAGTCCCTCCAATGAACACCCAGGACTGATTTCCTTTAGGATGGACTGGTTGGATCTCCTTGCAGTCCATAATAGTGAAGAGGAAAAGTTAAAATTTTTACATAACTTTCTGCCCTTTCTGCCTCTGTAACTCAGCTTACTCCTTGCAAAGTCTAGATCACATAGGTTCCAGAAAGTGGGGACTCACAATACTAGGAACTGGAGCTTATCTCATTCACTCTTGTCCTACTCTTTGAGATGGCCCTAGCCCCTACAAACCCGCAAACCTGCTTAATCATGCCTGTCCGTGTATAAAAACTGTAACCCCTTTGTCTGGGGCTCAGAGCATGGAGTGTTAACTCCTCTGGGCCTGCCGGCATAATAAACCTGAATTCTCCAATTCTCCAAGTATGGTGCTTGCTTTCTCAAGTACTGGTTTTTGCAATAATAGTAGATGATTATATTATACTATCTTTCTTCTCTACTTGCATTTCTTCTCAGCTTCTAAATTAGTCCTCTAAAACAAAGCTTAGATGGACAAGAAAATTGGGACAGAACTTATGATCAATATTTAATGTATATTATCTGCCTATCTTCTTCTCTAAATATTTTACAATTAATGATGAGACTCATTTGTAATTTTTTTTAAAAGGTTGATTTTAACTATGTATTTTTTTCTAATGAAAGTTTATATTGTTGTTTAGTGGCTCAGTCATATCTGACTGTTTGTGACTCTGTGCACAGGGTTTCCCAGGCAAAAATACTGGAGTGAGTTGCCATTGCCTTCTCCAGGGGATCTTCCCAACCCAGGGATCGAACCTGTGGCTCCTGCCAGGTCTCCTGCATTGCAGGTGGATTCTTTTACTGCTGGGTCACCAGTGAAGCCCAAAGCCCATGAAAGTTTATAGCATTTGTCAATTGCTTTAGGCAGGAATTTGAAGATGAGGGCCAAGTTTCATATGCATTGTATGCTTATTTATCAAAGAATCATGCAAAATATTGCAAGCGAATCATGCACAATATTGCATCAGGGCCTGGGCTGAACCAAGATCTGCCTTTGAAACAACTTCAGAGTGTGTCTTCTTGCAGTTCTGTCTCATTGGAAATGACAAACTAAGATACACATGGAGCGTTTTATCTGCCTTGTTTGCTGTGAAACATCTAATTGTTGAGACAACACCGGACTAGAATGGTCTAAAGAATTGGTGGAAACCTGAGACTGCAAACTCTCGGAGCCAACATAACACACCTGTACCTTGTATGCATGGCAGCTGTACCTGTCCACATAGGTGAGGAAGGCCAGAGGACCGGGAATCTGAATAGCAGCTGGGTCCCTCAGTGAGGGACTGTGTGTGTGGTCTGTATCCATCTAAAAAGCTAAGAAAAGATGCTGTTAGGCAAATCTTTCTGGATCTCCAGAGTCTGACAGCCATTTAGAACCTGTAACTACCACTGGGCTGATACAAACATATTAACTGAAGTCCCTTTTTTTCCTGAAATGTCTTCTGTCTGATGCTTTACAATAATTTATTCATCCTTGCAAAAATAATATCTACCCTTCAGACTTTTTTTTAATATAAAAGAAACTGTGTGGGGACTTCCTTGATTTAGTGGCTGACTCCACGCTCCCAAAGCAGAGGGCTCAAGTTTGATTCCTGTTCGAGGAACTAGAACCCACACGCTGCAACTAAGAGTTCAGAAGCTGCAACTAAAACTCCTGCACACCGCGACAAAGATAAGGCGGGGTGATGCAACTAAAACCTGGGGCAGCTAAATAAATAAATATATACATAAATAAAGAGAAACTGAGTGTACAGCTTTGCAGGTTGTGTGCCGCATGGCTCCAAGAGGTGACAATCACAGAGTAGTTCTCATGAATGTTTCACGCAGCGCTCATTGCACAGCTCTGGGAGACAAACATTGCATTTCATTCCGTGTAACTGGCAAGCCTCGGAGCGGTAGTGCACAGCCTACCCAGCCTTACACGGCAGCCCTCGATCTACCTCAGTTTGAAGTTTGTTAGTTCTAAAACTGGACCTGCCTTGGAGTAGAGAAAGAGAGGATTTTGCACTAAATGATACTGCTGCTTGGCCCCAAATCTCTTTGGTTCACCGGCAGTTGTAGTAAACAGTCCCTGACACAATGACAACATCTCAACTCAGGAATCAGTGTCTCTTGTCCTCTATCTGAATTCTCTCCTGCTCCAAGAGCTTGGCGGGCACAATCAAGGAGTGTAGGTAAGTCAGTGCTCCACCCTTCACTCTTTAACAGGGACATTTCGTACATGTTCTACATCGTTTCTCAGAGGTCCCCAGGATAACCGAGCCCTAGTTGCCCCTAGCCCTAACCAGCTATTTTATGCACACTTTATCACTTTTTCCCCTTTCCTGTCTCACTTTTTCCACTTCCTCGTTTGTGCTTCCAGGAAGTGTCTCCCCAAAAAACTACCTGCATCCAAGTCTTTGTCTCAGGGTCTGCTGTAGAAGAAACTGAAATTGAGACAGATGCCCTTAGGAACAGATGACCTTAGTTGGTTCTGTATCCTGAGTGCTGGTCTGGGGCAAAATGCTCATTGGATGAATGAATGAATAATTCTCACACAGGGCAATGGACTGCCTCTACTGATCAGGAAGGTGAGAAGTGATAACAAATTAAGCAATGAGTTTTCATGCCTCAAACTGCATCTGTGACAACGTGACAGGAAACTCAGCTGCCCATCACAGAGCCAACAAAGCGTGCTGCATTTCAGATGAAAATGACTGCTCCTTGAGCAAGCACTGACATAGTTCACGTTGTAATTTTGAGTGGGGAGAAGTATAAGACCCTTTGTATTTATGCTATAGAAGGTCTTTCTCTACCCCTCAAATTCTCTTCAAGCTCTTAGTAAAATAGCTGCAGACACCCCCAATCTGATCTGGGACACAAAGCCTTGAGATAATCTAGCTTTGGAAAAATGACAAGTGCATCTTCTTTCTAACCAGAGAAAGATATAAGACTCTGGGGACGAGGAATTATAAATCCATTTCTTTGTTCTTTAAAATCACTGCTTTATCTCTGATCCTCAACAATGCTTTTTTTCTCCCTCTCTAATTCAAGAAGGAATACATGTGCAAAGGGTGTGAAATTAACAGAATGCATGCACAATCTCAATAAATAAACATGAAAACCTTTTCGTTGCACATCACTAGCTTCATTCAATTAGTATCATGTTAAAACACTGTTGCATTGCACAACCTTTTGATTTGTGGAAAAACTAAATAAAATAAACAAAAAGCTAGTGAATTTAAAAAAAGTCTAAAATTCTTCTATTTCTACCAGAGTACTCAGCCAAACATGGAAGCAGCAAAATCTGTCTTCCAGAATTCTCATTTCCATCTCAGAACCCCTTTAGTCCTCCTGGTTAATACACTTCTCCCATCCAGTACCACAGTCTTCCTCTTTGCAGTCAACTCACTGTCCAGAATGTTAGCTGATACCTAAGGCAAGGAGAGTGGTTTAACACATTCACAGCAAACACATTACAAAAATCCTCACTTTGCCTCATTTTGTGCATGCAAACATTGCTAATCTATTGCTGAAACATCACACAGCTCAACAAGTTGCTGCCAGCAGACAGCAGCTGGCAATAAGAATTGGTACCAGAAAATCACGCCTTCAGCTAATCTTTACAGAACTCCAACTACGTTCCAGTCACTATTCTCACTCAAGGAATGAAAATGAAAATGAAAAAGCAATGTCCTTGATGACATGCTAGAGTGGTGAGCACAACAGACAGTATGTTCCTGTCTGTTGAGTATGAGGCATCAGCATTTTAATAAGTGCTTTTGAAAACAGAAAACTCTGAACATCCAAAAGAGTGAACCTACAGGAGTAAATGGTGTGGGTGCTTTCGGCTGCATACACCATCCTGACATTTTCATTAAAGCTTCCAGCCAAAAGACAAGCAATTCTAGTACTGCATCATTAGGTCAATTATCTCATATTGATTACAAATTCAGACACAAAGGAAGGAGGTACATAAATTGAGTAGAGTGTCCCTTTTTTTCACTTCTTCCCAACACTCTGCATGAGGACTATTTGCCAGGTGCTAAACTATGCATGGACCTGACATTCCAGGTTCCTAGCAATATTGCTTTTTACAGCATTGGACCTTGCTTCTATCACCAGTCCCATCCACAGCTGGGTATAGTTTTTGCTTTGGCTCCATCCCTTCATTCTTTCTGGAGTTATTTCTCCACTCATCTCCAGTAGCATATTGGGCACCTACTGACCTGGGGAATTCCTCTTTCAGTATCCTATCATTTTGCCTTTTCATACTGTTCATGGGGTTCTCAAGGCAAGAATACTGAATTGGCTTGCCATTCCCTTCTCCAGTGGACTACATTCTGTCAGACCTCTCCACCATGACCCGCCCATCTTGGGTTGCCCCACAGGCATGGCTTGGTTTCCCTGAGTTAGACAAGGCAGTGGTCCTAGTGTGATTAGATTGACTAGTTTCCTGTGAGTATGGTTTAACTGTGTCTGCCCTCTGATGCCCTCTTGGAACACCTACTGTCTTACTTGGGTTTCTCTTACCTTGGACTTGGGGTATCTCTTCACGGCTGCTCCAGCAAAGTGCAGCCGCTGCTCTTTACCTTGGACGAGGGGTATCTCCTCACGGCCGCCCCTCCTGACCTTGAAGGTGGAGTGGCTCCTCTAGGCCCTCCTGTGCCCGCACAGCCACCACTCCTTGGACGTGGGGTAGCTCCTCTCAGCCACTGCCCCTGACCTCAGACGTGGGGTAACTCCTCCCGGCTGCCACCCCTCGGGCATGGGGTCCTCCTGGCTTCTGCCCCTGACCTCGGACATGGGTAGCTCCTCTTGGCCACACTAAGTGCGCCGGTCACAGCCGCCTGCACTAAGTGCTCCAGAATTGGTAGTGGTCAAACAAGAGATGGCAAGAGTGAACGTCAACATTCTAGGAATCAGCGAACTAAAATGGACTAGAATGGGTGAATTTAACTCAGATGACCATTATATCTACTACTGCGGGCAGGAATCCCTCAGAAGAAATGGAGTAGCCATCATGATCAACAAAGGAGACCGAAATGCAGTACTTGGATGCAATCTCAAAAACAACAGAATGATCTCTGTTCGTCTCCAAGGCAAACCATTCAATATCATGGTAATCCAAGTCTATGCCCCAACCAGTAACGCTGAAGAAGCTGAAGTTGAATGGTTTTATGAAGACCTACAAGACCTTTTAAAACTAACACCCAAAAAGATGTCCTTTTCATTATAGGGGACTGGAATGCAAAAGTAGGAAGTCAAGAAACACCTGGAGTAACAGGCAAATTTGGCCTTGAAATGTGGAATGAAGCAGGGCAAAGACTAATAGAGTTTTGCCAAGAAAATGCACTGGTTATAGCAAACACCCTCTTCCAACAACACAAGAGAAGACTCTACACATAGACATCACCAGATGGTCAACACCAAAATCAGATTGATTATGTTCTTTGCAGCCAAAGATGGAGAAGCTCTGTATAGTCAACAAAAACAAGACCGGGAGCTGACTATGGCTCAGATCGTGAACTCCTTGTTGCCAAATTCAGACTTAAATTGAAGAAAGTAGGGAAAACCACTAGACCATTCAGGTATGACCTAAATCAAATACCTTATGATTATACAGTGGAAGTGAGAAATAGATTTAAGGGACTAGATTTAATAGATAGAGTGCCTGATGAACTATGGATGGAGGTTCATGACATTGTACAGGAGACAGGGATCAAGACCATCCCCATGGAAAAGAAATGCAAAAAAGCAAAATGGCTGTCTGGGGAGGCCTTACAAATAGCTGTAAAAAGAAGAGAAGCGAAAAGGAAAGGAGAAAAGGAAAGATATAAGCATCTGATTGCAGAGTTCCAAAGAATAGCAAGGAGAGATAAGAAAGCCTTCCTCAGTGATCAATGCAAAGAAATAGAGGAAAACAACAGAATGGGAAAGACTAGAGATCTCTTCAAGAAAATGAGAGATACCAAAGGAACATTTCATGCAAAGATGGGCTCGATAAAGGACAGAAATGGTATGGACCTAACAGAAGCAGAAAATATTAAGAAGAGGTGGTAAAAATACACAGAACTGTACAAAAAAGAGCTTCATGACCCAGATAATCACGATGGTGTGATCACTCACCTAGAGCCAGATATCCTGGAATGTGAAGTCAAGTGGGCCTTAGAAAGCATCCCTACGAACAAAGCTAGTGGAGGTGATGGAATTCCAGTTGAGCTATTTCAAATCCGGAAAGATGATGCTGTGAAAGTGTTGCATTCGATATGCCAGCAAATTTGGAAAACTCAGCAGTGGCCACAGGACTGGAAAAGGTCTGATTTCATTCCAATCCCAAACAAAGGCAATGCCAAAGAATGCTCAAACTACCACACAATTGCACTCATCTCACACGCTACTAAAGTAATGCTCAAAATTCTCCAAGCCAGGCTTCAGCAATACATGAACTGTGACCTTCCAGATGTTCAAGCTGCTTTTAGAATAGGCAGAGGAACCAGAGATCAAATTGCCAACATCCGCTGGATCATGGAAAAAGCAAGAGAGTTCCAGAAAAACATCTATTTCTGCTTTATTGACTATGCCAAAGCTTTTGACTGTGTGGATCACAATAAACTGTGGAAAATTCTGAAAGAGATGCGAATACCAGACCACCTGACCTGCCTCTTGAGAAACCTGTATGCAGGTTAGGAAGCATACAGAAGCATACAGAAGCATAGGAAAAGGAGTACATCAGGGCTGTATATGGTCACCCTGCTTATTTAACTTCTATGCAGAGTACATCATGAGAAACGCTGGGCTGGAAGAAGCACAAGCTGGAATCAAGATTGCTGGGAGAAATATACCTCAGATATGCAGATGACACCACCCTTATGGCAGAAAATGAAGAGGAGCTAAAAAGCCTCTTGATGAAAGTGAAAGAGGAGAGTGAAAAAGTTGGCTTAAAGCTCAACATTCAGAAAACGAAGATCATGGCATCTGGTCCCATCACTTCATGGGAAATAGATGGGGAAACAGTAGAAACAGTGTCAGACATTATTTTGGGGGGCTCCAAAATCACTGCAGATGGTGACAGCAGCCATGAAATTAAAAGACGCTTACTCCTTGGAAGAAAAGTTATGACCAACCTAGATAGCATATTGAAAAGCAGAGACATTACTTTGCCAACGAAGGTCTGTCTAGCCAAGGCTATGGTTTTCCCAGTGGTCATGTATGGATGTGAGAGTTGGACTGTGAAGAAAGCTGAGTGCCGAAGAATTGATGCTTTTGAACTGTGGTGCTGGAGAAGACTCTTGAGAATCCCTTGGAATGCAAGGAGATCCAACCAGTCTATTCTGAAGGAGATCAACCCTGGGATTTCTTTGGAAGGAAGGATGCTAAAGCTGAAACTCCAGTACTTTGGCCACCTCATGCGAAGAGTTGACTCATTGGAAAAGACTCTGATGCTGGGAGGGATTGGGGGCAGGAGGAGAAGGGGACGACAGAGGATGAAATGGCTGGATGGCATCACCAACTCGATGGACGTGAGTCTGAGTGAACTCTGGGAGTTGGTGATGGCCAGGAAGGCCTGGCGTGCTGCGATTCATGGGGTTGCAAAGAGTTGGACACAACTGACAGACTGAACTGAACTGAAACTATGCATGAGGATACAAAATGATTACGTTCCATTCTTTGCCGTTGTACTGCTCACAGTGTCACAGGGGATATGGAGGACATCTTCACATTGTTTCTGATCTCCCACCCTTGTAGCTTACTTGACATTCAACCTGGCTCTGACTAACTATAGCCAGATCTTTACTCTGATGCTCACCGTAACCATCATACTACCTTCACCCTGAACCTGACCCTCACTCTACCTTGACTCTGAGAATGACCCTGATCCTGATTATATACACCTTCCTCTTGTGTCACACTGATACTAACTCTGACTCTGATCCTCACCCTGACTCTCCCCTAAACAGTGACCCTACATTGCCGCCTTATCCTTGATCTTAATCCTCACCTTGTTTCTGAAGCTGAACTCAACTTTACCCCAGATTTGACCCTTATGTGGCCTCCCTCTGTTCCTGATTCCCACAGTGAACCCAAGAGTAACCTTGATCTCAACCCGCCCTCAACACCCTGACACTGCCTTACAGCACGCTTGCCCTCCACCTGACTCTGATTTCTGCTTTCACTCTGACTATAAACCTTGCATTGACCATGACTCTTAGGTTGACCTTGACACGCATTTTGACCCTGATTCTGAGCCTGATCCTTTCTGTGACCCGAAGCTCACACTCACCGTAACAGTGACCCTGAACCTCACCGTCAAGCCTGTCTCTGATCCTCTTCTTGACACAAAACTTGGTCCTGACCCTCCTTATTAACCTCTCTGTGACCTGAACCCTACCCTCATCCTGAACCTGACAGCCTCTATCATCATGAACTACTTAATCAATATCTTGACCTTTTCCAGAGCCTGATACTGACCCTGATTCTTATTATGACCTGGGCTCTGATGGGAGCCTTGCCTTCATCAGGATGAACTTGAATATGAAATCTTGTACAATTATACTCTGGTTTTATCAAGATTCCTTGTAACTCAAGATAAGAATGTATTTTTGAAAACTAGGTATACTTTTGAAGTTTTGAATTCATACTACATGCTTTCAAATATGCTGTTTTGATTTGTGTTAAGATAGTCTGCCTCAAAGTAAGAAAGTGCAGTTGAGAAGAACACGTGGTCCTCGTTGATTTGCCTCAGAGTATCGGCTCAATTTTGTTAATTCTAAGTCATTAAGAATTTTCTGTAGATATGAAGGTTTTCCTTTCCTTCGGCTAAATAAAAGTAAGTTTTTATTTTTTGGTAGCATCAAGACCATCATCTTTATTAGAGATGAAACTTTGATTCTGAGCTTGATTTCCTCTTTACACCTTGTCTGTACACATATATACAGTTCTCAACTATGTTTGCTTTAACTTGCAAAAAGAAGTTATTGTTGGAAACAATTTATAAATATGAGCTCTTTCACATACACAACTTAGGCAAGCCTTAAGCTTGAAGCTTGTTCAAACTCAGGAAGAAAAAGCAGTTGAGAGGAAATGCATTTGAGTTTTGTTTTTGTTTTTTCCTCGCATAAATCTTGCATATGTCTCAGTTTAGGCAAGCAAGAAACAGTATTGAGAACAATTCATATTGGTGCAAATCGGCTCAGCCTCACACAATCCTTTCACAAGAAAGTCCTTGTTTCTCCTTAGAGTAAACCGAGATAAACGTGAGGACAGCAAAACAGAGTTGTTTCAAAGGTACACGCTTCCCTGAAGACAAAAAGATATAAAACATTGTTTATAAACCATAATGACCCCGTATTAACTGACCCCTTATTTCTTAAACTATAAGTGAGTTAAAATATGCACAAACTTTTGGGTGACAATACATATATATTTGTATTTGTCTTATCAAAAATTTTAATTAATATGAGATAAACACCAAAAAATTACCTGGATGGCTTTTAACTTTCTGTCCTCTAGGTGTCACTTATGACTACAGAAAAAGAAAGAAAAGAATGATTACTTCAATTAAAAATAAGAATTAATGCAGTTGATTGAGAGATTCTATTCGATTTTCTATGTGTTTCTTTTAAAAAGTTGCTGCAGTTCATTCACATAATAAATGTAATATGATCTATATATTGCTTTATTTAGTAAACTAGCAATTACATTACATTTTAGAGCTGTAAGTATAAACTTTAAATTACTACCTAATTACAAGTTTGTGTAGCCACAAAAATACTGGATTATAGAACTGGCCCAGTTTTCTAACAACACCCAGTCTACAGCAAACCCTTCGCTTCCCTAGACCTTCCCCAAATCATCCAACAAAAGTCCAAATTCTGTAAGAGTTATTCGTAACAGTCTCCTATTGAGACACCCTGTGGCGCACCGGAGCTGTGCATTCTCCCTCCATGCAACCGGTAATAAGCCCAGGTTATTCAATGACAGGTATGTTCCCAGGAGTCACTGATTCAAGGGCTCTGACAAATCAGATGCACACATGGGCACAGGCCTTGTGGGGTAAGCCTGCATAGAGTTAGAAGACCTTTTTTCTTGCCATTTCAAAAATGTTAAAATAATAGAAAATAAAGACTATTTTCAGAAAAAAGCTGGATGGTTTTAAACTTTCTACCTTCTGGGTATCTTTAATGTTTAAAGAAGAAAATAGGAGTTGCTTACTTTAATTAAAGATACTAAATAATTAACAATATTAACTAATTGATGCTAATTTATATAAATTTTAATGGAAACTATACTAGGTATAATGATTTCACAGACATACAGACCTGTATATAGGGTAATTTTATTTTAAAGCTATTATCAGAAACTTGAAATTATCTCCTACTTATATGTTTGCATGTATGTATATGCTTGAATTCATACAAATAAATGTATATCGATAGACCCTTTACTAAAATGCATTACATAAATAATGTTAAGAAATAAATTTGAATTTAAGATTTTCATGTAAAGTTATTATTTTAATCCGGGATAAACAGAGGTTACTTTTATCACCAAATTATTGTTAATTCTCAATGCTTTATGCATACTCTTTCACTGTTCTGTTGAAATTCCCTTGTGTAGCCCTGACCGAATTTTACTTGTTAATGGTAAAAAAAAAAAAAAAAAAATGCCATTGCAAACTTGAATCCATGCCTAAAATATGGACCACAGACCAGCAGGTAGAGACACCCAGCGCGTGCGTTCCTGCCGCTAAAGCGAGCCCGCTGGCCTGCCCAGCGCAAGCGCACTTTCTCGAAGGAACAGGTAGTCACAATCTGATGTTTATCTGAGCCTCGACCCCCCCCCCAGCTGTGTCGTTCTTCCTTTTGAGGAAGAAAGAAGACGCAACAGATCTTCCTATAAACCTTTATCCTTGCCGCTAACGGGCACGCCAGGGGCTGCGTAGGGCTCCCTCGCGCTGGAATTTGCAAAGACTCAAGGGTTTTTGAAAGCTTAGTTAATTTTAGTTCTAAAATTCCTTTAGTCTTCTGGGTTGTTGTTGACTCGTAGGTGATAAGGACAGTGGAGTTTCTGTGTAAAAGCACTTAATTGCAGTGATAGTGAAATGAGTGTCTCAGTCATTAAAGGAGTAAGTGGGAATTCCCCTGGTGGGAAAACAAAACCCCCACCCCCCACCCCCTACTCCACCCCAAGTTTGGGGATAACTCTCCAGCAAAGAAAAGCTTAGATGCACTCTGACAGTAAATATACAATGGAAGCAACAAATTCCTAATTTACTGCAAAAAGTATTTGTATTAAGTCCATTCAGAAGTATTTAAAGGACCCTGGGGCTCTTGGTTCCTGTTCTGGATCCACCCACCTTGACAGTTTAAAGGTTGTATGGTTGGCAAGTAAGACTTGTTTAAGATGTCCTTTTCATTATAGGGGTCTGGAATGCAAAAGTAGAAAGTCAAGAAACACCTGGAGTAACAGGCAAATTTGGCCTTGGAGTACGGAATGAAGCAGGGCAAAGGCTAATAGAGTTTTGCCAAGAGAACGCACTGGTCATAGCAAACACTCTATTCCAACAACACAAGAGAAGACTCTACACATAGACATCACCAGACGGTCAGTGCTGAAACCAGACTGATTACATTTTTCAGCCAAAATTGGAGAAGCTCTATACAGTCAGCAAAAACAAGACCGGGAACTGACTATGGCTCAGAGCATGAACTCCTTGTTGCCAAATTCAGACTTAAATTGAAGAAAGTGGGGAAAACCACTAGACCATTCAAGGTATGACCTAAATCAAATCCCTTACGGTTATACAGTGGAAGTGAGAAATAGATTTAAGGGACTAGATTTAATAGATAGAGTGCCTGATGAACTATGGACGGAGGTTGGTGATATTGTACAGGAGACAGAGATCAAGACCATCCCCATGGAAAAGAAATGCAAAAAAGCAAAATAGCTGTCTGGGGAGGCCTTACAAATAGCTGTGAAAAGAAGAGAAGCGAAAAGCAAAGGAGAAAAGAAAGATATAAGCATCTGAATGCAGAGTTCCAAAGAATAGCAAAGAGAGATAAGGAAGCCTTGCTCAGCAATCAGTGCAAAGAAATAGAGGAAAACAATAGAATAAGAAAGACTAGAGATCTCTTCAAGAAAATTGGAGATACCAAGGGAATATTTCATGCAAAGATGGGCTCGATAAAGGACAGAAATGGTATGGACCTAACAGAAGCAGAAGATATTAAGAAGAGATGGCAAGAATACACAGAAGAACTGTACAAAAAAGAGCTTCATGACCCAGATAATCACGATGGTGTGATCACTCACCTAGAGCCAGATATCCTGGAATGTGAAGTCAAGTGGGCCTTAGAAAGCATCACTACGAACAAAGCTAGTGGAGGTGATGGAATTCCAGTTGAGCTATTTCAAATCCGGAAAGATGATGCTGTGAAAGGGCTACACTCAATATGCCAGCAAATTTGGAAAACTCAGCAGTGGCCACAGGACTGGAAAAGGTCCATTTTCATTCCAATCCCAAAGAAAAGCGATGTCAAAGAATGCTCAAACTACCACACAATTGCACTCATCTCACACGCTACTAAAGTAACGCTCAAAATTCTCCAAGCCAGGCTTCAGCAATATGTGAACCGTGACCTTCCAGATGTTCAAGCTGCTTTTAGAAAAGGCAGAGGAACCAGAGATCAAATTGCCAACATCCGCTGGATCAGGGAAAAAGCAAGAGAGTTCCAGAAAAACATCTACTTCTGCTTTATTGACTATGCCAAAGCCTTTGACTGTGTGGATCACAACAAACTATGGAAAATTCTGAGAGAGATGGAAATACCAGACCACCTGACCTGCCTCTTGAGAAACCTGTATGCAGGTCAGGAAGCAACAGTTAGAACTGGTCATGGAACAACAGACTGGTTCCAAATAGGAAAAGGAGTACATCAAGGCTGTATATTGTCACCCTGCTTATTTAACTTATATGCAAGTACATCATGAGAAACGCTGGGCTGGAAGAAGCACAAGCTGGAATCAAGATTGCTGGGAGAAATATCAATAACCTCAGATATGCAGATGACACCACCCTTTTGGCAGAAAGTGAAGAGGAACTAAAAAGCCTCTTGTTGAAAGTGAAAGAGGAGAGTGTCAAAGTTGGCTTAAAGCTCAACATTCAGAAAACGAAGATCATGGCATCTGGTCCCATCACTTCATGGGAAATATGTGGGGAAACAGTGGAAACAGTGTCAGATTTTGGGGGGGCTCCAAAATCACTGCAGATGGTGATTGCAGCCATGAAATTAAAAGACGCTTACTCCTTGGAAGAAAAGTTATGACCAACCTAGATAGCATATTGAAAAGCAGAGATATTACCTTGCCAACAAAGGTCCATCTAGTCAAGGGTATGGTTTTTCCAGTAGTCATGTATGGATGTGAGAGTTGGACTGTGAAGAAAGCTGAGCACCAAAGAATTGATGCTTTGGAGCTGTGGTGTTGGAGAAGACTCTTGAGAGTCTCTTGGACTGCAAGGAGATCCAACCAGTCCATTCTAAAGATCAGTCCTGGGTGTTCACTGGAAGGACTGATGCTGAAGCTGAAACTCCAGTACTTTGGACACCTCATGCTAAGAGTTGACTCATTGGAAAAGACCCTGATGCTGGGAGGGATTGGGGGCAGGAGGAGAAGGAGACAACAGAGGATGAGATGGCTGGATGGCATCACCGACTCGATGGACATGAGTTTGAGTAAACTCCGGAAGTTGGTGATCGACAGGGAGGCGTAGCATGCTGTGATTCATGGGGTGGCAAAGAGTCAGACAGGACTGAGTGACTGAACTCAACTGAACTGATGTTGAAATGATACTGTTCCAGATTTATCTTTGCTTCCTGGGCAATGTCATGAAAAACTGTTGTTAAACTCCCTTCTGCAATTGTTTTGGCATAAGCAGCCATCCAGAAATGTAATGAACATCCCAAGTTGAATTAGGGATGTGTTTCTGACATTTTTTTTTTAATTTCTCAAAGATTTCTCTTGTCTGCTTGATTATAAGAGTATTTATCTAGGTAAAAAGAATTTTTTAACATAGTAATCGTCTGGTGAAGCTTTGCTATGAGATTCTAAGTCTTAGTCTTTGACCTTTTATTTTTCATTACAGCTATTTTCTTAGGCACAACAAAGTACCTAAAAGTTCTTTAATGTGTTGTCCAATGGCACCCCACTCCAGTACTCTTGCCTGGAAAATCCCATGGACGGAGGAGCCTAGTAGGCTGCAGCCATGGGGTCGCAAAGAGCGACTTCCCTTTCACTTTTCACTTTCATGCACTAGAGAAGGCAACGGCACCCCACTCCAGTACTCTTGCCTGGAGAATCCCAGGGACGGGGGAGCCTGGTGGGCTGCCGTCTATGGGGTCACACAGAGTCGGACACGACCGAAGTGACTTAGCAGTAGCAGCAGCCACTTTATTTAGATTTTCAAGGTTAGAAAAACCTTATATATATATATATATATATATATATATATATATATATATATATATATATATATATATATATGTTTATTTATTTATTTATTTATTTATTTAATTTGTTTGGCTGCACTGGCTCTTAGCTCCAGCATGTGGAATCTCTGACCTTCACTGTGGAATTTTTTGTTATGGCATGCAGGATCCTTTAGTTCCAACGTGCAGAATCTTTGGTTGCAGAATGCAGTCATTTGTTCCCTGACCGGGGATTGAACCTGGGCCCGCTGCATTGGGACCAAGGAGTCCTAGCCACTGGACCACCGGGGAAATCCCAGAAACACCTTTATTTCTAAGTAACTCTGAATTTGTGAGCTACCTCAAGAGCATATTTGTATAAATACTTGCACTTTTATTTTTTGAGAGTAGGCAACCACGAATGAGGACAATTATGCTAGTCATCTGAACTCATTTATTTGTGGAAGCTGTCCGTCTAAAGGATGACTTAACTTTGTTAAAAAGGATGGTTTTTAACTTTCAACAGATTGGATCAGGGCTATCCAAGGGACTTGCTGAGAAAGTGGTTGAAGAGTATGCAAAAAACATAAGCGTTAATAGTTAACCAACAGTTAACATTTGGCGACAAAAAGGAACTTCTGTTGATCTGGGCATAAAGCAATCATTTTACAGAAAAGGCTCAAAGTTTAATATTATTCCTTGGGCACTTCACTTGTGTAACAGATTGTAGAAAAGATCCATACCTATTCCGTGTGCACCAAGACATGTGTGCTCAGTTACTCAGTTGTGTCCGACTCTTTGCAACCCCTATGGTCTGTAGCCTGCCAGGCTCCTCTGTCCATGGGATTCTCCAGTCAAGAATATTGGAGTGAGTTGCCATTTCTTCCTTCAGGGGATCTTCCCAACCCAGGGATCAAACCCACATCTCCTGTGTCTGCTGCTTTGGCAGGCAGATTCTTTACCCTCGAACCACCTGAGAAGCTCAAGAAATACATAGACATAAAACATATGAGTAGATAATTTAAATTAATTTAAATATTAATTTTAATTTAAATATTTAATTTAAAAATAATTTAAATTGTCAGTATACCAAATAAAATATCATCTTAAATTTATTATGTGAATGAAGTGCACAACTTTTAAAAACAAACAGACAATCACCTCTTATGCACACACCTGTATCTCTGCAGTGCAGTAGCTGTCCACACCAAGTACTTTCTTTAAATAATCCTTCCTGTCTTTTTTCTCTGGACTTAAGGGACACCTAAAGGACAGAAAGTTAAAAACCATGTAGGTAATTTTTTATAAGCATTTTACCAGTGCTCTTGCCTGGAGAATCCCAGGGACGGGGGAGCCTGGTGGGCTGCCGTCTATGGGATCGCACAGAGTCAGACACGACTGACGCGACTTAGCAGTAGCAGCATGTCATATTAATTAAAGGCTCTGAGAAGGCAAATACAAACAAAAATGTATTATTCATCAAAAATGTTTGCATATTTTTTAATCCATGGACATTTTAAGAATAAAGGATTAATTAAAAATTACTTAGTAAACAGTCAATTTTTATCTTTTTGTCTTTTTAATAAGAATGTGCCTTTTCAAGTGTTGTGCTGTACTTATATTTATCTTGCTTTACTCTGAAAAGCAATATAGAGTTATCTTTGAAAAGAATGTCTGAAACTGAGCTTGTTTATACTAATACGGACTCTCTTCACTACTATGGCTTAGACTCTTCCTCATTAGCTCTAAGGGTGTGCCTTTGAGACGAACATCCACACTTGTGTTCATCTTAGTTTACTCTGAGAAGCACCAAGGAGTTTCTTTTTCGAGAAATATCTGAGACTGAGCTTTTTTCCATTAATACAAATTTTTTTCAATTCTCCTTTCTGTTTGCCTACGTGCAGACATATGTAAGATTTATATAAGCAAAAAACCCTCAGAAACTCACCCTCATCTTCATTGCATTTTCTTCCTGTGAGTTAGAACAAGAGGACTCTAACCCATATTTATGAAAATAAGTTCATATTTACATGCTGTTCTCCATAGCAACTTCTTATCTAGAGTTAAGGCATATATCACTGAAAACCACATTTGCGAGAACAAACTAGCAGTACAGAAATCAGATGTTAATCTGTAAAGAAAACTCATTGCGAAATCAATGAGAACCACACATGATCAAAAGTAGACCCTATTAACACATCAAAGCAGCACATTTGAAAACATACAATACAAATGTAAGGAAGTTCAGAACTATACAAAGTTCTCAAAAGTATGTTCTTATTGCTAGTTATAAGAAATCTAGGAGAAATTAGTATGAGGGTGTACAAGATTTCGTGTTCAGACCCAACTTGGTGATGGTAGGTAATTGTTAGGGTCAGAACCATTCTGAAAAGCATTATAAGAGTCAGAGTCACATTGCAGGTCAGGCAGGGTGAGGTTAGGGGTCAAAGTCACAATGAGAGTGAGCTTTAGGATCATAACGAGGGTCAGGATAGGCGTTAGGATCTGGGTCAGGGTCAGTGAGGGAGTCAGTGTCGGGCTGAGGATCAGTGATCACCATCAAGGTCAGGCTAAGGGTCCTGATAAGAGTTAGGGTAAACATGTGAATGAATTTCAGGGTCAAGGTGGAAGTGATGATGAAACTCAGAGTAATTGTCCTCCTTCATTCGAGGGACAGGATGAAGATCTGGTCAGGCTGAGATTCCAGCCAGGCTCACTGTCAGTGCGAGGTAAAGGTCAAGGTATGATCAGGATTAGGGTCATGTTGAGGATTGAAAAGCTGACAGAAAAGTGAGGGTCAACTTCAGGGTGAGAGTAATACAAGGGTCAAGGTCAGGGTGCTAATCAAGTTCAGAATGATGAACAGGGTCAAGACCACCCAAGAGTAATATTGGGGGTTTAAGGAAGTCAGACAGAGTCAGGGTGATGTCAAGGTCAGAGGCACTTTGAGGTAAACAAGGTAAACGTGAGCATTAGGATCAGAGTGAGGATCAGGTTGATGAAGCAGGAATTCTGTGTACTTAGGGTCAAGGTTATCAAAATGGTGAGAATAAGGATGAAGTTCAGGGAGAGGGTCAGGGTCAGAGTCAGCATGAGAGTCAGAGAAAGGGTTAAGTTCAAGCCACACTCAGAGAGGTAGATGGTCAGAGTAAAGTTCACTGATGGTCCCGGTCAGGGTCAGCTTGAGGGATGTGGTGAAAGTCAGCCTAAAGCGCAGAATCAGGTCAAATCCAGTTTCTGGGTTGGTGTGAGAGTAGAGTCTGCGTCAGGGGCTGCTTCAGGATCAGGAAAAAGGTTTTCAAGACAGGGTGATGATGCGGGTCCAGTTAAAGGCAGGGACAAGTTGAGAATCAGTTCACGTAAGGCTCCAGGGTGGGAAAGTCAGAGGCAATGTTAAGGCTGACCTCAGAGGCAATTCCACTGAGAATGAGGGCCACAGTGAGGGTCAGGTTGAAGGTCAGTGTCGGGTCAGATCTGGGGACAAAGTCACTGTGGGGCTTGGGATTAGGGTCATCATTTATGCACAGAAAGCCGATAGCTACTTTATGACCCTCCACATTTTTACTGTCCGATCCATCACGTCAGGTCTTTGGAAAGACCCACCTGACAATCCGCGGCCTCTTAGAGCACGTCTAGAACTGCAAGAAGTAATCCACAACCTCCACTGCAAAAGCTTCCTTCACGCGCCTTCAGGCACAGCCTCCTCCAGGCACATTTTAATTCTCTATGGAAGAATTAGAGCACGGCTGCTTGGAGGTTCCCTGGCTTTTCACCCACACTCCCCTCCCTGCAAGCGCTGGTGAGGCCCCATAACCACTGGCCCTCCAGCCAGAGACTTCCCTCTGGGTCTTATTTGCCTCACCTGTAAAATAAGGAATTGGATGGTCTTTTCAGACTCCATGCGATCCTTTCAGGCACCAACTCCTATCTTTCAGGCCCCGCTTCTCTTCTGAAGGCTGCAGAATAATGTCTCCCGGCTTTTCACATCCCACACAGCCCAAAACACAGGGTGACTATCACCTCACAATTCAGAGCCCACCTCCTACACAGCTGCAGGGGTCAAGGGGATTCTGCCGAGCTGTGATTTCTATAGTTTGTGTTGTGAGAATAAGAGATATTTTTGGTGTTTTCCCAAACATGAACATCATAATGTGAGATCTGCTTTTTCAAGCAACGCCGCACCCTTCACTCCCTTAGAAGAGCCCGGCGAGCTCTCTCAGGCTGTCGTTTCCCGGTCTCTTTCCACCTCTCTTTTGGGAATCTCTGTTCTCAAATCATTGAAAGATATTGATTATCTGCTCTACCACGGCCGTGTTCTTCTTCTTTTTGTCCTGATTGCCACTGTTTGGTGTCAGTTTTCAGATAAGAAAAGAGAGTGCTGTTGAGGCTGTATTTATAATATGTCCTTGAAGGCTGAGTGCCGACTTCTTTGAGCTAGAAACTGGCAGGTTAGCAGCAGACTCAAGACAAAGGGTCATCCTCAGGCATGTGTGTGCACACACACACACACAGCACACACTTAGCCTCCAGGTCAAAATGAATAAAGAGAAAAGAAATACAGATTCAGGGAAAGAGGGGAAATGCCAGGAGCATAATAGAAACTCCATACAAGTTTGGTGAAAAAAAAAAAAAAAAAACAGAAGAGAGGGAATGAGAAGGGAAGGGAAGAATTCAGAGAGATGGCAAATTTAGTTCAGAGAGCACAAAACTTGGCGTCAGGGGACTCACATTTGAAGCCTGGCTTGATTTATTAGATTTGTTAGGAAATCGAGCTTGGGAAAGTTTTTTGGCTGTTCTGAACTTGGGTTTCCTCTTCCCTCAAGTGGGTGTAACGTTTCCTTTCCAACGAATCTTGTAAGATGGCTATAAAAATAAAATGTAATCACAGTTATGGAAGCTCTTTGTAAACTCAAAATATTGGGGGGAAAAAAGCTGAAAATACACTAGGCTCCCAGCCTCCTTAACAGAGCTGCAATTTAGTAGAGCAAATTTGGTAGCAGCCTTTCTGACTTGCTCTGCATACATTAAAGCATCTAACCTCACAACGCTCTTGCAGGTATAAAGTACTACTATTCCTGTTCGACAGGTGAGGAGCCGCGCAGAGGTCACGCCCTTAGGGGGCCATTAACTAGGACTTGTCCAGCAGCCACTTCCCTTAACCACCCGGCCGCCTCTCAGACACTGACGTGCATCCTGAGCCGTTTAGCATCCCCTTACGTGTGCTTAGTCACTCAGTCGTTTATGACTCTTTGTGACTCATGGACTGTAGCCTACCAGGCTCCTCTGTCCATGGGGATTCTCCAGGCAAGAATACTGGAGTGTGTGGGGTCATGCCCTCCTCCAGGGGATCTTCCCAACCCAGGGATCGAACCCAGGTCTCCTGCGTTGCAGGTGGATTCTTTACCTTCTGAGCCACCATGGAAGGCCGTAACATCCCCAGGTGAGAGGAAATGCATCTTCCAGTGTTGATTGACATTAACACTGTGTGAGTCAGGGTGGGCTGCCACAACGGAACACCAGAGACCAGGTGGACTTCCACAATAGCAGTGTATTCTCCATGGTTCTGGGGTTGGAACTCCGAGAGCGAGGTGCCGATACCGCTGGTTTCCAGTGGGAGCTGTCTTCCTGGCTTGCAGATGGCTGCCTTGTGTCTGGGTCTGCACGTGGCCTTTTCTCTGAGTTTGTGGAGAGCCTGGGATCTCTGGTGCCTCTTCCTTTCTTCCAAGAACACCAGTCCCATAGGGTTAGGGACCCACCCTATGACCTCATTCAGTATCAGTTACCTTACTAAAGGTCCTATCTCCAAATACTGTCACATTAAGGGGAAGGGGGTCAGGATTTCAACATACGAATCCAGTCCACACTTGACACATACTCCAGAAAATAAATACTCTGTCAACTTTTTCTCCCCAATGAGGAAATTTTTTAATCCCATCAGCTCAACAGCAGCCACTGCAGTAAAATTCTTGAGCTCTGAGTCCTGCTCAGACAACTCCCATAATGCTAAGCAGCTCTGCTGTCAAAGGAATGAAGCAGGTTTCGTGAAAAATACTTAAAACGTTCCGGCTCACTCCCTCCTTCCTCTCAAGAGCATTCCGCAGAAGTGAAAGGTCTGTCCCTTGTTCCCCTCTTGCCAGGAGTTCCTATTTATAGTTTCTGGCACTGATGAGTCTGAAGGAGTCAAGAGTTCTCAAATCACTTCCAAGGCTTTACAGCATGCCACCCCTCCCCTATCCCCCAGGCCATTAGAAATTATTATTCCTTGTTCCCATAGGGTGGGAGTCGGGGGAGAAGGGAAAAAGAAAGGTTTGCAGTATGCAAAGCTACAAGTTCTTTGAAAAAGCAAAACAAAACAAAACATAGAGGAAAAGGCATTCTGCTTTGTATCTCTGTAGAGCTTTCTGTTGGCTGGTGGTGATTTATTCAAGTTGTGTCTGACTCTTGCAACCCCATGGACTATGGAGTCCCATGGAGCCCTGCCAGGCTCCTCTGTCCATGGGATTTCCCAGGCAAGAACACTGGATTTCTATTTAGGTCTCTTCATAACCAAGCCCTCCCCATCTCTTCCTTAAAACTTAGAGAAAAATTTTCTGTGGACTTCATCCTTGAATCCTACTTCAGAGAGATGCTGATGCATTCAAGGGGAGGGGAGAGAGACAAAGGCCAGAAAGGTTTGTTGCCTGGAGGCCAGAAGCCATTAAAGGGTTTTACAACTCATCTCCCTACTTGTGCCTGCACGTGATAAATTACCAGCATCCATCTATCTAACAGGATCAGACTTCAGAATTTGTGAGCCATATGCTCACGTCATTGCTTTGTGCAAATAGAGACTCTAAATATGCAACAACCTGGCACGTTTCATGTGTATTTATCAAAATGTTCTCTTGTCTCCCAACACATATTAATATATTAATAAAAAATAATACTGAACAATTCCAAGTGGCAGCTGTGCACATGATTCCAAATTGGAAGTTCAGTTTGCACATTTAATGAAGGTTATTTTTAATCATTCGAAGGGAAAAAAAATAGCCCAGCAACCAGAAGTACTTATAGAAGATAGAATGAAGCTCATATGTTTACAGTGTTTATAGATGGCTGCAGTCCATGGGGTCGAAAAGAGCCAGACACGACTGAGCGACCAAACAACAGGGGAAGGATAGAAATGTGGTTGAACTTGGTTTATCCCCAATAAAAATTCTGGATTGGGGGATCAGCTATGCAGGGCAATAGTAAACAGTCTTTACTTTGGGAACCTTGTCCAGGTGACAGGGAAATCGATCACACCCCATTTTTATCACCTTAGTGCTCATCTCACAAGATTCTGCAGAAGAAATCGATACATTTTAAAAATTTTCTGTTACCAATGCTTCCCCCTTGGTTACCATAGTCAACAACAGAAGTTTTGGGCTTCTAAAGAAAGCAAGAAAGTTGCATTTCAAGGCAACAAAATGTAAGTTAGAAAAAAATCTGGAGGGAAATATATGGAATTGAGACTACAGGTTGTAGCTTTGAGCTGAATTTATGTAGGACATTTTAAATCTTTTTTTAAAGTTTGAACTCACTGACTTCCTAGGAAACATGTAATACTGCTTTAACTTTCTAATCAGGGAACATTTTAAAGTACATAGTATGAGAAAATATAATAAATGCCCGCATACTTTGCAACCAAAATAAACAAATGTTAATACTCTGTCCACTTCAAACCATTCTTTAAAATACATAACAAAAGTTACAGATTAAGCTGAAATCCTCTTTAGAGCCCTTGCAAGCTCCATTTTCCTGTTTACTTCCCCAGAGGTGGCCACCACTGTGATTTAAGAAGGCATCCTTCAGCCATAAGCACAGGTAGCCCATCAATTACATAAGATGTTGCTTTGTATGTCCTTTGACAATTGTATACACATCTTACTGTATCATTCTTCAACCTAATTTTGCATTCTCATATGCATACTTGGGCTTCTCTGGTGGCTAAGGGGTAAAGAATCCACCAGCAATGCAGGAGCCACAGGAGACATAGGGTCAGTCCCTGGGTTGGGAAGATCCCCTGGAGCAGGGCGTGGCAACCCACTCCAGTATTCTTGCCTGGAAAATCCCACGGACAGAGGGGCCTGGCAGACTATAGTCCATAGGGTTGCAAAGAGTCGGACAAGAAAACCCAGCCCAGCCAAAAGTAATAAATAAATGAGTGAACTAACTACTCTAAAAAAAAACCTCCAGCACATAATAAATGCTCAATAAACATACTGTGAACCGTTGACCCCACTTTGTACCTAAAATGCCAACTTTACTTAGCATGAGTCTTGAAGGAAGGACAAGTCCATACCCTGACGGTTTCATACACCATCTGGGTCACCCAGCGATCTCTCTTATCCCCATCTCCTGGACAATCACAGGACGGACAGAGGATGGATACCTCAGAGACATACAGGGGACCATTGCATCTGTTCTATGTGGGGACAAAAGGTAACATGCGGATTCTATCTGAGGTGGAGGGGACAGGAGATGCTTGCCAGGAGGGGTAGGAGCTCAAAGTGCATTAGTCGCTCAGTTGTGTCCAACTGTTTGCGGCCCCATGGACTGTAGCCCTCCAGGTTCCTCTGTCCATGGGATTCTCCAAGCAAGAATACTGGGGTGGGTTGCCATGCCCTTCTCCAGGGGATCTTCCTGATCCAGAGATTGAACCCAGGTCTCCAGCACTGCAGGTGGATTCTTTACCATCTGAGCCACCAGGGAAGTACTTGGTAGCTCAAAGCAGGAGAGCTGCTCACCAGGAAGTGTTGTGAATTTTACTGAAAACAAGTTTTGCTGGGGGTCCACTGTGATTCTCCTTTTGTCATTTATTCTAGTGGTTTTGGGAACAGTTGCTCTGTTCAGAGCCTCCTTGTTACTTATCATTATCACTAAGATTGCCGAAACCTAATCTACTGTGTTCAATCCTGCTATGTCAGCACTTCCAACATTCTGCAGGCTAGAGATCACATCATCTGATTTTCACTGTGGTACCCAGGGAACTGTCCATTCACTCAGTCAACAGGGCCCATCCTTTGATTAAACCTGCCAAGCTCCCAATGCCAAAGGGAAGCTGAGGATGACAGTGATTGACTGGATGACCCCCACCATCATCTCACTTTTGCCGAAGTGTGATCCTTACATTAATTGCTTGATGACTAGAGGGAGACTTTATTCTTAGAATTATAAAATTATAAGACTAGAAAGAGATCTAAGAAGGTCATTTATCTCCAGGACAATAAGCTCAGTTATGTGGTACAAAAAGATGTAAAGAACAGACTGTTGGACTCTGTGCGAGAAGGCGAGGGTGGGATGATTTGAGAGAATAGCATTGAAACGTGTATATATTAACATATGTGAAATAGATCGCCAGTCCAGGTTCGATGCAAGAGGCAGGGTGCTCAGGGCTGGTGCACTGGGATGACCCTGAGGGATGGGATGGGGAGGGTCAGGGTGGGGAACACATGTACACCCGTGGCTGATTCATATGAATGTATGGCAAAACCATCACAATATTGTAAAGTAATTAGCCTCCAATTAAAATTTAAAAAATAATATTAATTTTTTAAAAAAGAAAATAAAACAGAAAGATATGAGACATTTCTTCCTTTCCACGTGTAGTGGATGGGGGCTGGGGAAGGGAGAGATTTGTTACCATCCCTGCCCTCATCCTTCCCAGGTGGCACAGTAGTAAAGGGCCAGGAGATTCAAGAGATGCAGGTTCTATCCCTGGGTTGGGAAGATCCCCTGGAGAAGGAAATGGTAACCCACTCCAGTATTCTTGCCTGGGAAATTTCACAGACGGGAGCCTCGCGGGCGATAGTCTATGGCGTGGCAGAGTCGGACACAACTGAGAACACGAGCATTCTCTCGCTCTCTCTTACCAGCTTCCACTCCTTCCCCAATAAAAGCAACCAAAAATGAAGTCCTCAGCAGATCCTACAGGTTATGAAGTGTCCCTTAGGAACAAAGAATAATGCAGTTGAGGGGATGGGTGAAATGGGTGGTGGTGGGGGGATTAGGAGGTACAAACTTAGAGCGATAAACTAAATAAGTCACAGGGATGTGATGGACAACATAGGGAGCAAAGTTAAAAACGTTGCGGTAACTCTGAATGGTGATTGATGGCAACTAGACATAGTAATCATTTCACAATGTAGAAAGATATGAAAGCACTGTGGTATACACCTGAAACTAACATAATATTGTGTGTCAATTATAATTCAGTTAAAAAAGAAAAAGGACAGGGATTTCCCTGATGGTTCAGGGATGAAGACTCCATGTTTCCACTTCCGGGGGTGTAGGATCAATCCCTGGTCAGGGAACTAAAATCCTACAGGCTTCATGGCACAGAGAGAAAAAAGAAAAAGGACAGTGTAAGCTGTCCTTTCATTCCTGTCTTCAGTGACCATTTATTTTGTTGGCTAGGTATAAGGTGATGTTACACTTGGAAATGGTGAATTTATGTATACTCAGACGCCTGAGAGCTTCTAAATTCCCACCCTCTGCTTTGGGCTGATATTTTTTCCTTAATAGTCTCAAATTTCTGGCAACATCGTGTAGCTGCAAATAGGTTCTAGAAGATTTGATTTCTTATTTAATCAATGAGGCTCAAATCTACTTTTGGTTTACTAAGCTCCAAGGCGTCCTCTGAATTTATATTAGAGCAGCGTACTACAGGCACAAGGACTGTCGTTTGTAAACAATGCCACCACAATGCCACCACTCACCAGCTCTCTCTGTTTCCCTCTTCCGGCTGTCACAGCGTTCATCATTCCTAGGTTCGGTTTTTCTTTTTTATGGTTATATAACACCTAATCAGAGAAGGCAATGGCACCCCACTCAGTGCTCTTGCCTGGAAAATCCCATGGACGGAGGAGCCTGGTAGGCTGCACTCCATGGGGTTGCTGAGAGTCGGACACGACTGAGCGACTTCCCTTTCACTTCTCACTTTCATGCATCGGAGAAGGAAATGGCAACCCACTCCAGTGTTCTTGCCTGGAGAATCCCAGGGACGGGGGAGCCTGGTGGGCTGCTGTCTCTGGGGTCGCACAGAGTTGGACATGACTGCAGCGACTTAGCAGCAGCAGCACCACATCAATACTTTTCTCAGGTTTGATGAAAGATGCCAGAATATTTGCTCTTTCTTTCTTAAATAATTCTATGTAAGCATAGACAGCTTTTTGAAACCATTACTGGGAGGTGTAATTCTCTTATACCACAAAGTAAAAACAGGATGAAACACTCCCTTTGACACAGCACCTCCTTAATGACAGAAAAAACAAAATATCCAGGTGTGGGTTTTCAAAGATTCCATTTATCTAAACACCATATTCAAGCCAAAGATTAAGTGCACTTATGGTATTCTAATGACAAAAGAAAAAAAAAATTTTTTTTTAACTTCAGAGTGGTTGCCATTTTGCCAAGTGCTTTCCTTCAACACCATGCCCTGTAATCCCACAGGTTAATTATTTAATCCTCAAAGTAACCATAAGGGCCACATATATTTATTGCCATGTTGTAGATTAAGAAACTGATGCTTAAAATACTCGCCCAGTTACGTGGCCAGAAAGTAAAGGTTGGAGCTGGGCTCAAAACCAGGTCTATTATGAGTCAAAAGTCAGGTATGCAGATAAGCTTTATGCTCAGTGTACCAACTGTGTTTCATTTAACATAGAAACATGACTTACTTTCTGGATTAATTAACCAATGCAACTTACTTTCGGAATTAACTAAAGTGGGAAGCCAGGTAAACTGAAATGGACCCTCTGAACCTGTAAAGCTTCAAGCGCTATGTTCTGCATAGCAATAGTTGGTGACTTTTCATAATGCATTTTCATATGTCTGACATCATTTCATTTTGGTTTTCATTTCAAAATAATGATGAATATTAATAAGTGCTCAAGGCACTGTCTTTTCTTATGAGAGCCTTAATCACACGAGTGTGAGAGCATCTGAAAGTCTGGTTCAAAATGGAAATGTGGATATAAACGCTGCAGTGCTGAGATGTGGGGATTCTGGGCTGCAAGACTTAACTGCAACTCTGCAAACTGCTCCCTAGCCCTGATGAGGAGTTTGGGGCGACAGCATTTCCAGGGAGAGTCGTTCGTCGGCCGTAACTTTATACAGAAGAAGAAAATAACTCAAATTTGGTGGAATACTGAACAATGGCCTCCTATCTGTTTTCAGCTGCTTGTTATTTCAAAGACAAAGACAGCCAGAAACCCACCTGGGCTGGGAGAGCAGCAGCCTCAGGAGAAACCAAAGCTGTTCAAACCTTGACCTTGGATTTCTACCCCCAACTCTGTGACAAATAAATAACTTTGCTTTTTAACAAAAATGTCCACCAACAGATCCACGCACAAAGAAGACGTGGTTCAAATATACAGTGAACTATTACTCGGCCATAAAAAAGAAGAATGAAATAAAGTCATTGGCTGCAACATAAACACCGAGAATGATCATATACTAATTCAGGCAGAGAGGGACAAATAGCCAGTCACGTCACTTTAAAGTGCAATGGAAAAACCAGATAAGCAGTTCACTTTGTAAAGAATAAATTTACAAAAAAGGAAACACACAAAGTTAAACCACCAGGATTACACTCTGGAATGGTTAAGGGAAAAACACATTAGAAGGTCTGGATTCGCATATACACAGAAATATAAAAGTAATAGGAATTCACGAGCAATTGGCTTCAGACAAGAAAATCTACTCCACTTCCAGCTCTAACTGCTATGGGAAAATAATCAGAAAACCACTAGATGCACTGTGATACAGGTGTAAATGAAATTATCAGCTGTACATAGAAAAAGCACACCAATGAAAACCAATTATTTTCACATCAAAACAAATAGCAAGTTTCAAAAAAAATAAATAAATAAAGGAATGGGAATTATATTGGTCTCAGTCCTCGGGGACCTGGGCTGGAGACAGATCCCTGGACCCTGAGCAGCCTTGACTCCCAAGGCTGGACTGGGCTGAAGTACAGAGTGCTAGGGGACGATGGACTAGCAAGAGGAGCACAAATTTAAACAGAGCATTGAGGCCTGTGAATGGGACCTCAAACTACAGATCCTGGCAGTCTCTAGTACACCTCAAGTTAGCCTCATGCACCCCAAGGACACTGGATCCTCTGGACTGAAAGCTCTTGGAAAGACACGTGGCCTCAGACTCCCAGTGATGGCGTTCCCCACAGCAGTCTGTTTCTCCTGAGACTCTGGGCCCCTTCAGACAGGACCCTGAGCATCGCTGTTTGGACAGGATTGAGGATTTTTCTGGAGGCGGGGGTGCAGGGGAAGGGGAAAAATGTCAAAAGACACGGGCCTTCGCACAGGTTTGCCACTCAAATCTATAACCCTGGAACGAGGCTCTGATGGCGGAGGGACCCCAGCAGGGCATGAGACAGTGCTGCCTCCTTGTGGACATTTCTAGTAACAGCAAGAGGAAAACCAGTGCTTAAGGGCACTTCTATTCACAAAGCCTGAAGAGCTGAGAATGATACCTGACCTCAAGCAATGCCCAGGATAGATAGTTGAAAACACCTCAACAGGGCAGACTTTCAAGGACCCAATCTCTTAGAATTCAATTAACAAAAGGCGTTTTGGTGTTTTCTTTTTTTTTTAAAAAGTCCATGAGAGGCTGATCTACATCTCTAAATATCACAAAAAATATAAAAGCTGCAATAAGGAATCACCTGGCAGCCCTCAGAAGTGCCATCATGAAAAAATTAAAAACTGCAGTTTCAGGGAGCATGGATATACGGGAATGGATGGCTGATTCTCTCTACTTTTCCCCTGAAACTCCAGTCTCAGTTCAGTTGCTCAGTCGTGTCTAACTCTGCGACCCCATGGACTGCAGAACACCAGGCTTCCCTGTCCATCACCAACTTCTGGAGCTTGCTCAAATTCATGTTCATCAAGTCAGTGATGCCATCCAACCATATCGTCCTCTGTCATCCCCTTCTTTGCCTGCCTTCAATCTTCCCCAGCATCAGGGTCTTTTCCAGTGAGTCAGCTCTTCCCATCAGGTGGCCAAAGTATTGGAGCTTCAGCTTCAGCTTCAGTCCTTCCAATGAAAATCAGGACTAATTTCCTTTAGGACTGACTGGTTTGATCTCCTGGCAATCCAAGGGACTCTCAAGATTCAACACCACAGTTCAAAAGCATCAGTTCTTTGGTGCTCAGCTTTCTTTATGGTCCAACTCTCACATCCATACATGGCTACTGGAAAAACCATAGCTTTGGCTAGATGGACCTTTGTTGGCAAAGTAATGTCTCTGCTTTTTAATGTGCTGTCTAGGTTGGTCATAGCTTTTCTTCCAAGGAGGAAGTGTCTTTTAATTTCATGGCTGCAGTCACCATCTGCAGTGATTTTGGAGCCCAAGAAAATAAAGTCAGTCATGGTTTTCATTGTTTCCCCATCTGTTTCCCATGAAGTGATGGGACCAGATGCCATGATCTTAGTTTTTTGAACGTTGGATCTGAAGCCAGCTTTTCGACTCCTGCATCGATGCTAATTGGCTGTTTTCCACAGTAAAGTAAAACGTTGAAGGGGAAAATACAAAAAAACAAGCAGGGCACCGCGGGGTACAGGAGTAACAGTGTGAGAGGGCCTGGAGCACTGATAACGCGGCTACACTTCTCGGGGACTGTGTAGCTGTTAACAGTCAGGACAGAGGACAATAAAGAGATTGCCTAAAAAGCTGGAAACTGAGATGCCGCATGACTGGTCCTTTTCACTCCAGGCCTCTTCTAGGAGAAAGCTGCGATTCTGGAACAACACAGGCACCACAACGGTCACTGCAGCATGGTTTACACTCAGCAGAAAGCGGAGCACCCAAAAGTTCTAGGGACGATGCATGGGACAAGAAGCCGTTTCCTATACCTACAATAATATGCCTCAGCCAGAGAAAAGAATGAGCTAAAATCTTGTCCAGTGGCATGGACGTACTTGCAATGATCATACTAAGTGAACGGAGACTCAGATAGGAAAACAAAAGGTCTGGGATATCCCATAGGGGGAAATATGAACATCGATACACATGAACGGGTTTTAAAAAGAGAAACCGACTCTGAGACTTAGAAAGGAAACTTCTGGTTACTAAAAAGGACGGTCGGGTTCAGGGAGGTTTAAATACAGAGGTTGGTTTGAACATATACACAGTAATAGAGGCAATGTAAATAGTCCAACAGGACCTAAGACATAACTCAGGGAAATCTACTCGATGCCCTGAAATAGTGCCAATGGGAAAAGAGTCCCAAGAATACACGTAGGTATCTCTATGACTGAATCAGGATACCGAACACGTAAGCCAACACTGCTTTTTAATCAGCTCTACTCCAGTATACAATGATAACTCAATTTAAAAAGAGAAAAAAATCTCAGAAATAAATGCGTGGGGTATTGGCCTCAGGCCTAGGTTATCTGGGCTGCTGACACGTCCCTAGACCCTGAGCAACGGTGGGTGTAGAGGCTGGACTGTACGGAATCGGATGGTGTTAGGGAGCATGGATCAGCAAAGGAGCCCCACTTTGGAGGAGGAGTCCCTTGTGGCCTGTGGATCTTCAGATGCAGGCGTGTCCTCGGACACCTCCTCCTGAACTGCTGCTGCTAAGTCGCTTCAGTCGTGTCTGACTCTGTGCGACCCCGTAGACGGCCTCCTACCAGGCCCCTGGACTAGTGCACCCAAAAGACAGCGGGGCTTCTGGGCAGAAAGCTCCTTGAAAACTCCCCTGGCCTCCGAGACTCTCAGTCCCGGGCGTCCCTGCTGCAGCCTGCGTCTCCTGAGACTTCGGCCCCGTTCCGAAATTACCCTGAGTATCACTGTTTGGGCAGGACTTGGGAATCTTCTAGCAGGGTGCAGGGGAAGGGGAAAAATTGTCAAAAGACACGAGCCTTGGCACAGGCTTCCCACTCGAACCCGGGACGCAGCTAGCTCTCTGTAGGGAGCCAGTTAGCCTAGGAGCCCTAGTAGCGTATGAGACAGTGCTGTCGCCTGGTGGACATCTCTGGTAACAGCAAGAGAAAAACCGGTGCTTTAGGGACACTTCTGATGGATGCACAAAGCCTGAAGCTGAAAAGGATACCTGACCTCAAGACCTCAGGTAACTGTCCAGGGCAGATGGTTGAAAAAACTCAACAGAGCCCATCTTCAAAAATCCAATCTCAAGAGTTCAATTTAACAAAGGTTGTTTTTTTTTTTTTTTGAAAGCCCTTGTAAGGCTGATCCACGTCCCTAAATGTCAGAAAAATGAAAATGAAAACTGCAATGAGGCAACCCCCAGAACCACAGTCATCAAAAAATTAACAAGTTCTGTTTCAGGAAGAACGGCTATATGGGAATGAACAACTGAGCCTCTGGCTCTTCACCTTATACTGTCACATTCATGCTAATCAGCTGCTCTCCACAGTAAAGTAAAAAGTTTAAAAAAAAAAAGGGCATTGGGGTATAAGGAGCAAATTCACGAGAGGGCATGGAGAACTGAACTGTACTACACTTCTTGGGAACCGTGTAATTGGCAACAGGTCAGAGGACAGTATGCAATTTCCTTAAAAGACTGAAAATTGAGACGCCATGTGACTGGTCCTCTTCATTCCAGGTCCCTTCTTGGAGAAAGCCGGGACTTGGGAACGACACAAGCACTCCAGCATTCTCTGCAGCATTATTTACACTTAGCAGAAAGCAAAGCACCTAAAAGTTCCAGGGAAGACGGATGGATCCAGAAGCTGTTTCATACACCTACAGTAACATGCCTCAGCCAGAGAAAATAGAGAGCTGAAGTCACTTCCAGCAGCATGGTAGGATGTGAGATGATTACATTAAGTGAAGGCGGACCCCCAGAGGATGACAAAATGTCTGTGACACCCCGACGGGGGGAACATGAACAGCTACACAAATGAACTGATTTTAAAAGGAAAAACCGACTCAGAGACTCGGAAAGGAGATTTCTGGTTGCCAAAGAAGAACGGTGGGGTTCAGGTAGGTTTCAATACAGACCGTGGTTTGAACATCAACACAGTAGTAGAGGCAATATACATTATCCCCAAGGAGCTGAGGCATAACTCAGTGAGCTCTACTCAACAGTCTGTAATACCGCAGACGGAAAATATCTCTATAACCTCGATATCTCTATAACTGAAGCAGGAAACCAAACACCCAAGACAACACCACTTTGTTCAACTCTACTCCAGTAGGCAATGATATCTAAATAAAACAGAGAAGAAAAACTCAGAAACAAATGATTTCCAAAGTTGGGATTTACCTCTGGGGTGAGGGGTTATGGTGAGGAAATAATGAGTCCAGAACCCCTTGGGTTTTTTTTTTTCCTCCCCCTTTGGCTGCCTGGCAAGTGGGATTCTAGTTCCCCCAAGAAGAACTGATCCAGTTGCTGGATCAAATAGAAGCAAGGAGTTTTCACCACTGGACCACCAAGGAATCCCCCTTGGGTACTTGCTCTAACACTTGAATTTGCGACGCGGGAACGGAACTTTCCATAAAGCTCTTGTCTGAGTAACCAGAACTGGGTATGAAGAATTCCTGCCGCCTTGTGGCCATTTCCCATAACAACAACCTTAAAACCGGTGCTTATGGACACTTCATGTTAACAAAGGCCTTCCCTTGGTAGGCTCAGATGGTTAAGAATCTGCCTGCAATGCAAGAGACCCAGGTTCGATTCCAGGGTCAGGAAGATCCCCTGAAGAAGGGTATGGCAATCTACTCCAGTATTCTTGCCTGGAGAATCCCATGGACAGAGGAGCCTGGCGGGCTACAGTCCGTGGGGTTGCAAAAGAATCGGACACAACTGAGCGACAAACACCTTCACTTCACAAGACCTGGGGGATTGTAAATGACCCCTGCCCTCAAGAAAGGTCCTGTGTGGCAGAGAATCAGAAAAGAATGCAAAACGCACAGCCTGTGAAAAAGTCAGTTTCAAGACATAACTTTTACTCACACTGTTTAAAAATAAAACACATGACATGATACTCAACACCCATAATTATTAGAGAGATGCAAATCAGAACTACAACGAGGTATCGCCTTGCACCAGCCACAGCGGCCAGTCTCAGAAATTCTGCAAACAAAAGTAGCTGGAGAGGGTATGGAGAAAAGGGAGTCCACCTAAGCTGCTGCGGGAATGGAAGCCGACAATCACGGTAGAGAACAGTATGGCAGTTCCATAAAAAACCTGAAAGGACACGATCAGGTGATCTGACAGCCCCACTCCTGGGGGTTTATCCAGAGAAAGCCAGTATTCGAAAAGGCCTCAACCCCAGTGTCCACTGCAGCACTGTCTTTACGAGAGACAAGACATGGAAGCAATGAAAATGGTCACAGACAGATGAATCGGCAGTACGCGTGGTATGAGCATGATGGATACCGCAGATGGATATGTGGTGTAGACAGTGGAATGCTACTCAGCCATTACAGACAATGCCATCTGCAGCAACACGAGTCGACCTAGAGACGATCACGCTAAGGGAAGTGAGGAGAAAGAGAAAGACAAACACTGTAAGATAGCACTGATACGTGGGCTCTGAAATATGGCCCAAATAAACTCATCTATAAAACAGAAACAGACTCACAGGCATAGACAAGAGTGTTGTGGTTGCCTAGAGGGAGGGATGGATTGGGAATTTGGGGTTGGCAGATACAAACTCTTATATACAGAATGGATAAATCACAAAGCCCTACTGAATAGCACAGGGAACTATATTCAATATCCTATAATAAACCATAATGGAAAATATGAAAAGAATATACGTATATGTCTGAATCACTTTGTGGTATAGCAGAAATTAACACACTGTTGTAAATCAACTATACTTCAATAAAATAAATTAAATGGGTCTATATACATATATCTCTCTCTGTTCTCTTTGTTTAAAGCCATCCATCATGGAGTACTTTGTTATGATAGCCCTAGCACATGCATACAGAGCCACTGACCAGTCTTGCCTGGACCTGATTTGCCATAGAATTTTCAGTTTTCTGAGCCTGTGTGTGTGTGTGTATATATACATATATATTTTTTACTTAATTCAATATGATTGAGTTTCTAACACTTGCTACTTAAGATTCCTCACACATATTCCACTGAACTCTTATAGCATTGGTGGGGGGGCGGCTACAGGGAATAGGATGGTGTTGGGACTAAAACTGTGTCCACTAGGCAAGGTTGAAGAAGCTGGGGACATTTAATCAGCAGAATGACAATGCAGGGAGGAAGTAAAGGAAGAGTGAGGCTATTTTACGTGGTTTCCAGGAGAGCAGCACCTTTTCCTGAGTGGTTCCCTGCTGTGTCTCCAGTGCTTGCCACAAAGGAGTTGCTCTATAAATATGTGATGAACAAACGCCATGAAAATGGCAGAGGACTTAGTTGCAAGAAATAGCACATGTTTAACAAACATAAGGTGGGGAAGGGTTTATTAAAAGGCTACTGGATAAACCAAATAATTGTTGGGATGACTAGAGAATCTGATCAGAGGAAGCACACTGGATCATAATCAAAATCATGCTACCAGGCACTTCCTGGTGGTGCAGTGGCCAAGAATCTACCTGCCATTGCAGGGGACGCAGGGTGGATCCCTGGTCCAGGAAGGTCCCACATGCCACGGAGCGACTGTTGAGCCTGTGCTCCAGAGTCCATGAGCCACAAGTACTGGACCCGTGCACCTAGAGCCTGTGGCTCTGCAGTAAGAGAAGCCGCTGCAACAAGAAGCCTGTGCTTTTTCTCATCCAGCTGATATTCACTGAGTGTCCACCCTGCATCTGGCATAGTTTCTAGCAGTTGGTGATACAGATGTGAACAAGACGACCAGGCCTGTGTCCTTGGGGAACTGAAATTCTAGGGGCAAGATTACAATAAAGGCAAAAAGCAAGATACAGAACAAGATGGGATACAGTAGCCAAGAGTGACTAATAGGTGGCTGTTTTCATGGGTTGGGCAGGATAGGTCCTTAGGAGTCTTTTGCGTTGTTACCTAAATGGCAAGCCCAATGTTTAAAGAACTAAAAATTGTACTCCAAGGCAGAGGAAATACCAAGCGCAAAGGGCCTGTAGAGGTAATGAACGTGGTCTTAGAGGAATAGAGATGGGACCACTGTAGGTGGCATATAGTAAATTAACACTGAATTTGAGGCCCCAGTAACTCAATAGTGCAATAAGCTTAGTTTCTGACCACTTGGTAACTATTTAATAGGATTTTAGAAATAGAATCTGTGAGTACTAATGACAATTTAGGAAACCTGAGTACGTCAAGGCTGTATATTGTCACCCTGCTTATTTAACTTCTATGCAGAGTACATCGTGAGAAATGTTGGACTGGAAGAAGCACAAGCTGGAATCAAGATTGCTGGGAGAAATATCAATAACCTCAGATATGCAGATGACACCACCCTTATGGCACAAAGTGAAGAGGAACTAAAAAGCCTCTGGATGAAAGTGAAAGAGGAGAGTGAAAAAGTTGGCTTAAAGCTCAACATTCAGAAAACGAAGATCATGGCATCTGGTCCCATCACTTCATGAGAAATAGATGGGGAAACAGTAGAAACAGTGTCAGACTTTATTTTGGGGGGCTCCAAAATCACTGCAGATGGTGACTGCAGCCATTAAATTAAAAGACGCTTACTCCTTGGAAGAAAAGTTATGACGAATCTAGACAGTATATTCAAAAGCAGAGACATTACTTTGTCGACTAAGGTCCATCTAGTCAAGGCTATGGTTTTTCCTGTGGTCATGTATGGATGTAAGAGTTGGACTGTGAAGAAGGCTGAGCGCCGAAGAATTGATGCTTTTGAACTGTGGTGTTGGAGAAGACTCTTGAGAGTCCCTTGGACTGCAGGGAGATCCAATCAGTCCATTCTGAAGGAGATCAACCCTGGGATTTCTTTGAAAGGAATGATGCTAAAGCTGAGGCTCCAGTACTTTGGCCACCTCATGTGAAGAGTTGACTCATTGGAAAAGACTCTGATGCTGGGAGGGATTGGGGGCAGGAGGAGAAGGGGACGACCGAGGATGAGATGGCTGGATGGCATCACGGACTCGATGGACATGAGTCTGAGTGAACTCTGGGAGATGGTAATGGACAGGGAGGCCTGGTGTGCTGCAACTCATGGGGTCGCAAAGAGTCGGACACGACTGAGCGACTGAAATGAACTGAACTGAACTGAACTGAACTGAAAAGTCCTTGTAAAAATTCAAGAAAGGGCTAGCACTTTTTAATAATTATTAATTACCATTTTAGGAAGACCTGTGGGCTATAGGTCAATTTTTAGAAATTACTTGACCTAGGTGGGTTCTGAAGGGCTTCAAACCACCTCTATCAGCTGGAAGCTCTAATTCACCAAATTTTTAGACTCCACTGCAGCCCCTCCCTTCATTTCAACCATTGACTCTTCAACATCTCTAAATTATACTCTAAAATGTCCTACTTTTAGTGAAAAACACAAAGTCCCATGTTTCCAGCAGAGATATTTCAAGTTTGGAGGAAAAAATAAGACTAATTATGGTTCTGACTTGAAGTCAAGGCTCCAAAAGGACTCCCTAAAAATGCTTTAGAAATGCAAGCTTTTGTAAAGAGCTCCTCACTCCAAAAGAGAGAGAAGTTAATTTGAGAGAACATCTGCAAAAGTTTTTCCCTCCCTCAGAATTTCAGGAATGTCACTGTAATAGATTCATCTTAGTGCAGATAAAATCAAAGGCAGTGAATGTTGGAGTGTCCTATCATCCAAAATGGCAGCCATTTCACTGCAATTTAAGCAAAACATTAAGGGAGCAATGGTTTCCTTAAGGTTCTTGTTATGCAAAAAGCTGTTTGCACTTAACTCTGAGCAGCTAGGCATTTTTAACCCATACGGAAAGAAGACAGAGCTCTGTCAGGTTATTATGTAGTTCCCTGAGAAATTCAATAAATGAAACACATTAGCCTAATATCAAAGGAGGGGCAATTGAACATTTTCTCCACCATCAGGGCAACACGGCTGCAGGACTATATTGAAGGAATAATGTTTATTATGCACTTAAGGACACCTGGAGAGATTAAAGGATCAGCTTCAGAGAACATTATGGCAGTTTTTACACTTTCTGCTAGACAAAAGGTTTTCAGATATTTTTCTTGTCCTCATAATAACTCTTAGAGTTCGCATGTTAGTCAGGATTCTTTAGGTTGCAAATGAAAGATACATATCTCAAGCATGTTTAAGCATAAGAGGGAATGTATTAGCATATATGAGTGTGGGTTAGTTGCTCAGTCGTGTCCAATTCTTTGCAACCCCATAGACTATAGCCCGCAAGGCACCTCTGTCCATGGAATTCTCCAGGCAAGAATACTGGAATGGGTTCCATTCCCTTCTCCAGGGGATCTTCCTGACCCAGGGATTGAAGCTGGGTCTCCTGCTATGATTCAGATTTTGTACCTCTGAGCTACCCGGAAGCCAATTGGCATATATAAAATGTATTATATTCAGGTCTGGCTAGATCCAGAGGTCAAACAACCTCTCTCCCTCCCTCTCTTTCATTCTATCTTAACCCTTCCCTCTATGTATCTTGGTTTCATTTTTCTTTAACACATTAGTGTGATCTTCTTCTATTGCAGACGGCTTCCTACAGGCAGCTAAAGCTTATGTCATCCTTGTAGATTGTAACTCCACATGAAGCAGAAATCAGATCATGTGGGGAGATTCTAACGGGCCCTGCCTCAGTCATGTACCCATCCCTTGAGCCAACCTCTGTGAACACTGGAGCAGTTTGTCACCATTAGCTGGGCTCATGTGTATGGTTACTATGGTGACCAGACAGTAAATGTGATTGACAGTCCAGCTACAGCCACATGGAATTAGGGCTGGGGGTACTATTTCTGCAATGGAAGGAGGCATGCTAAGCTGACAAAAGCTACAGATAGGCAGAGCCAATCTCGTTAGTTCTATTTGGCCAACATACAAAAACAGTGGACTTGCCCAAATTAAAACATGTCTGTTAATCATGACCTTCATTCCATAAGACAGATGAGGTTTAAAGTGTATGGTAACACAGATAAGTTAAACCAACATGGAAGAAAAAATTCAAGATGCTGCTCTGAGAGTCAGTCTTATGTAGGAAGATGTATATAGTGTGTGTATGAAGGAGGAAGGAGGAAACACAGTAAAGAGAGTTATTTGAGTCCTTGTCACTTCCCCTCTAGACTGCAGACTTTTTTGAGGAAAGAGTCTGTGACTCCCCCCCTTTCCCCTCTGTAGGGCCTGGCAAATAATCGCAAGCAGCAGTAAATGTGCGCTGAATAAACAGAAATAAATTAGCACCTTCCCTTGTCCTCTTTTCCTTGGTAAATTGATGTGAGTTCAGTATATCAAGCTCAGCGCTACATCCATCTGATAGACAAAGCTGACCTTCTACATTAGCAGGAACTGAAGGTGTTTGACAGGGATCTACGAGCAGTACAAAGAAGCTGGAAGCATGAATTTTCAGATTAGAGCTGAGTTTTAAATAGCCTATGATTCAACTCCTCCAATTTTACATATCAGAGAATGGCTGCCAGAAAATGCATATCAAGCCCCAAGTTGCCTGTGGAGGGAAGGGGCAGAGGTGCGCAGGCTACTGTCCTTGGTTCTGAACCATTGCTTTTCCTAATGGTGGACACTTGTATCCCAGTCCAACCTCTCCTGGTCCTATGGGTGTTTCTGTATTTCTATCTTTGAGATGAATGGGGAAAAAAGATAAGTTATTTACTGCCTCAGAGAAAATAACTGAGACTTGTATTAAATATATAGGTTATTCTACAAGCATTTGATAGTTCTCTCATTTTTTTTTTCTGTCAACTAAACCTTCTTCCAAGATGAGCTTATGTCATCCCAAGAAGTGAGTCAGTCTGCCTCAAGTTCACAAATGAAGTAGAGGTCCCAGGCTTCCTGAGTCCTGGTCTGTTGGGTTTCCACCCTCCTCTCCCTACTACACCTTACTGTCTTACTAATATTTGAAAATCCCATTTCAAAAGTCTTAAGACTAAGGCTGGTGTTATCCATGGCTGTGTAACTAATCACCCCAAAACTAAGGGACTTAATCAATATGTATTGTCTTACAGCTCCTGCGGGTTGGGAATTTGGAAGCTGCTTAGCTGAGTTCTGGCTCAGGATTTCTCATGAGGTTGCCATTAAGATATGAACCAGAGCTGCAGGCAAGCCAAAGGGTGTCTGGGTCTGGAGGAGCTGCTTCCAGGGACATTCATCCCACGGCTGACAAGTTGGAGCTGGTCGTGGGTGGGAAGCCTCAGCTCCTCTCTTTGTGGGCCTCTCAACAGTTCCTTACACTGTTCTCACAACAAGGCAACTAGTTTTCCCCAGAATGGCACTTGAAGAGAATGAGGGACAAGCAGCTGTGTCTTTTAGGACCTGGCCTCTAAAGCCACATGCCGTCCCTTCCATTAGTCCAAAAAACCGACCTAATACAAGCAGATGAGTACTAGGAAGCAGGGATCATCGGGGGCCATCTAATGGCAACAGCCTCTTTTATGCTTTCTTATCACAGCACTTGTCCTGAGGTGTTGTAATTACCTTTTATTTGCACACCCTTCTGTAGCATACACAGCTCTCTGCTTACCAACAGTCTTTATTCCCATTCTCCTTGATAATAGAACCCTGGTTTTGTTCAGGTGTTAGAAAGCAATTTTTCCAGGTATTAGCAAACTATGACCCATTGAACTAAAGACAGTTTTAACAGTTATAAAAATTAAAAGAATGTGCAACACAGACCGTATATTGCACTCGAAGACTAGACTATTTTCTATATGATCCTTTACAGAAAAAGCTTGCTAATTCCTGATGGTAATCTCATTTCCAACTTTCCCTGAAGGGTTTAAGGACAGGTAGCGGTCCCAATTCTAGTCTGAAGAATAAAGAGAAAGCCTACTGGGCTTAGGGAGCTTCTGGAAAGATTTTTTTCTTCTTCATAAGAAAGAAAAGATATCACTAAAGGAGATCCCATATACTTTTCATCTATCCTGCTTTTGGGGTTGTTTTGCAATCAGCAAAAAGAGACCGGGAGCTGACTGTGTCTCAGATCATGAACTCCTTATTGCCAAATTCAGACTTAAATTGAAGAAAGGGGGGAAAACCATTAGACCATTCAGGTATGACCTAAATAAAATCCCTTATGATTATACAGTAGAAGTGAGAAATAGATTCAAGGGACTAGATCTGATAGATAGAGTGCCTAATGAACTATGGACGGAGGTTCGTGACATTGTACAGGAAACAGGGATCAAAACCATCCCCAAGAAAAAGAAATGCAAAAAGGCAAAATGGCTGTCTGAGGAGGCCTTACAAATAGCTGTGAAAAGAAGAGAAGCAAAAAGGAAAGGAGAAAAGGAAAGATACAGGCATCTGAATCCAGAGTTCCAAAGAATAGGAAGGAGAGATAAGAAAGCCTTCTTCAGCGATCAATGCAAAGAAATAGAGGAAAACAGAATAATAAAGACTAGAGATCTCTTCAAGAAAATTAGAGATACCAAGGGAACATTTCATGCAAAGATGGGTGCAATAAAGGACAGAAATGCTATGGACCTAACAGAAGCAGAAGATATTAAGAAGAGATGGCAAGAATACACAAAAGAAGTGTATAAAAGCGATCTTCATGACCAAGATAATCACGATGGTGTGATCACTCACCTAGAGTCAGACATCCTGGAATGTGAAGTCAAGTGGGCCTTGGGAAGTATCACTACGAACAAAGCTAGTGGAGGTGATGGAATTCCAGTTGAGATATTTCAAATCCTGAAAGATATTGCTGTGAAAGTGCTACACTCAGTATGTCAGGAAATTTGGAAAAATCAGCAGTGGCCACAGGATTGGCAAAGGTCAGTTTTCATTCCAATCCCAAAGAAAGGCAATGCCAAAGAATGCTCAAACTGTCACACAATTGCACTCATCTCACATGCTAGTAATGTTCAAAATTCTCCAAGCCAGGCTTCAGCAATATCTGAACCATGAAATTCCAGATGTTCAGGCTGGTTTTAGAAAAGGCAGAGGAACCAGAGATCGACTTGCCAACATCCGCTGGATCATGGAAAAAGCAAGAGAGTTCCAGAAAAACATCTATTTCTGCTTTACTGACTATGCCAAAGCCTTTGACTGTGTGGATCACAATAAACTGTGGAAAATTCTGAAAGAGATGGGAATACCAGACCACCTGACCTGCCTTTAGAGAAACCTGTATGCAGGTCAGGAAGCAGCAGTTAGAACTGGACATGGAACAACAGGCTGGTTCCAAATAGGAAAAGGAGTACGTCAAGGCTGTATATTGTCACCCTGCTTATTTAACTTACATGCAGAGTACATCATGAGAAACGCTGGGCTGGAAGAAGCACAAGCTAGAATCAAGATTGCCGGGAGAAATATCAATAACCTCAGATATGCAGATGACACCACCCTTATGGCAGAAAGTGAAGAAGAACTAAAGAGACTCTTGACGAAAGTGAAAGAGGAGAGTGAAAAAGTTGGCTTAAAGTTCAACAGTCAGAAAACTAAGATCATGGTATCTGGTCCCATCACTTCATGGCAAACAGATGGGGAAACAGTGGAAACAGTGTCAGACTTTATTTTTCTGGGCTCCAAAATCACTGCACATGGTGATTGCATCCATGAAATTAAAAGACACTTACTCCTTGGAAGGAAAGTTATGACCAACCTAGACAGCATATTAAAAAGCAGAGACATTACTTTGTCAACAAAGGTCCGTCTAGTCAAGGCTATGGTTTTTCCAGTAGTGATGTATGGATGTGAGAGTTAGACTCTGAAGAAAGCTGAGCACCGAAGAATTGATGCTTTTGAACTATGGTGTTGGAGAAGAGTCTTGAGAGTCCCTTGGACTGCAAAGAGATCCAACTAGTCCATCCTAAAGGATATCAGTCCTGGGTGTTCATTGGAAGATCTGATGTTGAAGCTGAAACTCCAGCACTTTGGCCACCTGATGTGAAGAGCTTACTCATTGAAAAAGACTCTAATGCTGGGAGGGATTGGGGGCAGGAGGAGAAGGGGACGACAGAGGATAAGATGGCTGGATGGCAACACCGACTCGATGGACATGAGTATGTGTAAACTCCAGGAGTTGGTGATGGACAGGGAGGCCTGGCGTGCTGAGGTTCATGGGGTCGCAAAGAGTTGGACATGACTGAGCGACTGAACTGACTGACTGTGAGAATGGTGCTTTGGCAGCCACTTTGTAACATGAAAAGAAAGCCAAGAACATTCTGGAGAAGTTGACTCACACCTCACGTTGTCGAGTTGCTTAGTTAACCAATCCTAAAACAACCTATTTCCACATTTTTGTACATGAGAAAATTCAAACTATCTTTAAGCCAATCCTTGGGATCTTGTTACTGGCAGCTTAAATCACACTAAATTATATATACCTTCCTCTAGACAGTGAATTTTTAGAGGGTAAAAATGCATGCTTATCACAGAATCTTTTATTTTTACCATAAGGCCTGGCATAGACTAAAGTCTAAAGTATCACTTGTATAAATCACAGTTTCTCAACCTCAGCATGACTGACACAGGGGCCAGATAATTCTTTGTTGTGGGGGCTGCTGTGTGGATTGTAGGATGCCTAGCAGCATCCCTGGGCTCCACCCAGCTAGATTTTTATTTTTTTGACAGCACCACTCAATATACAGGATCTTAGTTCCCCTACCAGGGATTGAACCCAAGACCCTTGCAGTGGAAGCACAGGGTGTTAACCACTGGTCCACCAAGGAAGTCTCTCCACCTACTAAATCTTACAAACACCCCTTCCCTTATGTTGTGACAAACAGAAATGCTCCCAGACGTTTCCACATGCCTCCTAGGGGAACAAAATCACTCCTGGTTGAGAATTACTGGTATTGTGGAATGACTCCTAGGATATTCGTTTCTAGTGTACATGATATATTATGTAAAACTTTAGATTAAGTGTGGGCTTCAGCCACATTCTGGTCAAGGCAGAGAGGCCTTCAAGACAATGGGTACATTGAGACAGGGTGATGGAACCATGAAAACAAAGGAAGAGGAGGGAGGTGGGCACAGTGAAATCCTGGCTGTGCCCCAGGCTGGAGAGGGCACAGAGATAACCACTCCCATCTCCTCTTCTGATCCTTTTTTTTTTGTTGTGTGGAAGTTATTGGACATGATGACAAAATTTATTGGTCTGGGTCTTGGACAAAATGGTCTTGGTGAACCACAAAATTTCTGATGATAAAGATGAAAAGAAAGAAAGGTGATCTTGTTAACAGTATCCAGGCTTTAGGGAAGTCATGGCCCTTTGGGGCCAAGGTTTTGATAAAGGATGGGGTGGTGGGGTAGGGGGAGATTAAGTAGCACCCAGGACTTTCCTGGTGGTACACTGGATAATAATCCACCTGCCAATGCAGGGGACATGGTTCAATGCCTGGTCCAGGAAGATTCCACATGCCTCTGAGCAACTAAAGGCCGTGCTCCACAACTGCTGAGCCCAGGTGCTGCGAGTACTGAAGCTCGTGCACTCTACGGCCCGTGCTCCACACCAAGAGAAACCACTGCAGCGAGATGCCTGTGCATGGCAACGGGACGGTGGCCCACAGGCAGCAATGATGACCTAGTGCAACCACAAATAAATAAATAAACCAATCCCTTTAAGAAAAAGAAAAAGGAAGGTAGCACCTAAAAGTGGTTGAGAAAACATAACTCAGCAATGAGAAAAATCATTGTATCAAGAGTGGTTCCCAGCAATATGTCTATCTCTTTTGGAAACACAACAGAAAAGCTTCCAGCAAACTGTTTTCTGTCAAACGCTGGCCCCTGACAGATTGTGGCATATGGAGTGTGGTTTGTCTCTTAAGTCATTGGGGTTTTCTCACTCAACGTCACCAAATGGCGGCTGTAATTATGGCAATCAGTGCTTCTCAAATGACAGCTTTCTTTCTCCCTTAAAAGGGTGAATGTTTTTAACAAGGCTGTGGAGTAGACCACAAATAAACATGTGCTGCAGGGCTTTTTGGAAGGGCGGCTAGAGAATGCAGCTGATCACTCAGAAAGGAAGCTGATTTCCTAGAAAGAGCCTAGGGTGAAGAGTGAGAGAACAGAGTTCCAATCTGGGTCCCTCTCCACCTCACAGGCCAGCTTGGTGACCTTGGCTCGGCAGGTCCATCTGTCTCTCTGAGCCATGGTTTTCTCAGCTGTGACTTTGGAGGATTGAACAAAAACATCTATATGAAAGAGCTTCTTTAACTGCACCTACATACGCAAGGACAATTATTACCCTTATTACCTCCACAAATTGTATTCTACGAAAGCTGCAGGGGTTCTTCCCAGGTAGCGCTTGTGGGAAAGAACCCAATGGCTGTGCAGGACCCACAGGAGGCACAGGTTCAGTTCCTGGGTCAGGAAGATCCCCAGAGGAGGGTATGGCAATCCACCTCAGTATTCTTGCCTGGAGAATGCCATGGACAGAGGACCCTGGCCAGCTATGGGGCATGTGGTCGCAAAGAGTTGGACATGACTGAAGCAACTTGGCATGCGGGAAAGGTGAACAGCCTCGTGACAGCTTGTGCAAATCATGCTATGTGAACATGCACTCTTGAGCAGCCTCTAGATACTACATTAATACAAATCTGGTGTTCAGCCTTTTGCTTAAAATCCTTCCCTGTACCTCACTGTCCCAATGCTACCTTGGATGGCTGGGCACAGTCTAGCCTTTCTTGTGCTCCAGCCTCAAATCTTATTGCTTTCCATCCATGTTACTTCTAGGCTCTGGCTACCCCTAAAAGACATGCAGTTTGCTGCAGCTGCCGTTTCCTCTAACTCGCCTTGATAAACAGATATATGAGTACCTTTGGCACAGAATGGTCTCCCTCTACCCAGCCCTTCACCTGACTGAATCCTACTTTTGCTTCAAGTTCAAGTTTAAAAGCCCCTTCCTCTGTGCTATGGGCTGAATTGTGTCAGCCCTCAAGTTCATGTGTTGAAGCCCTAACCTCCAGTGCTCTGAATGTGACTATGTGGAGATAGTGCCTTTGGTGGTCATATGGGCTGCCATCTACGGGGTCGCACAGAGTCGGACACGACTGAAGCGACTTAGCAGCAGCAGCAGCAAGGTGAAATGAGGTCTTATGCGTGCACCTGATCCAGTATGACTGGGGTTCTTATGAGAAGAGATTAGGACACAGACATACACAGAGGAAAGACCACGTGAAGATGGCTGTCCAAAAGCCAGGGAGTGAGGCCTTGGGAGAAATCAGCCCTGCCCACATCTTGACTTTGGACTTCCAGCCTCTAGAACTGTGAGGAAATAAATTTCTGTTGCTTAAGCCACCTAGTCTAGGGTGCTTCATTATGGCAGCCCAAGGAAACTAATACACCCTAGGAAGTCTTCCATGACTTCCAGGAGACCAACCATGACCTGCTGTTACCACCCTTTATTCTTCTTTTCCACACACTTATCATATTGAAATGTTTTGTCTCCTCAGTGTGTGAGTGTGTGGGCGTTGATGGCTTGGCTTGAGGGGTGGATGACCGAAAGTCCTGAGGTCAGGGATTATGCATCTATGTATCATCGAGACCTACCTGAATGCCTACAGGCATACAGAAGGCATGCAGCACAGTATGGTTTCCATAGATGAACGGATGGACATGAATGGAAAACATCATGTCAGTTATCCGGTAATTTAGGTAAACAAAACCTCCCTCACTTAGGAAAAGACAGATTTGGAGCGGCATCTTCCTAGTTAGTTTACCTAAATTCAGGGATTTCTAATCAAATTATCTATTCCTCACCAGATCTATGAAGGTATACATTTCAAATGTTCCCCAAATTTGGCTGAGAATCATGAATAGTCAAAGAAAATTTTCTGGTGGGTTTTCCATTATTTATCTGTTTATCTAGGTTCTGTGTCTCACCATGTCTGTTTCACTCACATTCCCCATAGGAGTCAGATTAAGTGACGAGGGGAGGAGAAGATGAAAGAGAGAAGAATTTCTTGGTGCATTTGCTGCTGCTGCTGCTGCTGCTAAGTCGCTTCAGTCGTGTCCGACTCTGTGGGACCCCATAGACGGCAGCCCACCAGGCTCCCCCGTCCCTGGGATTCTCCAGGTAAGACCACTGGAGTGGGGTGCCCTTTCCTTCTCCAATGCGTGCATGCATGCATGCTGTTGCTTCAGTCGTGTCCGACTCTGTGTGACCCATGGACAGCAGCCCACCAGGCTCCTGTGTCCACGGAATTCTCTAGGCAAGAGTACTGGAGTGGGTTGCCACTTCCTTCTCCACTTGGTGCATTTAGGCATCCACAGTCTGGAAGCAGCTTAATATCTCCTGTGAGCTCAGTCACTCAGTCGTGTCTGACTCTTTGTGATCCCATGGACTAGCCCACCAGGCTCCTCTATCCATGGGATTTCCCAGGACAGGATACTGGAATGGGTAGCGATTTTCTTCTCCAGGGGATCTTCCTGACCCAGGGATCGAACCCACATCTGTTGCATCTCCTGAACTGGCAGGTGGATTCTTTACCCACTGAGCCACCTCATCAGTCCTAATACCTCCTGCTGCACCTCAAATCCATTTATGCTGATTCCATAGGAAAGCAATTGGCCTCCACTTTCTATGTAACCACCAATCATAGCTCAAAATAATGAGTTTAAAGGAATAAATACAAGATTGGAGAAGTTCTTTAGAAAATAAAATCCTATTTCGCACTTTCAGTAATTGAAATCACCCAATAATACCCAGACAAGATCCGATTTCTTGATATTCGGATAACGAACAACTGAAAGCCAAGACAGCCAGGGGGAGCAATTAGGGAGAAAAAGAAAATTAAGAACTTGCCAATACATTCTATTCTGTCAACTTCATCAGTGAAGTGTTCCCTTTAATTACTATTGATTTTCATAATAGTTTATTAACCCAATATGTTAATTTAAGTTTGTCGCAGGCTATTGTAGATGTAGAATAATGCATTTTTTGGTCTTGTTGTGGGGGGAGGGGGGATAGTGTAATGAGAATAAATTTACCCCTCTTACACTTTTGTGTCTGATTTTTAAAAATTGTTTTGCTTGGGCAGAACTTTATTTTATTTTGGGCAGAACTGACCCAAATGGATCAGTCATCCTGACAATGTTTTGGCTTCCAGCATTAGCTTCTGAAGCACTCTATTCACTCTCTGGCTTTGGAGAGTGGTGGTGGTAGAGAAATGGGAGACAGACTGATCTGACAAGTGAAGTCAATAAAGTGAAAGTGAAAGAGAAGTCGCTCAGTCGTGTCCGACTCTTCGCGACCCCATGGACTATAGCCTACCAGGCTCCTCCCTCCATGGGATTCTCTAGGCAAGAGTACTGGAGTGGGGTGCCACTGCCTTCTCCAAAGCATGAAAGTGAAAAGTGAAAGTGAAGTCACTCAGTTGTGTCCGACTCTTTGCAACCCCATGGACTGTAGCCCACCAGGCTCCTCCCTCCATGGGATTCTCCAGGCAAGAGTACTGGAGTGGGGTGCCATTTCCTTCTCCAGGGAATTAAGTCAATAAAACCATCTTATAACTTTCATTATTAACTTCTTATGAATGCAGCCTAGGACTTGTGTTGAACTGAGAGAATCACTGTCAGAACTCATTTGTTTTGCCACTGAAGACACTTTGTAAACCTCATGAGTTAAAAAATGGGGCTTCATGAACTCCCTTGGTGGCTGAGTGGATTAGAATCTGCTGTCAATGCAGGGGACATCGGTTTGATACCTGGTCCGGGAAGATCCCACATGCTGCTGGGGCAGCTAAGCCCATGCAGCGCGACTTCTGAGCCTGCGCTTCTAGAGCCTGCGCTCTGCAACAAGAGAAGCCACCACGATGAGACATTGTGCACTGCCACGAAGAGTAACCCTGCTCACCCCAACTAGAGAGAGCCTAAGTGCAGCGAGAAAGACCCAGCACAACCAAAAATAAATTTAAAAATAATTTTTAAAAAAATGGGGCTTCATGATACCTTCTTCATCCTACCTTCTCGAGTGGGCACAGGGCCCACATCAGATCGTGGAAGGGCTTCTTAAAGGTAAGAACACACAAAGAGAAGATGTTACAGGCTTCCTTGTTTACAGAAAAGTATCTTTAACCTCCAAACACCGAAGGACATAGCAGACTCTCAGAGCAAACGCCTGGAACCAAAAGCTCGAAAGATTTACCAATCTTGGCTAATAAAATAGAAACTAAACCCCAATTACTACAGAAGGGAAATCAGATTAATGCGGTGGTACCTTATCTGAATAATAATTATGAATTAGGAGATTCCATTACAAGGCCCAGGCAGGGCATGCTTTATTGGTTCATCAATAAGGCACGCATTCTAATGGACTGGCATAAAACATGCTCTGAGGATCTTCCTGCTGGATACCAGAAACTCAAAATAATTTACATGGTACAAAATCGTTTTTCTTCCAATCTGTAAAACACTCATGAGAAATACTGGGCTTTGTAGAAATATGAGGATTTAAAAGGTCACAGAGGCTTCCATCTTTCCTTCCTTCAGTAGGCTCACAGCTATTGTGCTTATACTTGTCAGGCCTAGAATTCCCTAAAAGGCAAAAAGTGACCGTGGATTTGAACAAGGGTCTTTGAGGTAGGGCCATGGGATGTGATCATGGTAGTTGTTAGCCTATGGGCTAAAGATTCATTCCCAAATCGTGCTGACACTTACCCCCCGAGCCTTCCCATGTGACAGCGTGTTCTCGCATCCTGGCCTCTTTGTGGAAGCCACTGCCCACCAGCTCATATCCCTCAGCCACCTCCTTGTTGGCCCTCATTCCAGCATCAGTATGGGGACACGGTCCCCACCATATTGAACTCCATCCTTTGGGTCCCAAAGCATCCTGCCAGGGCACAGAGTATTATTACTAGGTGCTTCAGGAACTTCTTGAGCTCTTAACTATTTCCTCTCTTCCCTAAGACTTGAGATCAATTCATGAGACAAGGTTGTCTCTACCTTTCCCTTCTTCCCCTGCCTCTTCACATATAAAGAGATAACAAAAAACTACCTTATATAGTAATTGGTGAACAAAATACCTATAAGAATCAACACGCTATAACCAACAAGAGGAACAATAGCACTTAGGTTTGTACTTAAGGGGATTAAAAACAAGCATCCACAACACTTCTACATACATGTTTGTTGGTAACAATATTATTCATAATAGCCAAAACGGAAAGCTACTACAATGGCTATCAACCGATGAATAGATAAATAAAATGAATTACATCCACACAATAGAATAGTATGAAGCTTTAAAAAGGAATGCAGTACAGATACGTGCTACAACATGGATGAACCTCAAACATATGTTACATGAAGGAAGCTGAACACAAAGACCACATGCGGATTCCATTTATATGAGACGTCCAGAACACATAAAGTCAGAGAGACAGAAAGTCAGCAGGTAGTGGCCAGGAGCTAAGGGAAGAGGGAAGTGGGGAGTGACTGTGGCTTGACTTCCTTAACTGTAAAAGGGGGATTATAATTGTACCTCATAGCATAATTGTAGAAATTAATACATGTAGAGCTTTTAGAACATAGCTGTGATACTTCGTTTTAGAACAAGAAATATATACTTGGTCTTCATCCCCATTTCTGGCACAGAGCTCCTAAAACCCTAAGAATATTTTAAGTGATGAGTGACAAAGGTGTCTTTTTATGTTAACAAGGCGTGGGATGGAATTATTCACCTGTGGAACCTGGAGCTATCTCTCCTTAGAGAGTGTCAGAATTGACTTGAATTGTAGGACACCCTCTGACCGTGTAGAGTATCCTCTCTTACTCTGAAATTGTTGACCAGAATAGTTAATTGCTTCTTATAGTTAAGTTTGCAGTAAACGTTAGCTGTTGCTGTTTCTAAGGATGCTGAAAGTATAGACTTGCCCATTGCTACATCCTTTCTGTGGAAGACTATTGGGAAAAGTCCACGAGACTTGAAGTTGCGATACACAGATGAACGTCTCTCCCATGCACTCCCCCGCCTTCCCCCTGATGCTGGCACTAGGGAGGCCCCCAAAGAAAGCAAAGATAGGTGGCTCTTGGAAGGTGGCTTGTCCTGAGCCATAGAGAGTTAGAGAAGATGACTCCTGCCCCTGGTTCTTCCTAAACCAGCCCAAACTCCATTCCTTGCCCTGGATTGTTCTTTATATCATGATAAGCACAGAGAGAATTGCAAGGAACATTCTGGACTCTACTTTTAAGTCCCTCTTCATAAATAGAACAACAAGATCCTGGCATTATTTTGGATATTTTGGGCCATTAAGACAGACTAAAACACTGTAAGTGGCCATTAAAAATAACCGCCTCACTCCTTGCCCCATCATCTTATATTATATTGCCATTTCCTCCATGAACTTATCTGAAGTTATCCTGCTAGTATTCACAGTTGCTGTAATGTACAATTGTTCGTCCTGTAGAATGAGGGTTCCGGGGGGACAAAGTTCCTGACTGTCTTCTTTCTCACTGCTGGATCCCAGCACCTGGAATAAAGACCAGAACATGGCAGGCATTCAGTGGATATTTCTTAAATAACGAATGAATGGTCCTTGCCCCAGTGCTCAACACAGTGCCAGCGTTCCAGACACAATAATCTCTATCGATAATCACCGCTGAGCCTCCATTCCTCCTCTGAGAGAACCAGTCAGCGTTTGCCCTCTGCCCACACTGGGGGTGGCTCAGAGGACCTCCCTCACCACACACACTACCTCTGCCATCACGGCTGGTTAGACCTGGGGTGGGTTCCTTCTCTAAGCCAAGACATTCCTAATTTTGTCCTGGAAAATTTGGGCTTGGCACTCAGATTCTGATGAATAAGAGTTGGTGCTTAAAATGTGAAGCTGGAGAGGTCTGGATCTCAAATATATTCAAAGCAGAAGGAGCTATATGAAGGTAAAGAGAATAAAACGCACCGTAGAGAGGAAGTGAAGGGATGGGAGAAGAGTGAGGAAGAGAGAGGGAGAGAGAGTCCGGGCAAGTGAACTCTTTGATTGGAGCATGCTGGTTTCCAGCTTTTCATCTTGCCCCTCCAGACTCAGCTGTGTTTCTAGCCTTAACTGTTTCTTTCACTTTACATTAGTTTGATTGGGTTTCTGTTTCTTGCCCACAAAAAATTCCTGACCATGAAACCCTAGCATGTGGGAGGCATTCTCAAAACCTTTGTTGACTTGACTTCATTTTTCATATATGTGTTCATTTGTTCACTTACTCAACAAGTATTTATCAAGCTGGGCACTGGGCTAGAAAATAGAGGAAAACAGATGTGCAGAAAGTTAGACTCTGCCTCTGCCTTGGTGGAATTAGGGCAGGGAGACAGCATTAATCAAAGAAGAGAAATAGTGAATGTTTGCATCATATACTGTCTGCTATGTGCCAGGAATGTGTTGGGCATCATCAGTATTAAGGGGACCACCATCTGCTTAGAATGGGGACCCACATATGGTTCTTTACCAACCAAAGAACCAAGCACTAACACACATTTTATCTGATTTGACGTTCAGGCTGATCCCACATAATTGATTTTTAAAAGGTATCCATTTTATAGGCATGTTTGTAAAACTGAGCCCCACCCACAAGGGTTAAGTGACGTATCCAAAGTCAATGAGGCTGGTCAGAGGCAGAGCCTGGACTTAACTGCTGTCTTCTGTCTCCAAAGCCCAGTACGGTTCTTTACCAGCCATCCTGCAAAATGCTGCCTCTATGAGGAGATGACAAGTGTGGCAGAACCATCACTGCACACCCCTGAAGAAACATTGGGCAGAAGGTATCCAGACAGGACTCTGCTCTGCTGTTTTTAGGATAAATTCTGCTGAACTATGCAAGCAGCAAAGGGAAGAGGCAGTTAGTTAGCTGTGCCTGCTGAAGCAGCGTGTCTATGCCCAGTGCTGGATCTCTGACAGAGGCCCAGGATCCCCCACCTCGGGAGGCAGGATGGATGGCTGAAGTTCACGAGGCCTCCTCTCTCTTCCCTAAATCTCCTGGGCAGCCAGGGTCTGGTACCTGGGGGTTTCACATGCAGGCATCACAGTGAGATGATAAACACAGTCCTGGCCACAGAGCTTCTAGGAGGCTCAGACTAGGCTCATTGCAACTACATTAATGTCCATTAAACTGGACATTCCTCTGTGGAGGGGGTGGTATCTTGTTTTTCTTTCTGACTCATCTCTCAGCACTCTCAGAAAGGAGAGAATTTACCTCCTCAGAGCTATAAAAACGAATGTCAGTGAAACCTTCAGAACTTGCTTGGTGCACTGGAACCCTGTCTTCAGGCAATCTTTCCTCCAAAGAAGACGAGAGCTGGGTTTTTATTTGATTTTACAAGGCCAAGGAACATTCTGTTATTGTTTCTCGAGGTATGCTCTGTGGAACACTGACATTCAAATCAACTTTATCAAAGTAAGTGTTCAGCTAACTGGACTCTCGTTTCAGATTGGATGAATTAATTCTTCAGAGCATGGGACCCAGGAAGTTTCATTTTAAACAAGTACTCTTGCTAATCCTTAAGTACAATTAGGCTTGAAAACAACCATTCTACACTATATGTTTGCCTACCAAGGTGCCAGAACATGCTGCAAACGGCTGGTTCTAAAACCTTGGCCCTCTAGGTCAAATGTTCTCCACTTCCATACTATCAACACCTGGCCCAGGTAGTTTTTTTGCAGTTGGGGGTTATCCTCTACCTTATAGAATGTTTAGCACCATCCTATTAGATACCTATAATGACTTCCCTCCAGTTGTGGCAACCAGAAATGGCTCCAAATGTCAACAGAATGTCAATGACCAATGACGTGTCCCCTGGGGACAGACCTTCCCCTCCTTTACACCCTACTGAGAAGCACTGTTGTAGATAAGTGGGTTCCAATCCTGGCTGAACATTGGAGTCACTCAAGGACCTTTGTCAAACTTAGATTATTGAACTTTACCCCAAGAAAGTCTTGTTTGTTTGAGTTGGGGTGGAAGCTAGGCACCATTAAGATTTCCCAAATGATTCAATATGGCAGAGTTGAGAATCCCTGCTCCAGGGAGATGCTGGAGGCATGAGTCTACATGTATGTTTGTGACTTCATGGAAGCTATAAACACTCAAGTCACATTGATGGCATTATCTGAGCACCTATGTATCATCAGGACCAGGCACCGAGACAGGATGACAAAAGCCACATCTTTTGAAACTAACAAACACAGAGCTTCAGCCAAACACATTATAAATTCCTCCCATCTCACCCCACATATGACCTAAATCAGAATTTAAAACAGAACTTTTCTTGATGGCTAGGAAAACAGATAAATTTTTTTCTACTGGATGGTAAAATATAGAGAGATGACAGCTGAAAAAGCTGCAGTCATTTTGCCACTATCAAAAAAGCTGACCAAAAATGGAAAGAGGAGGGCAGCACCAAAAGAATCACAGAGCAACAGAGCTATAGCCTTGATCAAATTGTACCTGAATTCCATCCTGCCAAGTTATAATCAGTTACATGACAAGATAAACCATCCTTATTTTTAAACTAAGCCAGCCTTTGACTGTGTGGATCACAATAACCTGTGGAAAACTCTGAAAGAGATGAGAATCCCAGACCACCTGATCTGCCTCCTGAGAAATCTGTATGCAGGTCAGGAAGCAACAGAACTGGACATGGAACACCAGACTAGTTCCAAATAGGAAAAGGAGTACGTCAAGGCTGTATATTGTCACCCTGCTTATTTAACTTACATGCAGAGTACATCATGAGAAACGCTGGGCTGGAAGAAGCACAAGCTGGAATCAAGATTGCCGGGAGAAATATCAATAACCTCAGATATGCAGATGACACCAGCCTTATGACAGAAAGTGAAGAGGAACTCAAAAGCCTCTTGATGAAAGTGAAAGAGGAGAGTGAAAAAGTTGGCTTAAAGCTCAACATTCAGAAAACGAAGATCATGGTATCTGGTCCCATCACTTCATGGCAAACAGATGGGGGAACAGTGGAAACAGTGTCAGACTTTATTTTTCTGGGCTCCAAAATCACTGCACACGGTGATTGCATCCATGAAATTAAAAGACACTTACTCCTTGGAAGGAAAGTTATGACCAACTTAGATAACATGTTAAAAAGCCAAGACATTACTTTGCCAACAAAGGTCCGACTAGTCAAGGCTATGTTTTTCTAGTGGTCATGTATGGATGTGAGAGTTAGACTGTGAAGAAAGCTGAGCACCAAAGAATTGATGCATTTGAACTGTGGTGTTGGAGAAAACTCTTGTGAGTCCCTTGGACTGCAAGGAGATCCAATAACTCCATCCTAAAGGAGATCAGTCCTGGGTGTTCTTTGGAAGGAATGATGCTAAAGCTGAAACTCCAGCAGTTTGGCCATCTCATGAGAAGAGTTGACTCATTGGAAAAGACTCTGATGCTGGGAGGGATTGGGGGCAGGAGGAGAAGGGGACTACCGAGGATGAGATGGCTGGATGGCATCACCGACTCGATGGACATGAGTTTGAGTGAACTCCAGGAGTTGGTGATGGACAGGGAGGCCTGGTGTGCCGCGATTCATAGGGTCGCAAAGAGTCAGACATGACTGAGCGACTGAACTGAAATGAAGCCAGCTTGAGGTGCATTTTCTGTTACCTGCAATCAAAAGCACTCTAACTGATATACCACTCCAGACCAGTATCCTCTTGCAATTATAGATGGTCCCCAAATTACAGTGGTTTGACTTACAATTTTTCAACTTTATGATGATGTGAAAGAAACACACATTCAGCAGAAACTGTACCTTAAATTTTGAATGTTGATCTTTTCCAGTCTAGCGATATGATATTGTCTTGAGATGCTGGACAGGGCAGCGAGTGCAGCTCCCAGTCAATCACCGATCACAGGGTAAACAACTGATACACTTAGAACCATTCTGTACTCTGAGAACCACTCTGTTTTTCAGTCTTAGTATAGTATTCAATAAATCACACGAAATAGTCAAGACTTCATTATAAACTAGGCTTTGTGTTAGATGATTTTGCTCAACTTTAGGGTAATGTAGGTGGCACAGTGGTAAAGAATTTGCCTGCCAGTGCAAGAGATGCAAGAGATTCGGGTTTGAATCCCGGGTCAGGAAGATCCGCTGTAGTAGGAAAAGGCAACCCATTCCAGTATTCTCACCTGGAAAATTCCATAGACAGGGGAGCTTGGTGGGCTACAGTCCAGGGACTCACAAAGAGTCAGACACGACTGAGTGACTAAGCACACACACATACAGGGTAATGAAAGTGTTCTGAGCACTTTAAGGTAGGCTAGGCTATGGTAGACCCACTCCAGTGTTCTTGCCTGGAGAATCCCAGGGACGGGGGAGCCTGGTGGGCTGCCGTCTGTGGGGTCGCACAGAGTCGGACATGACTGAAGCGACTTAGCAGCAGCAGCAGGCTACAGTAAAACTATGGTATTCAGCAGGTTAGATACATTAAATGCATGTCCAACATAGCATATTTTTCAGTTATGATGGGCTTATCAGAAGGAATCTCACTGTAAGTCAAGGAAGATCTGTATAGTAGATTACTTAGAGGTAATGAAATGAAATAATTTTTAAGGCAGGGCAAGAAAAGAGCTTAACATAAAATTTTTTCTATCTTTTGAGCTCTTACCCCTCTCCTTTTAGTGTGCATTGTACCCTAACTAGATCCCCTAAGAAGACTCAGGAATGCCTACTAGTCAAAAAAAGAAAAAAAAAAAAGAAGAAGCAATTTCTTCCTGACACCAGCAAGATAACTCTTTGACATTCCTGTCTCAAGTCTGTAAGGGGTTACAGTGACTAGTCTTATTTTGATGTATAACCCTTTGTCTCAAAAACTTATATAAATGTGGTTTGACCTCTAATGGGTGGAACAATCCTCAGAAGTTTCTGAATGACTGTCTCCTGGGTTATAATCCTCTGGTTGGCCTGAATAAAATGTTCCATTTCTTTCTTAGATTGACTATCGATTAATTTTTTTTATCAACAAGCCTTGACGAAGAATGGTCCTTGAACCAGCAGCCTCAACATCACTTAGGAACTTCTTAGAAATGCAGAATCTTAGGCTCTTCTTCAGATCTACTGAATCAGAAACTGTGCTGTAATAAGAACCTTGAGGGACTCATATGAACATTAAAGCTTAAAAAACCTGGACTTAGGTAACTGCTCTCTTAAGCACTGAGCTAGATAATAGGGACCCAAGGATAAGCAAAAAACAGACTTTGTTACTTGGTTCTATGACTTGGTTAAATGCCCTGTTTTATACTTGCCAACCAACATCTCAACTCCTTCAGTTCATCCATCCTTTCACTCATTCAACAAATACATATTTAGCACTATGTTTATGAGCTTAAGGCTTCCCTCCTGGCTCAGTCGGTAAAGAATCCACCTGCAGTGCAGGAGACTACCTGCAATGCAGGGACAAAATTAGCAGAAACACTAAAAAGTGTGCTCAGAGAAGGGAGATGAGGCATACTCTGCCCTTTAAGAAGCTCCTTGCGCATTTGAGTTAACAGATATCGTAATCGCACAGATAAATGTTAATGTGCCAGTGATGTAAGTGCTACCCTGGAGAGGTCCTGTGGGGGTTCCTCCCATCCAGTTCCTCCATGGGGGATATTTGATTTGATCAGAGTGGTCAGGCAAGGCTGCCCTGAGGAGATCTGAAGTGCGAGGAGAGAAGAATGGTGCACGTAAAGAGGAGAGTAATTGAGGCACAAGGGAAGACAATGTGTAAGCTTTTCAAGCTGGAAGAAGCGAGTGAACACAACAGTTGCCAGGAGCAGGGAGGGTCAGAATGAGACCAGACAGGTAACCAAGGGCCAGCGTCTTTAACAATATAAAAACTACATTAAGGATTCCTCCCTTAATCCTCAAACTAACAGCCATTGATGCATTTTAATATTTATTTCACTTTTTTTTAAAATTTCACTTTGATAGGAATACTTAATCTACCTTCTTACCACATATTTACATGTACATTATTGTTGACTTTAGGCTGACAATGTTATACAGTATTTCTAGAGCTTATTTATCCTCCTTAACTGAAAGTTAATGCCTGTTGATGAGTATTTCCCTATATCCCTCACTCCCAGCTCCTAGCAACCACCCTTCTTTGATTTTATAAATTTTACTATTTTACATATCTCAAATAAGCAGGATCATGTAGTATTTGTCTTTCTGTAGCTGGCTCATTTCATTTAGCATAATATCCTTGAGTTTCATCCATGTTGTTGCATATTACAGAGTTTCTTTTTATCATAAGGTGGAATAGTATTCCCCTATGTGTATATTCCGCATTGATTTTATTCATTCATCGGTCAATGGACTTTTAGGTTGCTTCCACACCTTGGCTATTGTGGATACTGCTGTTTTGAACATGGGAATGTTAATTTCTCTTTGAGACTCTGATTGCAGTTCTTTGGATCAGATACCCAGAGTTGGGATTGCTGGATCACATAGTAGCTCTTTTTTTTTTTTTTAACTTTTTTGAGGAATCTCTATACTGTTCTCTGTAGTGGGTGCATCAGCTTGCATTCTCACCAGCAACATGCAAGCCTTTCCATCCTTGCCACAACTTCCACCTCCTCGCCAACATTTGCCGCCTCTTTTGAAAATAGCCATCCTGGCAGGTGAGGTGAGATCTGATTATGGTTTTGATTTGCATTTCCCTGATAATTAGTGATGTTAAGCATTTGTTCATCTGCCTGTCAGTTGTTTGTATGTCTTCTTTTCAGAAAAGTGTCTTCAAGTCCTTAGCCCATTTAATCAAGTCTTCAGTTATCTTGCTATTGAGTTGTAGGAGTTTCTAACACACTTGGACATCAGATTTGTGGTTTCCATGTGTTTTATCCCATCCCATAGGATAGCATCACCATGCTGATTCCTTTGCTGAGCAGGAAGTCATTGACATCTTTTAAATATAGTGCTTTCCACATAGCACAGCTTATCAACTGAGGGTGTACACAATCTGAGCCCTTGTCCCAACACCTTTTGTTTTTGTCTTCCCCCTCCTTGCCTTATCACCCAGCAGAGTAGACCAGCACGGCCTAGCTTGTTCACACCACACTTGTTATTTGGGGCTGACAGACAGGATGGAGCTGTGGGTCAGGTTGACTTGACCCGAATCCATTTCCATATCTTCATTGCTGTGAGGGCCACAATGACAGTGACTACAGGTGACAGCTTCACAGCGTGCTCAGCACTCCACCACACACCTGGGCACAAAGAAGGGCAGACTAGGGACTTCTCTGCTGGTCCACTGGTTAACGTACTGTGCGTCCAAGGCAGGAGGTGTGCGTTCCATCTCTGGTTGGGGAACTAACGTTTCATGGTGAAGCCAGAAAAAAAAAAAAAAACAACAGACAGACTAAATAATCACTCGGTGAATGGCCTAACCCAGAGAAGCTGCTGGGGGCTTCCCTAATCATCACCCCTAGTGACTCTTTGCATCAAGACTCCCTGGAGAGCTGGCTCTCATGTCTACTGAGGGAGGCGCCAGGTGGATGTGCCAGTGGGACACTCAGAAGGACCCCTGGCTTTGCAGAGGCAGCTCTGGGAGCCCAGGTCTATGGTCTAGGCCAGGAAGCCTTGAACGTGGGCCTGCTTGGTCAGATGCATGTCCTCTCCCCAGGAGAACCTTCTTCTACAATGTTCTCCAGGTCTTCCCATGAGAGCCAGTCAGCCTGGTCCCCCACGGAGCGTGCCCGCACACGTCTGGCTTTGGAGCCATGTGCAGAGCTGGTGTACCTGGGTATGTGTCTACTTCTGCAGCCAAGAGTGTCCTGAGCAGGACTGTCCTGAGTTCCCTGCTTTTGTAGACAGCTCTATGGCTTCAGAGGGCTCCCCAGGTGGCACTAGTGACGAAGAGCCCCATGCCAATGCAGAAGACATGAGCGATGTGGGTCTGATCCCTGGGTTGGGAAGGTCCCCTGGAGAAGGGCATGGCAACCCACTCCAGTATTCTTGCCTGGAGAATCCCGTGGACAGAGGAGCCTGGCCCAGCTATAGTCCACGAGGTTACAAAGAGCCGGACATGACTGAAGTGACTTAACATAACATTGTTAAAAAAATGTGAAAATATAAAAAAGATAAGAATCACACCTTATCTTACCCTTAGAGGTGATGATAATGTGCATTTTGGGATATACTCTTTCATAATTTATTTTTTGCAGGTAAATACATATGTACACAAGGCTGTGGTTCATGTGATCAGTTTGATTCAGTTCAGTTAAGCAGCTCAGTTGTGTCTGTGACCCCATGGACTGCAGCACACCAGGTTTTCCTGCCCATCACCAACTCCCAGAGCTTGCTCAAACTCATGCCCATCGAGTCGGTGATATCATCCAACCATTTCATCTTCTGTCGTCCCCTTCTCTTCCCGCCTTCATTCTTTCCCAGCATCAGGTTTTTTCCCATGAGTCAGTTCTTCGCATCAGGTGGCCAAAATATTGGAGTTTCAGCTTCAGCATCAGTCTTTCCAATGAATATTCAGGACTGATTTCCTTTAGGATGGACTGGTTGGATCTTCTTACAGTCCAAGGGACTCTCAAGAGTCTTCTCCTTGCTTTTGGATCATCAAAAAACCAAGAGAGTTACAGAAATACATCTACTTCTATTTTATTGACTATGCCTTTGACTGTGTGGATCACAACAAACTGTGGAAAATTCTTCAAGAGATGGGAATACCAGACCACCTGACCTGCCTCCTGAGAAATCTGTATGCAGATCAAGAAGCAACAGTTAGAACTGGACATGGAACAACAGGCTGGTTCCAAATCGGGAAAGGAGTACATCAAGGCTGTATATTGTCACCCTGCTTATTTAACTTCTATGCAGAGTACATCATGAGAAACGCTGGGCTGGAAGAAGCACAAGCTGGAATCAAGAATGCCAGGAGAAATAGCAACATATCTATATAGTGGTATATAGATAACACCACTCTTATGGCAGAAAGTGAAGAGGAACTAAAGAGCCTCTTGATGAAGGTGAAAGAGGAGAGTGAAAAAGCTGGCCTAAAACTCAACATTCAAAAACTAAGATCCTGGCATCCAGTCCCATCACTTCATGGCAAATAGATGGGGAAACAATAGAAACAGTGAGAGACTTTATTTTCTTGGGCTCCAAAATCACTGCAGATGGTGATTGCATCCATGAAATTAAAAGACAATTGCTCTTTGGAAGAAAAACTATGACCAACCTAGACAGCATATTAAAAAGCAGAGACATTACTTTGCTGACAAAAGTCCATCTAGTCAAAATTATGGTTTTTCCAGTAGTCATGTATGGATGTGAGAGTTGGACTATAAAGAAAGCTGAGCACTGAAGAATTGATGCTTTTCAACTGTGGTGTTGGAGAAGACTCTTGAGAGTCCCTTGGACTGTAAGGAGAACCAACCGGTCCATCCTAAAGGAAATCAGTCCTGAATATTTATTGGAAAGACTGATGCTGAAGCTGAAACTCCAATATTTTGGCCACCTGATGTAAAGAACTGACTCATGGGAAAAGACCCTGATGCTGGGAAAGACTGAAGGCGGGAGGAGAAGGGGACAACAGAGGATGAGATGGTTGGATGGCATCACTCACTCAATGGACATGAGTTTGAGCAAGCTCTGGGAGTTGGTGATGGACAGGAAAGCCTGGTGTACTGCAGTCCATGGGGTCACAAAAGGTCAGACACGACTGAGCGACTGAAGTGAATTGAACATATATACCTATTTTTTAAAACAAAGGTGAAATGATTATTCAGTTTTTAAATTAAAAGTTCTCAAAAGTGAAAAGTGCATACTAGTCTACATTTCCTATTAAAACAAATCATAGGAAGTTAATGTTCTCAGATTAAATTTCAATCATAGAAAAGATACATACAAAGATACATCTTTATCTTTGTAGAACATTATTGTTATGATTATTATAATGTCACCTTTTCCCAAAACAATTACAAAAAACATATTTTCAGAGTTCTGGCTTATAAAGAAGTGACTTAACTTTCAAATTTTACTCAGGCTGGGAAAAATAAATGTGGAGAATATTTTTTTACTTAGCTGGTTTTCAGTGAATTTCTTCTATGATCATAGAGGAGAAAGGGGAAAAAAGAATTAAAATAAGATAGCACATTATCCAGTTTCAATTTCCATCTGGAGAGGTTATATTTAGCTTAAGATGAGGATATAACATTTTCCCTAGGTACCTCACATTCCAAGGGAAAAAAAACTACCAAAATGATGATGAGTATTGAAAAAAAAAAAAGGTATGTGTTTCATGATCTGAATGGAATGCTGAGTCAGCAAAGTCTGTCAAAAAGGCAAGAGAATTTGGAATTTTGTATATTACCAAGAACTATCTTGTAACTGGATGCCCAGACATGGCTGAAACCATGCAGAACGTTCTCACTGGTTGGTACTTCCACAAACATAATGAATATGAAGTACACTTTGGAACCTGATATGGCCAGCAATGGGCTTCCCGAGTGGTTCAGTGGTAAAGAATCTGCCTGACAATGTAAGAGATGTAGGAGGCACGGGTTCAACCCTTGGGTTGGGAAGATCCCTGGAGGATGAAATGGCAACACACTCCAGTATTGTTGCCTGGAGAATCCCATGGACAGAGGAGCCTGATGGGCTACAGTCCATGGAGTTGCAAAAAGTCAGATGTGACTCAGTATGGACCCAAGGACACGATCAGCAATGAGCTACATTATTTGTATACTGACACCCCCACCACCCAATTCATATGTTGAAATTCTATCCTTAGTGTGATGCTATTAGTGGGGGGAGGAGGGACTTTGGGAAGGTAATTTGTTCCCAAAGATGGAGCCCTCATGAATGAGATTAATGTCCCATTTATTAGATCCTTTATAAAAGGGACCTGAGACAGCTCTCTCACCATCTTTCCACCATGTGAGGATACAGTGAAAAATCCATCTTTCCACCTAGAAGAGGGATCTCACCAAACCCAACCATGCTGGCACCCTGTTCCTAGAATTCCAGCCTCCAGAGCCATGAGAAATAAATGTTTGTTGTTTAAGACATCCAGTCTGCGTTCGTTTGCTACGACCACTTCAAATGACTGAAGCAGTGTCCTTTAAAATGAATATGATCACATTTATCTGTCTGAGCATGATCTAAGATAACAAAGTGTTTATCTAACCAAAAAGAACAAGGAAATATTTATTCATGAAAATCCTGTGAAGTGTTTATACTGCCGCCTGATCGTTTCTGTGATCTGATATCATCATTTTCTCCTCCTAGATGATACTCATTGCTGTTCTCTCTTGGTTGCTATGGGAAGACTTGGAGCATACAGGTTTCCCACCACACCCCCAGTCTCCAACTTTATTAGCTCAGTTTTTTAAACCACTGATTTTACAGTAATTCCTAAAATATCCCTTCTGGACTGCATCACCTCTCTGAGTCACTCATCCTGCCCTCATGGTTCCAGAAACTTCTTGGCTTGGGTGTAAACCCTACTTCTTGGGCCAGGGCTTCCCCAGTTGCAGAAAGAACTGCTAGGTCAGCCAGATGTCTGACTGTTTCACCTACATAGCGCTTGTAAATGCTGTCTGGCATCACGTTCTCCACATTTTTCCCAGTTTCCAGAACTTTATGAGTACTGAACTTTTGAAGGCATGCTGTGAGGGATGAAGAGACACACAGAAGCCCTCAGCAGTGATGGCAGCGCAGCACCCACTCCCGTGTCTGGATGGTGTGTGCGAGAGTGTGCACAGAGGTCACTCTATGCTCTGGGCCTCAGTTCACCCTCCTTCCCCCCACGACTCTGCACTTAGAGACTCCTCTTCTCAGTCCATTCCAGGAGATGGTCTTTGACCCTGGTTGGCATTACGGTATGCTTCTTAACATTGACTTGCATCACATTCTCCACACACACCACATCCTGCCACCCCTCAGCTCAGCACTCCTACAGATAACCACAAATTCTCTGTGAAGCAGAGTACATTTGACACATTTGGTGAAAGCTGACTCCCACCCGCGCCCCTGCCGAGAAGGACCTGGGGAATAGCGGTGTGCCACGGCCTGCTCATTGAGAATGATGGGTCCAGAGTCTAAAGTTACCAAGCTTCTCTGCCTTCACTCCAAAAACAGGTCCAGTTTTTACTGAGTAGAATTGTAAAAACTTGGGGCCCTTTTCAGGGAACGTATGGTTAGAAATCATACTTCAACACATGCTGAAGTCACCAGGCTCTAGCCACAGTGGCTTGATTCTGTTGTTTTGGCTCTTTAACTACACCAAGAGCATTTACGCCCTGGGGCCTTTGTTCAGTCTATTCCATCTGCCTGGCTGCTCTGCCCCTAGATGGAGATAAACTGTTTCCTTTTTATCATCCAGGTCTGAGCTTGAATATAACCTCAGAAAGGCCCTTCCCTACCACCTATACTAAGTAGCTCACACATTTCCTGGTTGTTGCTGCTCATCAAGTATCCCCATTTCATGTACTTGTGGGTGCTTGGCAGCTGAAATGACCATACTTAAACGTGTTTGTTGTCAGGATCAGCTTCAGCATGAGTGACAGTAAGTTCTCTTGGAATCCCTTGTTTAGACAGGTTCTTCATGTGGTTTAATGCTCTGTTGTCGCTGTCTTGGGATTCTAAATTTTTTTTTCCGAGAAGATCTTCATTTTCATTTTAGACCACAAGTTATGCACCTCTCCAGCTTACTGTTTATTATCTCTTTGCTAGTAGGTACCCAGGAGAGCAAGGTATCTCCTAGGTTCAATATTGTGTTGTCAGTACTTAGGACACTACAGAGAATACTGTAGCTGCTCAATGAGTATTTGTTAAGTTAGATAGAGGATTATTATGTGACCCAGCAATTTCACTCCTAGGTATATACCCTAAAGAACTGAAAAAAGATGTTCAAGCAAAAACTTGTATACCAATGTTATAGTGGCACTATAACCAAAAGGCGGAAACAACCCAAATTTCCATCAGCTGTTGAATGGATGAACAAAGTGTGCTATATCTGTAAAACAGAATATTATTCGACCAGGAAAAAGAGTGAAACATTGATATGTGCTCTGATATAGATGAATGTTTTCCATAGCAAAATATTATGCTACGTCAAATCAAATACAAAAGATCACATATTTATAATTCTGTCTTGTGAAATATCCAGAAACAGTTAATCTGTAGAAATGGGAAGTAGATTGGTGGTTGCCAGAGGCTAGAGGAGGCAGGCAAGGAAGGACAGATGGAGAGTAACTGCTTGACAATGTATGGGGTCTTCATGGATGGAGCTGGATAGAAATGGTGGTTGCGAAGCAATGAATTGAAAGTCACTCAGTCGTGTCTGACTCTTTGCAACGCCATGGACTATACAATCCATGGAATTCTCCAGGCCAGAATATTGGAATGTGTATCCTTTCCCTACTCTAGGGGATCTTCCCAACCCAGGGGTTGAAACCAGGTCTCCCACATCGCAGGCAGATTCTTTACCAGCTGAGCCACAAGGGAAGCCGTTGTTGCACAGGCTTATTATGAATGTATAATACTAAATGCTGCAGAATTGTTTCTTTTAAAAGGTTAGTTTTGGTTTAACTGTGTATTGTATTAACTTTACCTTGATTTTTTAAAAAAAAGAAAACTGAAAAAAAAATTTGCTGAAAGAATACATATTTATAGAACTTGTGACCAAACTCTTTCCAAAACCAAGTATAGCGTATTCTTAACTTAGCCTAAGGCTTCAGTAATTTCAGTCCATGAAGATAAGGACACATTCATACCTTTCTTTGAAAAAACATTTTAAGTACTTGCTTCTGTCAAGATGATATCAGATCTTGTTATCATTAAGATGCCAACCTTTTCCTACATTTTTTTTTTTGGTGGTTGTTTTGTTTGTTGGTCTTATGGTATCTTTATTTTTTTTTTAATTGTAAAAGAACTTTTTAGATAATTATAGATGCATATGCAGCTGTAAAAAATATTATACAGAGAGATCCTGTGCTCCTCCTCCCAATTTCTCCCAATGGTAATGTCTTTCAAAATTATAGAATAATCTCACAACCAGGAAATTTATATTTATACAATCCATCTACCTCATTCAGATTCGGTGGTTTTATCTGTACTCATTTGTGTGTCTGTGTCCTGTCTCTATACTGAAATGTAACAACAGTTCCTTTTAGTATTACTGTAGTCTGTCAGCGAGTAAGACATTCCAGAGAGATTGTGGCACAACCAGAATAACCACAAGTAAATGACTCTGAGCATAAGTTAAAAGAAAGAAACATTTCCAAAGAAGTAACAGGGGCCTAGCAGTCTGGAACCTGTTAGGTCAGCCATGCCTTCTTTACATTCACTTGACCCTTTCAGTGCCAGGATTCTCAAAAGGGCTGGCACGTATTTTGGTTAATTCAAGAGACTGAGGGATGGGGGTACTCTAAGATACTCTTCTTTCACTTGAGAAAATGGGAAACATAAAAGCCAGCAAACATTGAGTGGGAGCATAGAAAAGATGCCAGGAAGATTGTTTTTACCTGTTAAGAACACGTGTTATTTCACCCTGGTAGCAAACGTAACTTGGAACTCCTCAGGCAAATACACAGACGTGAGGACATTTCCCAGTGTTGACTGTAGGCTCCATCCTGTGTATTAACTTAATTCATGTGAAGGTTCTAGTGAATGTTCCTTTCTACACTGCATTTGCTAAAGGGTCAGACATCTCTTTCGCCTTGTCAGCATCCCTTCACCATCATCTGCTGATAGCATGTAGGTTTCCCTTGAAGGGCCACTCACCTCCTCTCCTAGTCTACGTGTTTTGGTAGTGCTACGTACAAACCCTGTTTTCTCCTGCTCTGCCCCTCTTTCACCTCCCCCACCCCTGCCCTGACACACGCGCACACACACTCATGGCTCAGTAGAAGGACTCCATCAAAACATGTTTCTCTTCCGGACACAATGATTGGTTCAGAAAACGCACATATTCAAAACTGGTCAAAGAGATGTAATCCATGATCTTGCCCGATGATTAGGACAAAGAATCTCTTTCCATTGGGTTTGAAGGTGTTAATACACAACCATGGAGTATCAGTGGAGACCATCAGGGATGTCACGCTGGAAAGGAAGCCAATAGGGAAGGGAGCAGAATTGACAGCCTTACCTAAGTGTCTAGAACCAGCTATATCTAAAGCTCTGAACTTAGTTACATGAACTAATAAGATTAAAAAATTACATTTTGGGGTGTAGTTAAATTTTTGTTTTGGTTTGGTTTTTTGGTCACTTGCAACTCACTGAGAAGGACTGAAACACATAACATTCATTAGGCTAAGCTTGGGGCCATAAATCCTTAAGCTAATTTTAGTCTTTGTCCCCTCATCATTCAACAGTTCCCTTATCTTCTCATGTGTCTGCATTACTGCTGCAATAATTGGCCTGACCCAGGCTTTGGTGCTTACTGCAAAAGAAGTAACTCAAGTCGAGTGAATGAATGGCACCGGGAGTACATTAATTCTTCTGCCCCTACAATGTTGTCTTTTAAATAGGTTATGCATGCGTAATGCTGCAGCTGACCATCTGTACTGATTATTTAAGTTCTGTAATGAAATGGTCAGGTCTCTCATTGTTTATTTATGTGATGCAGACAGCCATTCTCTAAATCCTACTTCAGTCTTCAGTCACTGTTTTGTAGGCTAGGCGCTCTAATGACTGCAAAAGAAATGTTTGCTGCTTCAGGTGGTGTTATTAAAAGAAAATTGCTCCCAAAGAAATTCTTATCTCCTGATGGGGGGAGCTAAATCACTATAAATTATGGAAAAGGAAATTGCAAATGTGTCTTGCTTTCTCTTTATTGGAGGCATTGTTTTATCACAACTGTCAAGGAGAGCGCACACCTATTTTGAAAGCTTTTTACAGCTTTGAATTAAGCCCAAATGGAGAAATAAGAGGCTGCACGATTAGAGCAGCTGACTGGAGTTGTGCTTTGCAAGGCAAAGGCAGGGTTTTACCATTACTTTCTTATTCACAAATGGCACCAGCGAGGGGGTGGGGCGGGGCAAGGCGGTGGAAAAGCCGAGAAAAGCAACAGCAAAATACAGTTAAGAAAAACAACCGAAGAGATCACCGGAGACCTGGCAGGAGGATAATCAGAATCTTGAAAAGGAAAGGGGAGACCTTTAGAATTGCACTACTCTGGGCAGGAGGCGGGAGGGGGTTGCGGATTCTCATTTGTTTCAACCGAATAAGCACAATCAGTCAATCCATCAGTGTTGCTGTAAACTTTGTCCTTATAAAGATTGCATAAAGAGTGGCTGTTTCTCGTCTGTCCATCACAGGCGATTTCAATGGACTCGGCTCCTCCGTGGTCACTGCTCAAAGCATCACGCAGCGAATGTGTTCTCGGAGGCCAGCAGAGGGAGCGCGAGATTAATGGGTGGGTTCCCAGCGTCACCAAGGCGACCGGCTCCCTGACTCAGGACTGCCCAACCTAGTTCGTGCTGGTGAAGCTGTCTCCATGGCTCCTTTCCTCCATCTCCTCCATCCAAACTGTCTGATTGGTTCATCTGGGAACATTTCTACCCAAGGTTTCACAGGTTGACGTTCTCTTGGCAGATCCGACGATGAGTGCAAAAGCAAGGCCCTACTGCGGGGAAACATGAAAAATGGTGCTGAGTGAAAAGACTTCTGTAACACCAAGTAAAAGGCTGATGATATAATGTTAAGTGGAAATAACTGGTTGCAAAACTGTGTATACAGTAGTAGCCTGGCGGGCTACCGTCTATAGAGTCGCAAAGAGTTGGACGAAACTGAGTTCACACGTGCACTCACACACACACACATATATATTTTTAATTATAGAAACACTGAATTTTGACAAGTTAAGGATGATTAGTGCTCGCTTCGGCAGCACATATACTAAAATTGGAACGATACAGAGAAGATTAGCATGGCCCCTGCGCAAGGATGACACGCAAATTCGTGAAGCGTTCCATATTTTTACCCAGAGGGATGTTGTGGGGAGGGAGGTGGGAGGGGGGTTCATGTTTGGGATCGCATGTACACCCGTGGTGGATTCATGTCAATGTATGGCAAAACCAATACAGTATTGTAAAATAAAGTAAAAATTAAAAAAATAATAATAAAGTTAAAGGAACCTTAAAAAAAATGATTAACTTTGATGCGTGATGTGTGTGTGTGTGTGTGTGTGTGTGCGTGCGTGTGTGTCTGTGTACAGGGAGGTGGAATTTGAGGGAGGCCTTTTTTAGTTGCTTTATTATCTTTTCGTATGTTTCAAATGTGTATTCTGGGCACAACGTATACAATGTGTACACTGACCACATACAGCTTTGGTAATTGTGGGGGGAATGAAAGACTGGAAATGCTTGTATGTATTTCATGTGTTCATATGGTATACTCTCTGCTGCTGCTACTGCTGCTGCTGCTGCTAAGTCGCTTCAGTCATATCCGACTCTGTGCAACCCCAGAGATGGCAGCCCACCAGGCTCCCTCATCCCTGGGATTCTCCAGGCAAGAACACTGGAGTGGGTTGCCATTTCCTTCTCCAATGCATGAAAGTGAAAAGTGAAAGTGAAGTCGCTCAGTAGTGTCTGACTCTTAGCGACCCCATGGACTGCAGCCTACCAGGCTCCTTCATCCATGGGATTCTCCAGGCAAGAGTACTGGAGTGGGCTGCCATTGCCTTCTCCCAGTACACTCTCTACTTTATAATAACACAGGGAATCATGTGACAATACCAAGTGCCATCACAGAAAGAAGGAAGCAAATGAGGCTCCAATTAAGTCCCCTGTGCTAAGGACTGTGTGAGAAGCTGAAGGATTAAAAAGATAAGCCAGGTATACTCTGGGGAGCTTATAGTCACCTGTATCATCTTATTTCTTTGTCACAATGACTCTGTGAGGTAGATGGTAGTGTTCTGAGTTTGATGGCTAGGTTCCTAGAGGTGGTAATCGACCCAAGGCCACTTAATACACAACTGTTTTTCATCTGGATTTTCACCTCCAAATTCTCTTCTCCATCCTAAATTTGAGGCCTCGTAAATCTTATTGGAAAAGACCCTGATGTTGAGAAAGATTGAAGGCAAAAGGAGAAGAGGGTGGCAGAGGATGAGACGGTTAGATTTAATCACCGATTCAATGGCCATGAATCTGAGCAGTCTGGGAGATAGCGAAGGACGGGGAGCCTGGCCTGCTGCAGTTCATGGGGTCGCAAAGAGTCAGACTCGATTTAGCGACTGAACAACAGTAAGAGTCATGGTATTTGCCATCTCCTAGTTCATCACTTCATGGGAAATAGATGGGGAAACAATGGATACAGTGGCTGACTTTATTTTGGGGGGGCTCCAAAATCACTGCAGATGGTGACCGCAGCTATGAAATTAAAAGACACTTGCTCCTTGGAAGAAAAGCTATGACCAACCTAGACAGCATATTAAAAAGCAGAGACATTCCTTTGCCGATAAAGGTCCATCTAGTCAAAGCTATGGTTTTTCCAGCGGTCATGTATGGATGTGAGAGTCGGACTATAAAAAAATTTGAGTGCCGAAGAATCAATGCTTTTGAACTGTGGTGTTAGAGAAAACTCTTGAGAGTCCCTTGGACTGCAAGAAGATCAAACCAGTTAATCCTAAGAGAAATCAGTCCTGAATGTTCATTGGAAGGACTGATGCTGACTGAAGCTGAAATTCCAATACTTTGGCCACCTGGTTCGAAGAACTGACTCATGGGAAAAGACCCTGATGCTGGGAAAGATTGAAGGCGGAAGGAGAAGGGCACGACAGAGGATGAGATGGCTGGATGGCATCACTGACTCCATGGACATGAGTTTGAGCAAGCTCTGGGAGTTGGTGATGGACAGGGAAGCCTGGTATGCTGCAGTCCATGGGGTCACAAAGAGTCAGACACAACTGAGCAACTGAACTGAACTGAGTTCATAACAGTTATTGCAACCTATTTTTGACAGCAATCTATTTTAAGAGAAGTTTTATACTACTAATGTAAATTCAAAACAGAATAATTTTCCAGAAATAAAAGATAACCGTTAAATAAGTACAACAAAAACAAACAAAGAAACAAAAATAATTAAAAGTACTGACCGTGCTGGGGAAGCTCTGCAGCTCTCTTTGTTGTAAAAGAGTAGCAAGAATGAGAGAGATGTGAAAGGCACACAGCCACTTCATTGAGGTTTCTTCTCGACATAATCAGAAGGCCTGAGCAAGAACTGAGAGGGAGTAGCCACGTACGCAATTTAATGCATACCTTAAATGAGACCAACTGAAGCTTTGAGAAATATGGTATTATTTGATGCAAAGCCAAGAAAAACATCCCCACCCAAGCAGAACAGAGAAATAGTTTTCAAGTTGACTTTTAGCTCAATGGACTTTCTAGCAGTTAGAAAGATAAAGCTGGGGTCTGAGACTGTATAAATCAAATTTACTATGAATTTCAAGATTATGGGGTATCCTTTTTTTTGGATAACAAGTAATGACTTTGAATATCAGCATCAACTGGAACATAAAGCTAAAAGCAATCTTTTAATGCATAAAAATCTATTTCTCAATAAGAAGGCAATGCTAAGGGATAGAACAAAACAACAGTTTAGGAACTGAGTGGACATGGATTCAAGTCCAGGTGGGCAGTTTACTGCCTGTATTTAATTCTCTGAGTTTCTGTGAACCTAACTCTCTTCATCTATAAGCCTAGGGAGAATGATAAGAGGTTTTCTCTGGTTCAGTGGCCATTTGTATAATATCTTAGGTTAAAGGATACTTTTCACAAAAAGGTAAAGGCGTGACTCCCCTATAGATATGAAAGGTGAAGTGAAAGTGGAGGCTGCTCAGTCATGTCCAGCTCTTTGTGACCCTATGGACTATACAGTCCATGGAATTCTCCAGGCCACAACACTGGAGTGGGTAACCTTTCCCTTCTCCAGGGGATTTTCCCAACCCAAGGATCGAACCCAGGTCTCCCACATTGCAGGCAGATTCTTTACCAGCTGAGCCACAAGGCAAGGAATACCTTGTAAATATTTTATTTCACTATCAGTGAAATGTGACAACTCATTCAAAGAAGAAGTCAAAGAGAAGAGACATGTATAGATGGGAATGCTAAAATAAATTTACAAATGGATACAAAGCTGTCTTCTACAACGGGAGAGGAAAATCAATAGACTGTTCACGGGACACTCTTTGCTTGTCTATGGACAAGAATTATTTGCATTACTAGAGTTTCATCATCAAATTCTGGATTGTTCTGGTCAACTGAAATTGTTTTCAAGTTGACTTTTAGCTCAATGGACTTGTAAAATAGCTTAGTCACAGATAAACATGTATGTTCCTGTAGGGGTACAAGATCCCCAGAGGTATCAGTATTCTGCTGAAAGACTATCCAGTCATCTCTTTTTTTTAAATTCCAAAGTCTTAAATTTTTCCCTATGCTTATGTCAAGACGTGATGTGCGGATGTTAACACCACTTTGAAAACAGCAGATTTATAATACAAAATAGATGAAGTAGGGGAAAAAGTGTGCTCAGAAGCTCAGTGGTGTCTGACTTTTTGTGATTCCATAGACTGTAGCCCACCAGGCTCCTCAGTCCTGGATATCTCCAGGCAAGAATACTAAAATGGGTTGCCATTTCCTTCTCCAGGGGATCTTCCTGACCCAGGAATGGAACCTAGATCTCCCGCATTGCAGGCAGATTCTTTAGTATCTGAGCCACCAGGGAGATGAGGTGGGAAACCTGGGGAGGGAAGGGGAAGGGCTTCCCAGGTGGCTCCATGGTAAAGAATCTGCCTGCCAAGGCAGCAGACAGAAGAGACACCGGTTTGATCCCTGGGTCAGGAAGATCCCCTGGAGGAGGAAATGGCAGTGTTCTTGCCTGGGAAATCCCACTGAGGGAAGGGCCTGGTGGGCTACAGTCCATGGGGTCACGACTGGGTGATGGAGCACACAGTAATCATCTAACTAGTGGCAAAGATGGGACAGAAAGGGCCCTTTCCAAATCTCAAATTTTAGGGTCCCATCCCCTAGCAGGTTATAATGTTTATTTACATTTTACAAAAAGCTAGTTTTAAAAAGGCTGGGAGTAAATTGAAAATCAACCTGACGCAGCCACTGTGGAAAGCAGTATGGAGGTTTATCCAAAAACTAAAAGCAGAACTACCATACATTCCAGCAATTCCACTCCTAGAATATACCAAAACCCCCCAAAACACTAATTTGTAAAGATACATGCAATATCATCAAATTCACTTAAAAAAATCAACCTGAAATAAAAATAATTGCTGAAATTAAAATGTGAGTCAAGAAAAAAGAACTGCTTATAGGAAAATACGTAACTTTCAGTAAAAGATGTTATATAATCCCAGACTTTTCCTTATTTAAGAAATACTGACAAAGAATGACACTATCAAAGATGAAAGATGACAGAAGCTCTAGCTCAGTGTTCTGATCAATACAGAAATTTATGGTAAAACAATTTCCAAGACTTTCTTCAAAGTGACCTACATAATCATTTTAAACTCATTCTTTTGCAGAGCTCTCTAACACTGTTTCAGTAACAAAGAGTATCATTTTTTAATACAGTAAAAAAGGTAAATCAAGCTACATTTTCTAACCAAATTAAGGTAGCTTGTGAGCATCCGAAAGTTGATTTCCTAATTCACTAATTTCTTAATTTTACTGTGAACTCAGATTTCCCAGGAAGCTCTCACCACTGCCCCTAAATGGACTGGTTCTTATGGTCAGTTCAGGGGCCGTTCCCAATGACAGATCCACAATCCAATAATTCTCTCTAAGCCTTTTAAACCACCCAAGCCTTCAAATAAATGTAGTGAACAAAGCAAAGGAGTTCAAGTGACATTTCCTTCTATTCACAAAAACTTCAACTTTTATGTTCAGTAATTAATGGCACTGTTTAACCAGGAACGACATTACAAAATGGGGGCAGTTGTTATTTACCATCACCGTGAAATAGAGTGTCAAAGGTTATCACAACAGGATATCTGTGTTTAAATGGGAAGAGATAAAGAGACAAAGTCAAGCTAGTTATGCCTGTTTTGTTTTCCAACTGGAGGGAAGTCTGCTGAAATAGACTTCTGAATACCTACAGCTGCCATCTCAGCACCAATGGTAATTTTGATGTTCTAGCCCTTCTTTCCTTTCAAACTGGGGGTGACTGAAACGAACATTAGAATACAGCAATTCTGAGTGCCTGCAATGCGAATTTTTTTACTGGCATCTTCCCTTGATCCGGATGGAGTATGCATTCTCATTCTCACGTTATAGAAGGAGGGTGGGTAGGTTCTAGAAGCAGTCTGGAAACACATAGTGAGCCTGTGCTGATGTTGGTTTGGGGAGTGTGGACATCCCCATGTCTTCACTTTAACTGTGAGAGATTGTGTTTTCTCACAGATCCCCTGCCATCTTCTTATCGGGATTCATTAACAACTGTCATTTCGACCCTTCATCTTTATTTTTATTGAAAAAGGCACAGCTTTAGAGAAACACTCTTCCCTTTCCCTGAACTTATCCAGGAGAGACGCTGAAGCTTGGAGATTTAGGTTGCATGTGCAATCAGTAACCCACTGGATTCGAACCCACATCTGCTCAGTTCCTAAGCCGATGTTCTTTCTTCTTCATGCACTCTGTCCTCGTTGAATGTGTATTCATTTAAAAATTGCTTTTAGGAAATTCCCTGGTGGTCCAGTGGTTAGGATTCTGCGCTTCCAGCGCAGGGGGCATGGGTTCGATCCCTGGTTGGGGAACGAAGACCCCACAAGCCTTGGTTCCACAAAAAAATAGAAAAATCATTGCCTTTACCTGTTCTTTGTAAAAATAATTTAAACTTTGCAAGTAAAAGCAAAATAAGAAAGTAAAAATAACTCAAACTTCCATCCTACAATGGTTAATACATAAGTATGGTGTTTTCCTGGTTTTTTAATGCATCTTAAAAAACTGGAATCATTCAGTAATTACATTATTCCATATCTTCCATATTTTTATTCAAGACATACTAACACCATATTAATGTTTTTCAGAAAGTGGTTGCTAGTACTTGCAAGTAATTCCTTTGTGTTCATGGACCAGTTTCTTCAAACCATTCAAGAAACATTTAAAAATCATTTTGATTATCCAAATCTTTCATCATAAATCTTTATCCTATAAGTAGAATTATTATATCAACAAGCTACGGAATTTAGAAATTGAGAGCATAGGGTTTTGTTTTCAGCAGTTTCAAATACAACTGAATAAGCAGCCGGGACTTCCTCTAAACAGATTATTAGCAAAAAAAGTTTTAGATGACAAAAACATGAAAAGGTCTGAATCTATTATAACTCAGATTTTTCACAGTTAAAAAGAAAAACTTTTCACTTAGGCAGCATTCACACAGTACCAAAACATCCAGATAAAGAATGGAAAACCGTCCGGATGTGGCAGTTTTGTAGAAGTGCTGAATCATCTGGGCAATCTCGGTAATATCAGGGGTAAAAGAGAGCATCACACAGCACAACACTGCAACCAAAAAGTGAAATGCAATGGAAAGCGTTTTAAACATCTGTATGCAAAGTACAGGACTTCCCAGCTGGCTCAGGGGTGAAAAATCTGTCTGCAATGCAGAAGACCCAGGTTCGATCCCTGGGTCAGGAAGATCCCCTGGAGAAGGGAATAGCTATCTATTCCAATATTCTTGCCAGGAAAATCCTATAGACCGAGAAGCCCGGCAAGCTACTGTTCATGGGGTTACAGGACTGGACACGACTGTGCAACTGAGCACACATACGCACAAAGCATAAAAAGTCACTGGTGAATGTAACGGAAGGCAGCATATTATATCCATGTTACAGTCCCAGTGTTCACTGACATTGTTCCACCCTTCTCCTTAACGATTCTCTTGAAAGTAGACTTGGATGCACCTGCGGATTTGGGTCCAGGCAAGAGTTTTAGGAACCATACCTGTCAACTTGCACAAAGGTGCGATTATAGCATAAAAGGATTGGGAGAAAAAGAACTGGCAGCAGGAGTCCACACATTAGCCCAGTCTCAAGAAAAAATAAATCTGATAGCATTTGAATTTGTGATTATGGTCAACAAACTTTCTAGATGCAAAAATAACATTTCTGCTTAACTGTCTTATAACACCTGAGCACCTGAGAACCTTTCTAAGGCTGTATGTGAATCAGAACACAATACAAAGTTTCACCCAACACAGCAGCCTCTTGACGCTAAAACACTGAGCTTTCAAAATGCACCTTCTTTAATATTAACCTACATTCAAGAGGATATATGTATACATCTAACTGATTCACTTTGCTGTACTGCAGAAACTAACACAACAGTGTAAAGTCACTATACCCCAATAAAATTTTTTTTTAAATTAGTACATTTACCAGATGGGCTCATGGGTTGAACGGAATGTCTCTAAAATTACTCCCTCTCTTATAAATTGCCCGCATCCAGTTTATTTTCTGGAAATAGTTTTTTTCTTGCATTTGCCTATACCAAGCTTTAAAAAAAAAAAAATGCCCTCTGACCCCTCCACCTCATGATCATTTACCATTATTTCCAGGAACAATATCATTTTTGCTCTGTGTGTCAGGGAGAAGAGAGAAGATAATTTTTAAAAGCATCAAAAAGGAGAAAAGGACTCATCACAGCTTTGAAAGAATGTTTAGGAAAACTAAGGCTGATTTATCCCACCTCTTGAAAGCTGGATTTTATAGAACTAGGCAGACATGGTTATACTGCTTCCTTGTCCTGGATTAAATTATAACCAACAAAGGATCAGTAAAAGTGCAGCTGATCTTGGCAAGATTGCTTGTTTCCTGATTGAGAATTCAGCTGAAATGTCACCTCTTTGGACAGCTGCTTCCCTAACTTCCAGGTACAATGTAGCATCTGAGTCCCTCTAATGTCTCCCCTTATTCTGCTCCTGCAGCTGTTTCGGACTGTTGTTTTCTGGCAAGTGGGTATGTATGTACTGATGGGTGTGTGTTGGCTTTCTGGTTTGCTGTTTGCCTTCACTACAGTGACAGGTCCGAGGGAGTATAGTTCTTAGAAGTCTTGGGGCAGCTGGCATTGCTAGCTGCTTATTCAAGGATGCCTTTAATTGTACTCTTTCCCCCGATTTTGTTTATGAAATAACACAGCCGACCAAAAGAAGCAAACAAAAAATGCTGTGTTTCTTAGTATTGGTGCTAGGTGGCCAAGAGATGGGTAAGAAGAAGTAAGTGGAGATAGGAAGAGATCGATCACAGGCTGAGGAATCCTCTGGAACACACATTTTCCTTTGGCCATTCCCCTCTTCCTGCTTGGAATGCAGACACTGATGGAGTTGAGGCAGCAAACTTGGGACCACATGGAGGAGGCAGAAGCAGACAGGGTCCCTGGTGGCCCCCTGGAGCCACTGTATGCGCCCCGGACCGCCTACGTCTAGACTTCTAATTATACAAGAAAAATAAAACCAACTCAGTTTAAGCCGTTGCTTCTGGTGTTTCTGCCTTCCAAAAGCCATTCCTAGCTACTATAAAGCGATGTTCCTGGTATTTAAACAGTGCCTGGTACGTAGTTGATCGTCAACATTTTTGAGAGAGCATGAGGGCCATTGAAGGCCATTCATAATCAGGTCCTAATGGGTATATGTTAGCATGTGAGATGTCAATTAATCATATTTTTTCATCTCTTGGGGATTATAAGTCAATTGATATATAGACACAAGACACTAATAGAGACTTTTTTAAATGACCTTTCATTCATTCATTTCATTCATAAATATTAAATGACTTTTCATTTAATACTTATTGAACATCTACTATGTACCAGCCACCATGCTAAGCATTTCAGGTAAAGCCACAAACACAACAGACCAAAATCCTGCCCTTGTAGTGCCTCTGTTAAATGGGGTACGAAAGACAGTGAGCAAGATACACGTGTATGTTAGAGGTAGAGAGGCAATTTAAACACGGTGATCAGGAAAGGCCTTGCTGAGGAGTCATTTGAGCATAAACCTAAGAAGTTAAAACTCAATCATCAGAGGGAAAAGTGTTGTAGGCACAGCAAATGCGTGGGGCTGTCGTGGACATTTTCAGGGTCTTGCCCTTATGCCTCAGGCTTTATTAGTGGAGGGCCAGCCTGACGTCAAATTACCAACATTTTTATCCTTTCTGCCTGTAGGCTTTCTCTGGGCGCCGGAGCCTTCTATGTTCACACAGGCAGATAGATGGACATACACACACACGACCAGCTACAGGAGAGACCTGGGGCATCACCTCCAGGCCCCTTGCCTCTCGGGAGGGCTGGCCCTGCCATGTCTGTTCCACACTGGCTCCCACACTTTGCCAGCGGAACTGAAATCAGTGGTCCACGGTGACGGCTGCCTCAGCAACATTCCGTATTAGGAGACTTTGCTTTCCAATCTCCCTTCCCAATGTCCTGTGGGTATTTCCTTCACTTCCCCAGCTAAATAACTGACACTCAAATCCTTGTCTCTTGAGTCTGCTGCTGGGGGTGTGGGGGACACAAACAGAAAGGCCCTGGGTGTGGGCATAGAAGGAGGCCTGTACTGCTATACGGAAGGAGGCAGGGGAGTGACAGGAGAGAAAATCAGAGAACAAGACAAAATCACGCCACAAGGCCTGGAGGATGCTCAGATCTAGTAAAATGGGCTTCACAGGTGGCGCTAGCAGTAAAGAACCTGCCTGCCAACACAGGAGATAGAAGAGACGCGGGTTCCATCACTGGGACATGAAGATCCCCTGGAGGAGGGCATGGCCACCAACTTTAGTATTCTTGACTGGAGAATCCCATGGAGGGGCCTGGAGGGCTACACCCCACAGGGTCACAGAGTCGGACACGACTGAAGTACTTAGCACGCATAAGATGGGAAGCCATCGGAGAGTTTTATTTTTTGGCTGCACCGCACCACTTTTGGGATCTTAGTTCCCTGACCAGAGATTGAACTCATGCCCTTAGTACTGAAAGTGTGAAGTCTTAACCCCTGGACCGCCAGGGAATTCCTGGGGTGACCTGTTCTGACTTATACTTTAAATGCTTGCTCCAGCTGCTGTGTGGGGAACAAATTGTAGGAAGAGACCATATTAGAAACAGGGAGACTTAGCAGGAAATTATTACAACTAACACAGATAATAGATGATGAGAGTTTGGACCGGAGTGGAAGCTTTATCGTCATTAAAGTTGGAGGGAAGAATACTGCCAACACAGAGCCAAAATAATCTTCCTGTCTCTCCTCGTCTCAGATGAATTTATTCTCCACATAGAGCAGCTGGAAAACTGCAGACCTCCCAGCACCGGGCAGGTCAGCATTCAGTAAGCTCCACATCCCTGGGTTTGAGTCCTGGCTCCATCACTTGCTATCACTGCATATTGTATAAGTTACCCAATTTCTCCAGGGCTAAAGATACCACCTTCATTGAAACATGTATACTATCATGTAAGAAACGAAGTGCCAGTCTATGTTCGATACAGGATACAGGATGCTTGGGGCTGGTGCATGGGGATGATCCAGAGAGATGATATGGGGTGGGAGGTGGGAGGGGGATTCAGGATTGGGAGCTTGTATACACCCGTGGTGGATTCATGTCAATGTATGGCAAAACCAATACAGTATTGTAAAGTAAAATAAAGTAAAACAAACAAACAAACAAACAACAAAAAAAGATATTACCTTCACGGCTGCTGTGAAGATCAAATTAAATGAGAGAATGTTTGAAAATTGCTGCAACTGCCTGGACCAATAAATTACAGTTTTAATATTATCATTCAATTACCAGATTTCATCAAAATATAAGACACCATTATTGGTAAATGCATTGTTATTTATCTACCTCCAAGGAAAAGTAAGGATTTCCCAGGCGGTACTAGTGATAAAGAACCTGGCTGGCAATGCAGGAGACATAAGAGATGCGGGTTCAATCCCTGGGTGGGGAAGATCCCCTGGAGAAGGGAATGGCAACCCACTCCAGTACTCTTGCCTGGAGATCCCATGGACAGAAGAGTCTGGAGGGCTACAGTCCATGAGGTCAACAGTCCAAGAGTCAGATATGACTGAAGTGACATAGCATGCTAGGAAAAGTGAAAATGCTGCCAAATGACAACACAAGGCTTTAATGACAATCCTGCCTGATGCCTGAACAAGGTAACGGCAGCTTCTCGATGCTTTAAAATTTCTTTCATCTATTTCAAGGCATTTGGCCATTTCTCCTTCCTTCAGCTGCATGACTTGACATGAGATGAGAAATACTTTCACATATACCTGAGAAACAGCATGAACTCAAGTATGACTGGCAGTTTCGTCTCCTTGAGGAGGTCTGTGTTCTTAGGTTTCTTCTGCAAATATTTAGAAGAATTGAAGTAATCCTCCCTTGATGAATATTTGTATCAGTCACATAATTTGCACCCAGCTACTCTGTTTTTTAATTTTCCTGGTGGCTCAGCAGTAAAGAATCCTCCTGCCAATGCAGGAGACGCAAGATTGATCCTTGGGTTGGGAAGATCCCCTGGAAAAGGAAATGGCAACCCACTCCAGTATTTTTGCCTGGAAAATCTCATGGATGGAAGAGCCTGGTGGGCTACAGTCCACGGGGCTGCAAAAAAATCAGATACGACTTAGCGACTACCAACAACAATTCTTGTTTCTATATCCATGAAAATTATGGATATAACTTTCCATTTTAATGCTGAATCATTATGTTCTCTTTTCTCAAGTTTATCAAACATCAGTTAAACCCAATGTGTGTAACTTTAACCATGTACAAAATGTCATCGATACAACAAAGATGAACAGCCATGACCAAGTTAATTAACAGGTACACAGGTAAAATCACTTACATCACGACCCAAAAGAAATGCATACACGTGTGCACCAAAACTCATATACTAAAATACTCACAGTCTCCCTCTTCCTAAGAGCCTCCGTCTGGAAACTTCCCAAAGATCAGTGGTGGAATAGATAACGTTCAGTCTGTGCATACTGTGAGATACACAGCCATCAATAAGAATGAATAAACCACTGTCAGCAATGACAAATATGAATCTCATAGACACAAGGTGGGAAAAAGAAGGCAGATACAAAATGTTATTTTATTTATATCAAGTTTAAGAATAAGCAAACCTCACCTATGAGGCTATCAGAAGACAAGGGAGTTACTTGTTGAGGGGAGTATGGGGATGGTGGATGGCTGGATTTAACCATGAGAGGAGCATTCAGGGTGCTAGCAAAGCTCTGTTCCTGGAGCTAGGTGCTGACTTCCTGGGTGTGAAGAGTTTATGAAAATGAAAACTCATTGAGCTTTACACTTGGGAATTGTGCGCTTTTCTGTGAGTATATTATAGACCAGAAAAGTTTAAAGTTTTGAAGCTCTGGATCATTACATACACACATACACAGGTAGGCGTATACAAAAGCAAAACTGATCTTTTTTTGTATTAGGCTAAAAGAGTGGCACTTGAGTTAAGGATGACGTATCTTGCCCTTTATCATAAAATTTTATGAGTGAAAACTTTATGCCAAGCAAAACAATAAACACTTAATTCATTCTTTGCCTCTTGCATGTCGTTGCCATCAGAAACAACATTTTATCGAGTAAGAAATCATTTCTTTTTATAATTTCTTTCAAGGTCAAGTCCCGCTAAGCCTGCTCTCACACCAAACACACATCCACATTAAGCACTGAAGTTTGCACCTCATTTGAAGTTTTGATCCAGTGCCAGGGACCTCTTGTGAGTATAAAATACTGCAGGGACACAGCAGGACAAACAACCACTTCTGCCTGGAGGAATCTGGAAAGCATTTCCCGAGAAGTATGTGTAACAGTGGCTTCTGCACAAGGATCCATAGGTCACCAGGTCAAGGCTCAGTTATTAGATGAAATGAGAGTGATGATCTGGAGGATGGGCTGTGCTCCGATGGGATTCTGGTTTCTTTGTACATGAGTAAGTTTGTCTCTTCTTATTTATGCTGCAATTTACCAAACGCCTGATCGTTCCTCCAACTGCTTTAACAGCCTTAGGGTCTGGGGAGGCTTCAGTCTTCTCTCCAAGACTGTCCATCCTCTCTTCCTGAAAAATACAGTCTCACTTATTTTTATCGGCTCTTACCTGCTCTGCTGCGAGAGTCAATTTACATCTCTCCTCAACGAATGTATTAGTTTATCCCCTAGCTAATACCATGGATAGACCTCCAGCTACCCCCATAAGGATCAGAAGAACTACTCAGCCCATACTCTGCAGCCACAAAAGCAGGAGACATAACAAAATGCTGGGTTTTAAAATAACTTTTTACTGGAGAATAGTTAATTTACAATGCCACGTTAGTTTCCGGCGGTGCGGCAAAGTGAATCAGTTATACGTTTATCTACTCGCCATTGCAGAGCACTGAGCAGAGTTGCCTGTGCTGTACAGTAGGTCTTTGTGGGTATTTTTTATTTAATTTGGCAGCACCTGGTCTTAGTTCCAGCATGTGGCATCTTCAGTCTTCTTTGCAGCATGGGGGAAACTTTAATCGCGGCATGAGGGATCTAGTTCCATGACCAGGGATCGAACTCAGGCCCCTTGCTTTGGGAGAACAGAGTCTTACCACTGGACCACCAGGGAAGTCCCAGTAGGTCTTTGTTGATTATCTATTTTATATATAGTAGCAATGTCAATGCCAACTGCCCAATTATCCCTCCCCCACTTCCCCCTGGTAATCACAAGAATGTGTTATGTATCTATAACTCTAAATGCTGGTGTTTTATGCCACTCTTTTGGTGAAGCTTGGTATACAGCAAGAGATGACTGGAGCAGTAATAACTGGATTCAGACGATGAATAATTTAAAGGAAATACACTGAATTTGGGGAAAGACTGAGAAACTTATTAGCCCAATGAGGATAACAGAATAAGACGATAGAAACGAAACTTACAGAACCACTGGGACAAACTTTTACTTTTTGGTGGTCCTGAAGCTCAGTCCTTGGCCCTCTGCTCGTCTCTAAATAAATACTCCCTGAATGATTTCTTTCAGTCCCATGACTCAACATCATCTATATGCCAGTAACTCCTCAGTGATGTCTCTGGCTCAGATCTTTCTCCTAAAGTCCAGGCTCACTGTTTCAACTACCTACGCAGTTGCTTCTCATGGATGCATATCTAATAGACACGTGGGAATTAACATGGCCAAACTCTACACTCAGTCCTCCACTCCACCCCTCACTTGTTCCCTTTGCAGTCTTCCGTATCTCAGCAAATTTCCACTTCCTCTCTCCAGTCGCTCCGGCCAAAAACCTGGGATTCATCCTCGTCTGCAATCTTTGTCTCACTTTCCGTATCCTATCCATCAGGAAATCCTGTTGGCTCTACCATCAAAATGCATCTATGCTCTGTGCTCTTTCATGAGACAGTCAGGCGTGGCCATAAGAACAGACACAGGAGTGGCTCAGGCAAACAAGTTTTAATATCCTTACAGACCTTGGAAACAGGAGGCAAGACAGGCCACCTAGGGCCGTGTGAGGGACACCAGGTTTGGGTCAGGGGAAGGAAGACAGGAAGGAGGGGAAAATCTAGGTCAACCTTTACTGGAGTTTCTGCAGGAACTGCAAAGCAAGGCACAGCTGGGTAAATGGTTTAGGATTGGCTATTTGGAATAATTCTTTGGAATTTAAGCTCTCAGGGTGGTCTCTAGTTACCTGGTCCCTGGCTTTAGGGTGATTAAGGCAGAGGAATGGGAAGCAGAAGTCAGGGAGAGGATGTCTGTCTCTGAATTGGTTAGTCTGCAAACCAAAGGCATGCTGAGCCCTTTCCTATCTCTAAGAATAGCCTTGGAAGGGGCAGTCTTTCTCTAGCCAGAAAGGTGTGGTTTTTTAAATACGTCAAAACATCACAACATAAAGGAAATTATAAAATATAAACAATGGAATCCAGAATCTGATCCCCTGTAACACTTTTGCAGACAATACCATGGCCTAACTCATCATCTTCCCTCACCTGCATTAAGTCAATGGTTGCAGCCTCTGGAGGACAGATAAAGGCAAGCGGGGCAAGGCACCAGCAGTACCAATTGCAGGGACATCACACAGAGTTGCACTTATGACCCGTGTCATCCGGCTTTCCAAGTTAGAGTGCTTCCAGCACAGACACGTACAGACACGTACTCATTCAGTGAATGTATCATGAGCGCTTGCCCCATGCCATGCACTTTTCTGGGCACTGTGGACACAGTGGTGAGCAAGGCAGGCAAGTTTTGTGGAGCTCATAAATGCACCCCTTCTTGTTCCAGAGGAGGCATTAACAAGCCTGGACTTGGCAGTGATCAGATTGATTCATTTGCCTTATTTACGTACGACCAAGATTTAATTCAGATTCTTCCTTCTTACTTTATATATCCAATTGGTCTCCAATGGTGGGTCTTCCCACCTCAAAATATTTCAGGGACTGAGAGTGGATCCTGGCCTAGCCCACCATCTTTTCCTCTTCCTTCACCTGCTCGCTTCTCCAGCTGATGTCACTCAGTCCCATGACTTTAAAATACACTTACTTATTTGTGGACCATCCTTGGTTAAAAAAGAAAAAGAAGAAACACAGTCAGGGAACTGCTTAATACTATGTTACTATGTACTGGCAGTAAAGGAGACTGCCAGCTCAGATTTCACTCAGGAGCACATTCTTAAAAGTACCCCTTGGTGAACTTAGAGCAGAAGTTATAAAGCCTTTGTCTAAAGCAAAGGCTCCACAAAGAACAAGAGGCCTGGAGTCTGAACCTGATTTCCTATCTTTTTCTGTTACATATGGACATTTCCCACTGGAAGACTTTAAGAGTATAAATATGCTCCCCACCCCACCGTATGTAAAACCAGCATCTCCAGCCTAAGAAGCCTTTAGACTTCTGCATCGTAACAGAACCTCTAAACACCACTGTTCTCAGCCGAGGGCTATTTTGTTCCCAGGGGACATTTGGCAATATCTGGAGACATTTTCGGTTGCTGTGACAGCCAGAGGATAGGTGCTAGAGGCATTTAGTAGGTGGAGGCCAAGCATGCATCCTACAGTGCACAGGATGGTGCCTACAGCAAAGAATGATCCAGCTCCAAGTCTCTAGAGTGCTGAGGCTAGGGATGAGTACCTGCCCTCCTTCCTCCTCACCCCGCCTCACTCCATCCTTCTCTGCACCTCTCAGCCCTTCAAGGATCAGCTAAATTCAATAGCTATAACTCTAGCAGCTTAGACCACCAGCCTTCACAGTCTGGGTCTCAGTTTCTGAGCAGCGAATACACACTGTTTCCAATAAAGCACACTTGCTGATGTGCATGCCCTTGGGTAGTCCTCTGAATCTAATTTAAATATATTGCCATGTGGGATGTGGGGATCTTAGTTCCCCAATCAGGAATTGAAACTGTGCCCCCTCCCATGGAAGTGTGGAGTCTCAACCACCAGACCAGCAGGGAAGTCCCCTATCCTTAAGTCTAAATGTCCCTGTGATTCCCTGTCACCAGTAGGTATGTGCATACTCAGTTGCTTCAGCTGTGCCTGACTCTTTGTAACCCCATGGACCGTAGCCCACCTGGTTCCTCTGTCTGTGGGATTTTTCCCGGCAAATATACTGGAGTGGGTTGCCATGCTCTCCTCCCAGGTATCTTCCTAATACAATGATTGAACTTGTATCTACTGTGTCTCCTGCACTGTAGGCAGATTCTTCACACTGACCACTGGGGAAGCCTCATTGTCACCAGCAGAATGTGGCAACTGGGACACTGTGCATGATATCAGCCTAAGCCTTTGGAAGGCCCGGTGGCATCTGCTTTTGTACTTGGGAATTCCTGAGATGCCATGTAAGAAATCCAGCTACCTGATTAGAGAGACCAAATGGACAGGCAACATGGAGAGGCCATGTGGGGAGGGAGAGGCTCTGAGATGACATGTAAAGAGAGAGAGTGGCTCAGTGTCCCATGTGAGTCAAACTTACCGGCATTCCTGTCAAAAGAGACAAGCTCACTGAGCCCCCAGATAACTGTAGCCCAGGAGATGTCACTAGGAGCAGCAGAACCGCCTGGCTGAGCCCAGCCAGCTCACAGAATTGTAGGAGACAACAAAAGGCCTTTGTGTGAAGCCTCTATGTTCGAAGGTACCTTGCTCTGCAATGATAGACAGTTACAACTTTTTCCTTATCTTTAAGATGAGAAGAGGACACAAGATCACGGCGTTTCAAATTCTTTTTAGTTTCAGACTCCTGATCTAAATAAAATCTTACCTGGAAGCACCATGTTTGTATATCTGTCAGGAACGCCTTTTTGAATGCAAGTGAAACACCTGGAGTAATAGGCAAATTTGGCCTTGGAATACCGAACGAAGCAGGGCAAAGGCTAATAGAGTTTTGCCAAGAGAATGCACTGGTCATATACTGGTCATAGCAAACACCCTCTTCCAACAACACAAGAGAAGACTCTACACATGGACATCACCAGATGGTCAACACCAAAATCAGATTGATTATATTCTACGCAGCCAAAGATGGAGAAGCTCTATATAGTCAACAAGAACAAGACCGGGAGGGGACTGTGGCTCAGATCATGAACTCCTTATTGCCAAATTCAGACTTATATTGAAGAAAGTAGGGAAAACCACTAGACCATTCAGATATGACCTAAATCAAATCCCTTATGATTATACAGTGGAAGTGAGAAATAGATTTAAGGGCCTAGATCTGATAGATAGAGTGCCTGATGAACTATGGATGGAGGTGCGTGACATTGTACAGGAGACAGAGATCAAGACCATTCCCATCGAAAAGAAATGCAAAAAAGCAAAATGGCTGACTGGGGAAGGCTTACAAATAGCTGTGAAAAGAAGAGAGGCAAAAAACAAAGGAGAAAGGGAAGATATAAGCATCTGAATGCAGGGTTCCAAAGAATAGCAAGAAGAGATAAGAAAGCCTTCCTCAGTGATCAATGCAAAGAAATAGAGGAAAACAGCAGAATGGGAAAGACTAGAGATCCCTTCAAGAAAACTAGAGATACCAAGGTAACATTTCACGCAAAGATGGGCTCGATAAAGGACAGAAATGGTATGGACCTAACAGAAGCAGAAGATATTAAGAAGAGGTGGCAAGAATACAAGGAAGAACTGTACAAAAAAGATCTTCACGACCCAGATAATCATGATGGTGTGATCACTCACCTAGAGCCAGATATCCAGGAATGTGAAGTCAAGTGGGCCTTAGAAAGCATCACTACGAACAAAGCTAGTGGAAGTGATGGAATTCCACTTGAGCTATTTCAAATCCAGAAAGATGACGCTGTGAAAGTGCTTTACTCAGTATGTCAGGAAATTTGGAAAACTCAGCAGTGGCCACAGGACTGAAAAAGGTCCGTTTTCATTCCAGTCCCAAACAAAGGCAATGCCAAAGAATGCTCAAACTACCACACAGTTGCACTCATCTCACACGCCATAATGCTCAAAATTCTCCAAGCCAGACTTCAGCAATACATAACTGTGAACTTCCAGATGCTCAAGCTGGTTTTAGAAAAGGCAGAGGAACCAGAGAGCAAATTGCCAACATCTGCTGGATCATGGAAAAGGCAAGAGAGTTCCAGAAAAACATCTATTTCTGCTTTATTGACTATGCCAAAGCCTTTGACTGTGTGGATCACAATAAACTGTAGAAAATTCTGAAAGAGATGGGAATACCAGGCCACCTGACCTGCCTCTTGAGAAACCAGGAAGCAACAGTTAGAACTGGACATGGAACAACAGACTGGTTCCAAATAGGAAAAGGAGTATGTCAAGGCTGTATATTGTCACCCTGCTTATTTAACTTCTATGCAGAATACGTCATGAGAAACGCTGGGCTGGAAGAAGCACAAGCTGGAATCAAGATTGCCAGGAGAAATATCGATAGCCTCAGATATGCAGATGACACTACCCTTATGGCAGAAAGTGAAGAGGAGCTAAAAAGCCTCTTGATGAAAGTGAAAGAGGAGAGTGAAAAAGTTGGCTTAAAGCTCAACATTCAGAAAACGAAGATCATGGTATCTGGTCCCATCACTTCATGGCAAATAGATGGGGAAACAGTGGAAACAGTGTCAGACTTTATTTTGGGGGGCTCCAAAATCACTGTAGATGGTGATTGCAGCCATGAAATTAAAAGATGCTTACTCCTTGGAAGAAAAGTTATGGCCAACCTAGATAGCATATTCAAAAGCAGAGACATTACTTTGCCAACAAAGGTCCGTCTAGTCCAGGCTATGGTTTTTCCAGTAGTCATGTATGGATGTGAGTGTTGGACTGTGAAGAAAGCTGAGCACCGAAGAATTGATGCTTTTGAACTGTGGTGTTGGAGAAGACTCTTGTGAGTCCCTTGGACTGCAAGGAGATTGAACCATTCCATTCTAAAGGAAGTCAGTCCTGGGTGTTCTTCGGAAGGAATGATGCTGAAGCTGAAACTCCAGTACTTTGGCCACCTCATGCGAAGAGTTGACTCATTGGAAAAGACTCTGATGCTGGAGGGATTATGGGCAGGAGGAAAAGGGGACAACAGAGGATGAGATGGCTGGATAGCATCACGGACTCGATGGACGCGTGTCTGAGTGAACTCCCAGAGTTGGTGATGGACAGGAAGCCCCGGCGTGCTGCAATTCATGGGGTTGCAAAGAGTCGGACACGACTGAGCGTCTGACCTGAACTGAACTGAAATGAATGAAAGCCCAAATGAAGCAGCTTAGACAGTAGGGGGTTCCTTTCTTCACATGGCAAGGATTCTGGAGCCAGATGTTTGCTGGCGTTGATGCAGTCACTCATTGATCGAATTCCATGTCTGTGCGATTCCAGGCATTCCCATCATGCTTACGGACACATGGTGACAAGACTGGAAGTGGAGAAGCAGAGGCAATGCTGGCCATGAAGGCAGGCAGAGGAGTAAAGGCAGGGTCAGAAACAGCCACACATGTCCCTTAGTGCTCAGGAAATCACAGTCTCCCCGAAGCTTCCGCATCAGGGTCCTCTCATGTTTCCATGAGAAGCCATAGCTGGGTCACATGTCAATCCATAGCTCCCAGCCAGACAGGGATTGAGGGACAGGATTGCCATGAATGACTTTGATCAGACCCCACAGCTTGAAGTTGGGCCTACTGCCACTGCACACAAAATCAGGGTGTAGGAAGACAGTGGGGAAGAACACTGAGCAGTAAGTAGCTAGTTTCTGAAACAGGGCAAGAAGCACCAAAATGGAGTTGATCAGTCTGGATTGGGGAGGAAGGGCATGAATTCCTGGCACTTCAGTCTTCATTTATTACGATTTCCCATTTACCACAGTGAGACTTCCAAGAAGACCCCAGGACTCTAGAAATCCGACTGTAAAACTCACTTGATTAGAACTTGTCATTTATTTCTGCTTTAACTTTCTAGAATCTGTACAGTCAACTGATGTAACTTCTTGAGGTAGTAACTTCCATACTTTTTTTTTTTCTGAGTGGGATAAGCATCTTACATTTTAATCATCTCAAGTGGTTAAAACTCTCCACTTTTCATAATATTTCATTCATCCATTCACTAACCAGGTCCTTTACAAAACCCTGGGATTTCTCCCCCATGTAATGATAAAAGGTTAAAAATATATTTTTAGGATCATTGTTTCAGTGATCTTCACAGGTACTCTGTGAGGTAGGTATTATCATTCCTTTTTACAGGTGAGGGAAGGAGGTTCAGAAAGATGGGGGAATGAGTCAAAGTTGCTCATTGTTGGAAATGCCACCCAAATCATCTGACCCCTTGTCAAGTGCTCTTTGCACCTAGTAAGTACCACAGTCTCTTCCAGAAGCTGGGGATGGAGTGGTGAACAGGGCAAGTGAAGGTCTTGCTCTCATACACCTTCTGTGGTAGATGAGAAAGACATAAAATAAGCGAACTTGTAGGGCATTCCCTGGCCTTCTCTGGCGGCTCAGTGGTAAAAAAAAAAAAAAATATGCCTGCAAAGCAGGAAACTCAGGATCCACCCCTGGGTCGGGAAGATCCCCTGGAGAAGGAAATGGTAATCTACTCCAGTATTTTTGCCTGGGAAATTCTATGGACAGAGGAGCCTGGAGGGCTACAGTCCACGGGGTTGCAAAAGAGTCAGAGAGGACTTGGTGACTAAACAACAGCAGCAAGGGAATTCCCTGGTAGTCCAGTGGTTAGGACTCTACACTTCCTTTGCAAGGAGCACGGGTTTGACCATTAGTCAGGGAACTAAGATCCCATAAGCTGCACAGTGCAATCAAACAAAAAAGAAAAGTGAACTGGTAAGTGAATAAGCAGTTATTTCAGAGAGTCCAAAGGATTAAGGAAACAATAAGATAGGGTGACGTGTTGAAAGAATATTGCTGGGGTAAGCTGGAGGGGTTTTTTCAGTGAAGTGACGAGGAAAGCTACTCTGAAGAAGTGATCCTTGAGTTGAGAAAGTGCCAGGCATGAGAAGATCTGGGAGGAAGAGCTCCAGGTCATCATGGAAAAGCTTACATATTTGAGGGGTTGTGAAGAGACCACTGTGGTTGGACTGGAGGGTGGAAGAGGCATTGATGGAGTCAAGAGGAGTGGTGTGAGAGAAGCCAGCCCATTTGTTGGTCCACAACTTCGTAAAGTCTCGAAATTTATCGTCCCCATCATTCTCTTTACAAGACTCTGGTTTCACTTTTGTCTCCTTTGAGGGTCAAAAGCTAGAAAAGTCAGATCCACTGATGTTGATTCTGGAACCCAGTGGTTTTATAAGAGTAGGCTTGGAGGAGAAAAGGTAAGAGAGAGCCTACAGGTGAATCTTCCTAATGCTGTTTCTTTTTTTTTTTTTCCTTCTCATTTGGAAGCTGGCATTCACCTGACCAGATGAATCATGGTCTTTGCAGCTAAGAACTGCTGAGTCAAGAAAAGATGACGCTTGGCTTTATGGAACGTATGCTATATCTGTAATACATCTATCCTGAGGTGGAGGGGTGGGGTGCCACTGTGATGGTATATACTCCAAAATATGAAGGGATAGCCCTAATGTCCTTAGTTCCACTGCTGCAGAATTTATGGGATAAGCTCTTGGTATCTGTTAGAAACCAATGAACAGATTTTATAACTGCCAAATTACCCTAGACCAAGTGTAAACAAATTGATTAATGACATCCGCTGGCAAAGAACAGTTTCACAGGATTATTGCTCTAACAAACTCTGTTCACACAAGATAGGAGTTTTTGTGTTTAAATAAGATAAAGAGTGGAATTTGGATGTTAGGTGAGGTCCTGTTGAGCCAGAGCATCAGGAAGCTTCCGTGGACAAGGAGAACCTTTCACCGTGCAGGGATGATTTGGCATCTTCACAGAGTTTCAGCAATCCCCAAGTACTATTTATAAGGCTTCCTAACAAGCCAATGGGAAATAAACTTGAGGTAACTACATTTGCCCTTTGACATGAGAGCTAAAATGACTTTTAAAGGAAGCTTAACATAACGGTAGTATAATCTGTAACCAATCAACAATTGACTGAGGCTACAAGCACCACCCTTACGTGCTTCATGATTTATGACAGTGGTCATTATCCCTTTAACAGAATGAAAGGCCACTAAAAAAACCTCAGATATTAACAACAAGGATATGTCAGTGAATGGAACAAGAATGAATCAATCATACCATAAAATAATGTCGATGATGACAACAATGATGACCGTGATAAATTTTGCCATTTATTAAGAGCATATTATGTGGCAGGAACTTGGCATGTTTTGTCTCAGTTCTTACAACGTCCCTGTGAGGTAAGTACTAGTTTAATGAAAGCTACTGTCATAATACTAGATGCTCATTAAACAGAAAATAAAACTAGTCTAAGAATTTGGTAAAAAAAAAATAAATAAATAAATAAAATTAAAAAGAATTTGGTAACATGCACTGAGATACTTAATTCTAGGTGTTCTGATTCTATAGGAAGTGAACTCAACCACGAGGCATTCTGCCCCTTAAGCAGCATTTGTGCCAATTAGATCAGATTTCTGTTTTTAAAGATCCTTTGAAAACAGGTGTTTCAAAACCCACTGAGCCTGTTGCTCCTTAGCGAGGGGGCTTTTAGTTATGTTTTGATTTGGCTATATTTCTAAATTCACCAATTCACAGTAAACAAACAGGTCAAGCTCAATCAAAAACAGCTTAAAGTATATACTGGTTTGGTTGGCTAGCCATCCATGTTCTATGTCATTTGAAATGGTTGGTTTGCACACTTGCTTGTTTGCCAGGAAAAATTCCATGATGGAGTTGATTCCATGAAGGAGTTTAACCTTCTTAACAAAACAAAGGTAGTCACACACAAATCTCCCTTTGGAAGGAAGGGAGGAGGAAAGAAAGGTGGAAGGACAGCCTCTTTCAGCATTCTAATTGATATCCATGAGGGGAGAAGAGCAACGAGAGCAAGTCATCCTTCAGGTTCCTGAGATGCCCGGCAAACCCCATCCCTATGTCAGGAGAGTTATTGGCCGAAGATGAAGGGAGACTCCCCTCTCCCTACCAGCTTCTGATCAGTAGTTTACTTTGTAAGGTAGTGAGCAATGGGTTCAGAACTCCAGGAGGTAGACTTCAGTTAGAATAGCTTTCCAAGAAGTTCCTCTTAGTGTCTACTCAAAATGCTAGTAAATCATGTACTAAAACACACATTTCACACATTTTCTCGGATTCTAACGGCCCCCCTTTCTCTCCTGGTTACTGCCTCATTCATGGGTGGTCATTCTTCTACTTCAGGGAGAGGGTACCTGTTTCCGGAGAAGTTGCCAAGGGGTGAGTGATACAATAGGAAGAGAGGCAAATTAGTTCTCCATGAGGGTAAACTTTGACAGTTGGGAATGGGAAGAGGGAGGGAGAAGAATCGATAAATCCCCTTCCTTTTCTCCTTCCATGAACCACTCCCAGGCACAATGCTTTCTTGCAACCCAGAGAAAAGCACTATGTGCAAAGCCTGAGGAGGGGTTCATGCATCTCTTCATGACTGACTTGTAAAGCTAAGCATCTCACTGCTTCCCATCTTGCCTTGTCTGGCTACAGTTCTTCCCTCACCATCACCTCCCTGGGTTTGAACATCCAAAAACCAAAGTCTTAGTGCCGTATCCATGGCTTCACTGCGAGAGACCAAACTCTTGGATCTGGGTGTGGCTATTTGACTAAGTTCTTGCCAATGGGCTATGAGAAGTGGAATATACAAACTCTGGGTCTTGCCCTTAAAAACAATTTAGTAAATGCCTCCCTCCCATCCTCTTTCTTTCTATCGTCCCACTCCCTACTGGCAGGGAAGTAGTACTGATTTGAACAGTTTTGAGGCTACAAATCAATGATAGCTGAGCTGCCTTGCCAGTTCTGGACCATTCATCACTGGGTCTGTACATGAGAGAGAGAAACTTTGATCTTTAGAATGAAAATGTATTAAGTGTCTCTATCTTTCCTCAGGTTCTACTTTCTAAAGAACTCAAGCCAAGGCCAGTAATAATCAGGTATTATCTGTATTTCATTTGCCAGCTTTCTTCTGGTAAATATTTTCCCCTGAATTATACTAAACTTCCTGGCTAAACCAAAGGTGCTACTCCCACTCAGGAGGTTAGATACATCTGAAAAGAAATGCTTCCATGCTCAAGCATCACAGCTGTTAACTTGGATCCAGCTTTTCCCCCTGTAGGGGGACCTTCTTTTATACCTGAAATGATTGACAGATGACATCCAAAGGCAAGCACTGATCTTTGGACCACTGAACAGTTGGTTTGCTTTATTCTCAAATAAAAGTATGACAAAGATAGAAAGCATGCTCAAATTCTCATAATGTAGAGAAAGACAGAAAGACTCAAGAAATTCCCAGGCTTCCATTCACGTCCCTGAGTAAAATCACTAAATTAACTCTTACAAATAAAATAGTCTGTGCCATAAGCTTTAGTGCTCAACTCTTTGAACGTGAAGGAGTGGTCACTGCAAGGCAAATAGCCAAGGTCTTGTCCTGCTGAGTCAGGGTCACCCAAGGGCCCTCTGACAAAATACCTAAACCTAAGGACAATGTATCTGCAAGTAGATTAGAGGGATTTGGGAATGAAACCGAAGGGAAAAACCCCCAAATATCTCTCCAAATGTCAGCAATTCTACTTCTAGGAATTCTCCTTAAGGAAATCACTCAGTGTTGTAAATGCTTTATGTTGTTGTTTAGTCACTCAGTCGAGTCTGACTCTTTGTGACCGTATGGGCTGGGGCCTGCCATGTGATTCTCCAGGCAAGAATACTGGAGTGGGTTGCCATTTCCTTCTCCAGAGGATCTTCCCTACCCAGGGATCAAACCCGTGTCTTTTATGTCTCCTGCATTACAGGTGGACTCTTTACTGCTGAGCCACCAGCAAATCAAGAGTTAGTTCTTAAGTTAGTCAGGACTACCATAAAATGATACTTACGGCAGGATTGTGCATGTTAATATAGTACAACTCCCCGCCAAACAGAAGTATCTATTATCAGAGGAGGAAATGGCACCCCACTCCAGTACTCTTGCCTGGAAAATCCCATGGATGGAGGAGGCTGGTAGCCTGCAGTCCATGGGGTCGCTAAGTCAGAAACGACTGAGCGACTTCCCTTTCACTTTTCACTTTCATGCATTGGAGAAGGAAATGGCAACCCACTCCAGTGTTCTTGCCTGGAGAATCCCAGGGACGGAGGAGCCTGGTGGGCTGCTGTCTATGGGGTCACGCAGAGTCGGACACGACTGAAGCGACTTAGCAACTAGCGATTATTAGTAGCATGGTTTTGCAAGTTCTGATATAGCTAATACAATACTAGGTAGTCACTCAAAAAGACGATAAAGATCTGTACTCACTGACATGAAAAAGAAGTTCATGAAAGATGTAAGTCTTAAAAGCATGTTGCTAAATACAGTAAGATGGTGGGCTTTCTTGGTGGCTCAGTGGTAAAGAATTTGCCTGCCAATGCAGGGGACGTGAGAGTTCGATCATTGGTCAGGGAAAACCCCACATAACTCGAGGCAAATAAGCCCGAGCATCACAACTACCCAGCCTGTGCTCTAGAGCCTGGGAGCCACAGTTACGGCCGCAACTACTGAAGCCTGCATGCCCAGAGCCCACGCTCTGCCATAAGAGAAGCCACTGCAAAGAGAAGCCTGAGCACAGCAAGTAGAGAGACGCCCCTCTTGGCCACAACTAGGGAAAAGCCCACAAAGTCATGAAGACCCACCACAGCCTAAAATAAATAAATAAATACAAGTTTTAAAAAGAAAATTAAAACAAACAGATACATGCAGTAAGATGGTGTCTAAATTCTAGAGCAGCAGCTCTCAAAGAGTGGTCCCAGGGCCAGCAGCATTAGCACCACTTGGTAAAATGCCCTATTTCAGACTTATTGAATCAGAAGCTCTTTAATAGATTAAGGCAAGCTGTTTTAATAGCTTTGTAGGTGATTCTAACACATGCTAACTATTGAAAGTCACTGGTCTATAAGGGATGAGTAAGAGCATCCCTTTGTTATTTTAACACAGCTTAATACCAGGGGTATTAGTTACAGTGTCCAGTAAAAAATACTCAGCCAAATGGTCTTAAACAATATGTAAATTATTACTTCACATGAACTTGAATAGGGCAGGTTCTAAGACCTCTGTTAAGGCTCTGTCTCCATTTCTTATCATTCTTTCACATATGTGCTTCATCTTCAGTCCTGGCTCTTGCAGTTCGATGCATCACACACCACATCCAGAGGCAAAATGGACTGTGTCTTCTGGAAGCTCCTTCTTAATAGTAAGGAAACTTTCCTAGGAGCCCCTGTTGCCCTCAGCAGACCTTTATTCCTTTCTCATTGACTAGACATGGTCACAAGCTTATTATTACGTAGTTAATTACTGAGGAAAGTAATAGGAAAACCAGGATTAACTTAGTTATGATTTGCCCCTGAGCTGGTCATCAGTTCACCTCTCCTGAAATATGGCCACTGAACAAAGCTGAGGTCCTGCTATTAAGAGGGCAAACGAATTTTGAGTTGAACAACAAACGGTATGCTACCTTAAGTCTGCATTAATAACTGCTTTTTCATATTTATTGGGCCAAATAAATCCGAATGAACTTGTGGGCCAGCACCATACTTTTCTACAAAACTAGAATGGGTTACCATTTACTTCTCCAGGGAATATTCCTGACCCAGGGAGTGAACCCACATCTTGTGCATTGCAGGCAGATTCCCTACTGCTGAGCCACCAGGGAAGCCCAAGTCATCACTGTTGTGAGTTAACTTGTCAGGTGTGATGAAAAATGGGGTCTCCTGGGTGTTTTTATTTTTTATTTCTAGGGTCTTGCTTGCTTTGGAAATGGCTCCTCAAGCTCCAAGAAAATGATTTATATCATGCAAGGTTTTCCTTTTTTCTTTCTTTTCCTTTAAGGCAACTTAAAAGACTAACAGTATCACAAGCTCTGCAGTTGTGGAGCAACTGGAAACCACATACTTGGTTGAGTATAAATTAGTACAAACACTTTGAAAAAAACAGTCTTATTCTTTGACCTAGCAATTTCATTCCTAGAAATGTGTATAAACATGCATAAGAATAGTCATAGAAGCTTTCAAACTGGAAACAACTTATATGTCTATCAACTAAGAGATGGATGAGACAATTGTGGTACAACGCATAGAATGGAATACTACATAACAATGAAAATAAACATGCTACTGATACTAACAACTTCTGTGAATGCATCTCACAGAATTAAGATTAAATGAAAGAAATAAGACTCAAAGTAGTACACACTGTAGAGTTGTATACAAAGACTGAAAGCAGGCAAAATTAATCTAAGTGATGGAGTCAGAATAGTTTTTACCCACACTAGAAAAGAAAAACTTTAAGTGTGGTCTTGGTCTATCAAATAAATAGCCTTTAAAATTAAAACAATGTTGTATTTGCAAATGAAGACACACTGACCCGTGCAATAGGAAGCCTCAAATAGACTCAAGGATATATGAGAATCTAGCATATGATAAAGGCGGCATCTCAAATCACACAAAGAAATATTCCTCAGCCATAAAAAGGAATGAAAAAACGCCATTTGTAGCAACATGGATAGACCCTGGAAATTATACTAAGTAAGTCAGAGAAAGACAAATATGTGATATCACTCACACGTGAAATCTAATTTTTTAAAAAATGATCAAATGAACTTATTTATAAAATAGGCTCACACATTTTGAAAACAAATTTATAGCTACAAGAGGGGAAATGTAGAGGAGGGGAGGGAAGGATAAACTAGGAGCTTGGGATTAACATAAACATGATGCCTGTGTGCATACCCAATGGTGTCTGGCTCTGCAACCGCATGGACTGTAGCCCACCAGGCTCCTCTGTCCATATCATTTCCTACTCCAGGGGACCTTCCTGATCCAGGATTGAACCCAAGTCTCTTACGTCTCCTGCATTGGCAGGTGGATTCTTTAGCACTGGGACACCTGGAAAGCCCATAAACATTGTACTATATATAAAACAGACAACCAACAAGGACCTACTATATATTCTGTGATAACCTATATGAGAAAAGAATCTGAAAAAGAATGAATATATGTATAACTGAATCACTTGGCTGTACACTAGAAACTAAGACAATGTAAATCAATAAAATTTTTTAAAAAGCAGATAATAAAGGGTCATGTTTAAAGGACACAGGAGGCCACAAGAAGGGACTTCCAATGGCCTAAAGCTACCCAATGGACAATTTGAGAAAGAAATATTGATAGTAATGAATTATAATGCATAGAATAAAATAAATCTCCATGAGTACAGACTACTATTAATAAATAATTAGGTGAAGAAATAAATGTAGGAGAAGGGCCAGTTCTTCCTTACAGGAGAGTTTCAATTCATAAGTAGGAAAGGAATGGTAAAAATAGAAAAGCACCAATTTGGCAAATAATGGATGCTAAAATTAGTCAGTAAATGCCTGATGAGTAATAAGGTATTTGCATGGTCTCAAAATATCTCCCAAGATAATTATTAATTAGAAAGGGGGAAAATATCTTTACATTTGAGAACTCTGGGAGCTATTACCTTCATTGTGTGATCAAGGCTAATGTCAACAATATCGAGACGTTATCATATGTCTCCAGTTAGAAAGCACTAAGCCGAGCACATCATTTCTGAAGCATTCTTGCCGAAAACACATAACCTGAATGTAATCTGGGGAAACATCACACGGACTAAACTGAGGGACATGCTCCAAAATAGTGGAATGGTCTCTTAAAATGTCATGAAAGACAGGAAAGGCAGAGGAACTGTCCCAGACTGGGACAGACTCAAGAGAGAAGAAAGCAGGATGCAATGTGTGAGCCTGGCTTGAATCCTGGATCAGAAAAAGAACTCCAGTGGAATAACTGAGATAAGGTCTCTACAAGAGTTAGCAGTATTGTGTCAATGTTAATTTCTGGGTTTTGAGAATTGTCAATGATTAAGAAATATGTCACCACTGGGGAAAAGTGGGTGATAGGTAGACAAATTCTTTGTCCTACTTTTGCAACTTCTTGTGTTGGTAAAGATGAGATTATTTCATAATGCAATGTTACAAAAAACCAAAAGAATATTGTTCGCTTCCAGAGAAGCATCGACTCGGAGGGATATAAGGAAAGCTGGGGCACTAGATATTCTCTGTCTTGATCCTGGTTCAGGGTACATGGGTGCATACGTTTAACTTCCCCTGAACATTACGCTCAAGATTTATGCATTTTACTGTAGGCATGTTGTTCCTCAATTTTTAAAAAATGTTTAAAAAAGGGATCAAATCAACTTAAAGTACAAAGTATGAGCAAGCTCATCAATGCTCAACCCTGCATTAGGCTGGGCTCTTAATCTCTACTGGTCGCTCAGTCATGTCTGACTCTTTGGCCTGTAGCCTGCCAGGCTCCTCTATTGATGGAATTCTCCAGGTAAGAATACTGGAGTGAATAGCCGTTCCCTTCAGGGGATCTTCCCGACCCAGGGATCAAACCTGGGTCTCTCGCATTGCAGGCAGAGTCTTTATTGTCTGAGCCACTATAAAAGTTTAGGCATGTACTATTTATCATCATGGTGCTCTCCATGACTATGGCAAATACCAGAGAGACATCACATGTTAAATTCACAGCCCAATTCAGCTTTTCATAGGTGCTTGTAATTGGCGGAGATTATGTGACATGGTTTTTATTTTACAGATTTTTCACGACAAAACATTGAAGGAGATTTTAGGACCCACTTCCAGCCTTTTTAAAGATGAGGAAACCAGGTCTCAGAGAAACAAGAAGACATTGACCACTCAGGCAGAAACTGGCAAAGCCAGTCTTTAAAAGCCAGATCCATCTAAGTTTTAGGTGTTTCCTGCTATTCCATACTGCCTTAAACAGGAAGATTTTTCATTTGTACATTAAAAGAATGAATTCTAAGACATTTTATAGTTATAGCTCTTAGCACCTGAATAATGGTCATGATTTTAGCTGCACTCTAACCCCCACCCCACCCCCCACACACAAAATAGCTAATTTAATAAGGGTTTGGACACTTGACACTTGATTAAGAAATGTGACTTCAAATGTTTAAGAAAGAAATTTTTCCAGTTTAGCTTTTTATCGGTTTGATTTATTTTCTCCTTTTGCTAACTTTCAGACTTAACTTCATTAACTTTCCCTTGAATTTAAGTTGAATGCTGATCACTAATTATAATAAAATGAAAGAACAAGTTGAGACAGGCTCATCATCAAGTCAATGAACAAAGACTAACTAAGTGCAGTAATGCCCTCTCACAGTGCTTCTTTGTATCTGTTTGCCACACATATTAAAGACAGGTCTGCTGCTGCTGCTGCTGCTGCTAAGTCGCTTCAGTCGTGTCCGACTCTGTGCGACCCCATAGACGGCGGCCCACCAGGCTCCCCCGTCCCTGGCATTCTCCAGGCAAGAACACTGGAATGGGTTGCCATTTCCTTCTCCAAAGACAGGTCTGCTGCACCTCAAATACCTCTTATTCCCATGAGTCCAAGGAATCCTGAAATCATCTCTATCTAATCCACAGAATTCAGCAGGCCCCTCTGTGGGTAAAACAAGCATGCTAAGTTGCTTCAGTTCAGTTCAGTTCAGTTGCTCAGTCGTGTCCGACTCTTTGCGACCCCATGAATTGCAGCACGCCAGGCCTCCCTGTCCATCACCAGCTCCCGGAGTTCACTCAGATTCACGTCCATCGAGTCCGTGATGCCATCCAGCCATCTCATCCTCTGTCGTCCCCTTCTCCTCCTGCCCCCAATCCCTCCCAGCATCAAAGTCTTCTCCAATGAGTCAACTCTTCACATGAGGTGGCCAAAGTACTGGAGTTTCAGCTTTAGCATCCTTCCTTCCAAAGAAATCCCAGGGCTGATCTCCTTCAGAATGGACTGGTTGGATCTCCTTGCAGTCCAAGGGACTCTCAAGAGTCTTCTCCAACTCCAATTCTTTGCGACCCTATGGACTGTAGCCCACCAGGCTCCTCTGTCCATGGGATTCTCCAGGCAAGAATACTGGAGTGGGTTGCCATGCCCTCCTCCAGGAGATCTTCCCCACACAGGGATCAAACCTGCATCTCTTATGTCTCCTGCATTGGCAGGTGGGTTCTTTACCACTAGTGCCATCTGGGAAGCCCTCTGTGGATAACATAACCAGTGTCTGAGACTGAAAGAAAGTGTTAGTCTCTCAGTGGTGTCCGACTGCTTGCGACCCCATAAACTGTAGCCCACCAGGCTCCTCAGTCCATGGAATTCTCCAGGCAAGGATACTGGAGAGAATAGCCATTTCCTTCTCCAGGGGATCTTCCAGACCCAGGGAATGAACCCGGGTCTCCGCATTGTAGGCAGACTCTTTACTGGCTGAGCCACCAGGGAAGAGCCCCTCAAATCTGAGATACCTGGGTCAAGTCCTCGCCTTTTTTCCAGTGATATGACCTTGGGAAAGTTACTGAACTTTCCTGAAGTCCAGTTTTCTGATCATTAAGATGAGATTGACTGCTGCCAATACTACCACCCGTAGACCTTGAATTTGGGGTAGGTGGAGGAGGTCAAACATGTAAAATACTCTGCATATCCTTCAGGACAAAATCGTTGTTAACTATAATGATTTTCTGGCATGGACACCAGCTGACAGATATTCTGTTCACGGTTCAAGCATTCACTCTTGTTATTTGCATTGAGTACTTACTAGGCACAAAGAAAGACACAAAGATGAATCCTTTCAGTATGTCAAAGCTGAAATAATTTAACTCTGGAATTCATTCTAAAGACAAGGAATGGGTATCTACAACATGCCAGCCATTGTATTAGGTACGGGACAAACAGTGGCAAATGAAGTCCCCAAACTCCTAAAGCTTATATTCTATTGGGAGGAAACAGGCCATAAACAAAAAGGTGAAAGATGATTAAAGCTTGTGCTGAAAGTAAAACAAGTTCCTGTGACACAGTGTGTACCTGAGGGGGTCACCGGGTGACTGTGCAAAGCCTCCTCTTCTCACCCTTCCAGCCCTGACCTGACCTTTCTGATTGCTTAAATGCCCACAGAGCCAGAGCATTCCCATGTGGGGCTGGACAGGGGACCCGAGACAGAAGGAGCCTCCATCCTGGGTGCCAGGCTGCCCCCAGTTCCCAGGAGGGGCTGGACAGGGGACCCGAGACAGAAGGAGCCTCCATCCTGGGTGCCAGGCTGCCCCAGCTGCTCTTCTCTGAGCTTCCGTGAGTCTGTGTTTTTGTCACTCCCAGCAAAAACAATGACTTCCTCTTGGCTGAGGATGTTTCTGCTTCCCATTTTATCAAATATGTAAATCTGGAAGAAACTCATAATTTGAGTCACAAAAGTAGAGAGAAGGACAGAGACTATAAACCAGTAACAATTTAGACTTATTTTGTACTTTTTTTTTTTAAGTATTTATTGAGTACTAAAGAGCCTGAAGTGCCAGAGACACAGGTTTGGTCTCTCAGTCAGGAAGATCCCATGGAGAAGGGTATGGCAACCCACTCCAGTATTCTTGCCTGGAGAATCCCATGGACAGAGGAGCCTGTCAGGCTACTCATAGGGTTGCAAAGATTTGGACATGACTGAGGCAACTGAACATGCATGCATTGAGTACTAATTTGTGAAGCTTCATTCATACTCACGTGTGAACATCACAGTAACTTTACTGATTATCTACATCAATCCTCATTTGAAAGATCAAAGCAAACACAATCCCAGTAGTCAAGCACTTACACAGGTGACTGAGGCAAGAGTTAAATCCAGGTGTGAACTAGGGTCAAGGCCAAAATTTTACCCCCTCCCCTTGCCCTCTCCAAGGTCAGCCAGGAAAGAAGAGAAAGTAAACTGAAAAGATAGAGGCACATGACAGAAGGGTGAAAATAAAGAATTGGTTTTAGACCCATTTCCAGAGTCCTCTTGGTGGTATCCAGTATTAATTGTGGCAATCACAACTGAGGCAATCACACATTTACAAATTTTTATAACTTGAAGGTACTGCCCAGAGTAAGATTTCCCATGCAGGAGAAGAGGGTCCTCATACTCTGCTTTTTGGCAAGCTTAGGTATGGCTCTCAGACCCAACCCTACCCATTGCCTGTTTTGTTTTGTTTTTAATAAAGTTTTATTGATGTAGAGCCACTCTTGTTCATTCAGGTGTTGGTTTTGGCTGTGGTTGCTTTCATACCTCACTGACAGAGGTGAGAGGTTGAAACAGAGCCATTAAAAGCCTTAAATATCCTCTACTCAATACTCTATAATGAACTGTATGGAAAAGAATTTAAAACAGAGTGGATATATGCCTATGTATAACTGATTCTCTTTGCTATAGAACAGAAAGTAACACAGCATTGTAAATTAACTATACACTCCAATAAAAATTAAGTTTTAAAAAGCCTTAATATTGACAATCTGTCTTTAGTAAAGTAAAATAAATAAATAAGCAAACAGAAGTGAAGTGAAAGTGAAGTCGCTCAGTCGTGTCTGACTCTTTGCGACCCCATGGACTATAGCCTAACAGGCTCCTCTGTCCATGGGATTTTCCAGGCAAGAATACTGGAGTGGGTTGTCACTTCCTTCTCCAGGGGGTCTTCCCCACCCAGGGACTGAAACCGAGTCTCCCACATTGTATGCAGACGCTTTACTGTCTGAGCCACCAGGGAAGTAAACCTCAGTTAAATAGAGTCAGGAGACCAGAAGGGGGAGCCCTCACACCCTAGGAAGAAAGACTTTTCTTTCCTGGCAAGGACTCAGCCAATGAACAGTCATGGAGCCTTTGATTACTCTAGCCTTCCCAACTTCCTTTTCCCCTCTATAAAAGCAGTTTCCTTCCCTGGCTGTGCAAGGATTGCTGGAGTTGCAGATTCAAATTGCAGTTCTCTACAGATCCCAAATAAATGATCCCCATCTTTTTTTTTTTTTTTTTTTTTGCTGGAGAAATATCCAGTGGTCTACTTATTTTAGGTCAACACCCTTTACAGAAAAGTTTACCAACCTTTGCTCTCTGATGTGGCTACAGTTCAAAGATCTTCCTATTTACACCAGCTCCATTGTAACATTAAGCTGAAGCCTTGGGACCAAACACTAAAAATCTGTTTCCATGGATTTTTCCACTGCTAAACACATGGATTCAGGGCTAATGCTGGACCTCTGTATCATAATGAAAACTTTAATTAAACGTTCAGCGATACAAAACCCATTCAGACTCCCACTCCTTTGTGTGACCAGCCTGGACACCAGGAGACACCCCCTGAACCTTGTTAACTCATGCCCTTGTGCACGCCTGTTACCTCGATGAAAAACGTGACAGTAATCTTAATTAAGTTTAAATCCACTGGATTCATATTCTATCAAGTCACAATAAATGAATGTGAAAGAAAATGAAGACAGTCGCCTTAGGGAAGATGACTTTTAGAACAGGGTTGGGAAATAGAGGGAAAATGGGCATCTTGGCTGTCTTTTTGAACTGACAGAAAACTGTAGTGATTACATTATTCAGCAAGTAATGAAATGTTCCTACACACTTATTCTCAGAGGGGAGAACCTGGGGTTTTAATCAGTTGGTAATGCACTTCCCTCAAATCTTGCAGATTTGTCAAATGCTGTAAATGAACCACAGTTTTCTCTCTTTTCGTCTCTGGGGCCCAGCTCTAGTTTTTCAATCAGCACAGGCAACTTTAAGCAGACAGGACAGCTGGGAAGGGAAACAACCCTTCCCAAGAACGGCTGAGCTCCACGTGCTGGCCCCAGCTGTGTGTGAAGGGCTGCACCCCACCGATCCCTCAGGTTTTTCTGAAGCCTCCTTTAAGGCGGCAGAGGCAGAAGGAGCTGCAACATTTAAAAATTTTCTGGGCTCCTAATGGAAAAGCACTCTTGGTAGGTAAAGTCTGGTTTCTGTGCTCGGTTCACAGCGACCACACAACGTGCTTTGATGCCTGACTCGGCGTGATCCTTTTCCTGTCTAATTTCAGCCACTTGTCATTTCTGTTTCCTCTTGGCTTCAAATGCATTGTGGCAATCCTTTCCTGAGGGCGGGGGTGGGGGGCTGTACCATCAATCTTCCTGTGGATTATTCACTGGTTGGATTATAGGAGGCATGTTTCTAATCCTAGCTGGGCTTCCACATGCCACCCAGCACGATCTCAGCCAAACCCTCTGCCATCTTACATGCTGGGGAAAGGAAAGCCAGTTTGAATTAGTTAATTCTGGTCTCTGCCTAAGAGAAACAGTACTACCGGAAGATTAAGAGGAAAGGCTTTTTCAGGGAGATGAACTTAGTTCTGAGCATCGGTTTTGCCTCTTCCTGGCTGTGTGACCTGCAGTCAGTGTCTTAACTGTTCTGAATCTGTTTTCTCATTTTAAAATGGGGTGGCAATACCCAATTCCCAAGCTTGTTATGAGGATTAAATGAGTACATGTATAAAAAGGACTTAGATCCTTAAAATAAATGTTCACAAATAAGAGTAAATCCACCTAGAAACTGTGAAGGAGAAAAATATCAGCAAAGCAATAGAAATACAACTGGAACACTGACAGGTCACAGAAAAATAAATATAAATGGCTCTCACACATTTGAAAAGATGTTTGACCACCTCACTTATAGTAAGAAAACTGTAAGTCAAAACTGCACAAGGATATCATTTTTCACCTATCAAGTTAGCAAAAATTCAATTCAGAAGTTTTACCCAGTACATTCTGTAATAAATAGCAGAATTGGGCATTTTCACACATTGCTGGCAAGAGTGAAAAATGGCCCACAACCCTTTGGGGAGCTTATTGGCAATCACTATTGAAGTTATGAATGCATTTACTTTTTAACTCAGCAATTTCACTCCTGGGATTTTTTTTTTTTTGTAACAGCTCTACTTAAACCAATGTGAAGTAAAGTGACAGATAAACCTCGTATTGATCGTAAGATTGGGTGCGTGTGTGAGCAAGTGGCTGCAAATACCCAAGTGTCCATCTAAAGAGGAGCAGATAAATAATCCATGGTACTTCCGCACGGTATCAGTGGCTGAGCAAAGGAGAATGCAATTCTCCATGCCCTGTGGAAATATCTCAGGGAAACTATTAAGTGAAAGAGGAAGGATGCAAAGCAGTGTATATAGCATTTCTATGTAAACAGGGGGCAAATAAGAATATATTTGCTTACATCTGCAGAAATACAAACACCAGAAGGTTACACAAGAAATTAATGAGTGGGTACCTATAGGAGGCTGAAGGTGGAAAATTAGGTAGGTGGAGTCAGGAGATAGAATAAGACTTCTTTTGACTGCAATATATTTTTAAGTTGTGTGACTATATGACAACTCCAATAATACAATCAAAATAAAGAAAATAACATCTTCTAAAACGAATACAGACTTCCCAACTCAGATCCATATTTGACTTCTCTGTCATTTTGAAAACCCTGATGGCCCTGTGCAACGTTGCATGCAGCGCCTATAAAGCAGGTAGCCAGGTATGTCTCTCACTCTCAAGCAGAGAGGTTAAGGCATACTTTTTCCTGAACGAATGAACGAATGAGCTTGCTGCTTTCAGCTGCACAGAGAATGATCATTGGCTGACTCTGTCAAAAACTATCAAAGAACCAAGGAATGGCAGGAAAACAATGAAGTTTTCAGTTTTCAAATGGAAAGTAGAAAACAGACCACTGAAGGAAGAGCTTAATGACCTTAGATAGAAAAAAGAAAACTATAAATGCATTCCTTCTGTGAAGTTGATGAACGGCTTTAATCCAGCTTCCTTTTGGAGGATTTACATTTGAAATGGAAACCCCAATGCAACAGCGCTGCTGTCTCTACAGGCTGGAAAAGCGGCGCTCACCTACCCCGGTCGTGTTAAACCTGGAGAGAGACTTGTTAGGTCAAAGAGGATGCTCCTCCACAGAACTTTCAACTCTTTCCTCATCATCAGTCCTCCAGGAAAAATGGAGGGGAAGATCAGCTCAGACAGACGACCAGTAAAGTGACTTCTATGCCAAGAAGCCAGTAAAAATTTGTTCACCCATGATTTTCCTTCCTGGATCCACAATAATTTATACAAAAATGCCATCTCCTTTACCGCAGGGTGCCTGATTTATAAGATGGGGCATCTGTTTCATATCAAGGGCCCCTGAATGGAACAACACTCCACGTTCTAACAAAACAGAGAACTCATTTCATAAATCACTTTCAACCTATCAGATATCTCACACTGAACTTCTTTTAAATCCAGGCACATTTTTCTTTGCCTCAGAGTTTAACCTGCATGTTGCTATCGAGAACACAAAAACACTTGAAGCTTTGAAAAGACTCCAGCAGAGCAATAGCAAACCTAGCAATTGGTCTATTTCTTTTGTTTGAGCCTAGAAGAACCTGTTATAAATGTTTTCAGGAAGAAATATTTTTTAAAAATTACTGTCCTCGGGGAGCCCAGAGAGTCCAGGAATTTGCAAACAAATGGAATTTATTTTGTCACTTCCTGTTCCTTTGCCCATAGCAGACATTACTATGGGCAATGATCGACTCCTTCCCACTGAGTTTGTTTGAAGTCCTGCTGTCCTTCTCAGGCCCCAAATGCCAAGAAACCTCTGTTAGGGAGCAGCAATTAACACGCAGGGTGAGATAGTCCAATTCCATCACTTTAAACAAACAAAAAATTTTTTAAATTTATTTTTGGCTGTGTGGGTCTTCGTTTCTGCACAGGCTTTTCTCGAGTTGTGGCAAGTGGAGGCTACACTCTAGCTGCAGTTCGAGGGCTTCTCCTTGCAGGGGCTTCTCTTGTTGTGGAACACAGGCTCTAGGGCATGCAGACTTCAGTGGCTGCAGCACATGGGTTCAGTGGTGGTGGTTCCCAGGCCCTAAGAGCACAGGCTCAATAGTTGTGCTGCTTGGGCTTAGTTGCTCCAAGACAAGTAGGATCCTCCCAGATAAGAGATCAACCCTTGTCTCATACATTTGCAGGCAGACTCTTTACCTCTGTGCCTCCAGTGAAGCCCCTGATCACTTTTAAGATAACAGAACTGAACCCCAGAAGAGGAAAGAAATTTTGCTACAGTCACACTGTTAATCAGTGATGCACCTGATACATATCCCTGAGTACTGATCCCCAGGGATCTCCTTTATCTGCACCAACACATGACTTAAATTCAGAAGATCAAGTAGAATTTTGGTGTATGTGCATTGGGGAAGTAGTGTGGGTTTTGTTTTTCAACAGAGCTTTCTTCAGAAGAAGTCTTTTTACACCAAACCGATCCCAAGTAGCCATGCTTTTCAGATAAAGAGTTTACTAATCATTCTAATACAAATGATTCAGAAGCTCCTGGAAGCCTGCTGCTTTAAATATTATTTTGTTTTAGCAATAATCTTCTTTTACCATCAAATATGCTTCCTCCTCAATGCAGAAGAGATAATTGTTATTAAACAGGAAATTTCTTTTCATTTGGGCTAACACAAAGGACTATGCAACAAGCTTGGATGCACAGGCACTGTTCTCCATCACAGTTATGCAAGGACGTGGTAAACCTGCAGTAGCTCTTTAATCAATTGATTACAGAGTTTACTCAATCTCAACTGGGTTTTTTGTTTTGTTTTGCTTCACTGAAATTTCTTAGAATTACAGAATGTCAGAGCCAGAGGGGACCTTACAATTCATCTGATGAGACAACTAGGAGAAAGCAGAAGGAGAGTCCTAGACATGACTTGCCCAGGGTAGCACAGTGAGGGCCCAGGTATCACAATTCCAAGCTCCCTTTAACTCAGCATCTCACAGTTCTGAGATCAAAACGAGCAATTCCCCATGTAGCAGACAATGCAAAACATACTGAATTCTCTGATCAAGCTTCTGAAATTGTAATGTGTGTATAAATCACTTGGCGATCTTGTTAGAATTATAGATTCCTCTTATGTAGGTCTAGGATAAAGCCTGAAATTCTGTAGTTCTGACAGCTCCCAGGGGACACTGATGCTGCTGATCCCTGGACCAGTCCTCTGTTTAGTCTAAGATAGCCATCTCAATAGAGAAACTTGACTTAATCCCAAACTTATAAGTCACATATAATTATTGGGTCAATCAGATTATCTCAGGTTGTAAAAACTGAATTACAGTTTACATAGTAATGTGAGAAACTGATTAATTAAATGAATTGAACTTGATAAGAGTTCCTTGATAAGGAAATAAATTAATTTCCCCCATTGCCATCTTTAGATCTTCTCTACTGTTTGTCTCCTCTACCCCAGGTCAATATCTAGGCCAGATTCCATGGCTTGTTCAGGAACATCTGAGTATTAACAATCTCATTTTCAGGTATTAGAGTGTCCAGTGTAGTGTAACTATCAAAACTTCATTTTCTCATCCATTCCAGAATTCTTTCCCAAGTAGCTCAGACCCAAGTAGCTAGATGGTTAGAGCAAAATGCTTTGATGCTTCTCTCCTTGTTGTGCCTCCAATTTTAGCCACTTTGGGGCACTTCTGGATCACAAAGAGCTGAGGCTGGGAGAAAGGGAAGAGCTTATGGTCTTTACTGAACCTCAGATATGGTCCTGTGTGTGTGCATGCTCAGTCACTTCAGTTGTGTCCAACTCTTTGCAAACCTAGTGTGCCAGGCTCCTCTGTCCATGGGATTCTCCAGGCAAGAATACTGGAGTGGGTTACCATGCCCTCCTCCAGGGGATCTTCCCGACCCAGGGATCAAACCTGTGTCACTTATGTCTCCTGCACTGCAGGCAGATTCTTCACCACTGAGTCTCTGAGGAAGCCCCAGATATGGTCTTCAGTTCAGTTCTGTCCCTCAGTCATGTCTGACTCTTTGCGACCCCAAGAATCGCAGCATGCCAGGCCTCCCTGTCCATCACCAACTCCCGGAGTTCACTCAGACTCACGTCCATCAAGTCAGTGATGCCATCCAGCCATCTCATCCTCTGTTGTCCCCTTCTCCTTCTGCCCCCAATCCCTTCCAGCATCAGAGTCTTTTCCAATGAGTCAACTCTTCGCATGAGGTGGCCAAAGTACTGGAGTTTCAGCTTTAGCATCATTCCTTCCAAAGAAATGCCAGGGCTGATCTCCTTCAGAATGGACTGGTTGGATCTCCTCGCAGTCTGAACACCAAAATTAGGGATTTCTGACAGTGCCCTATTTCCTTAGTTAATGTACATTTTCAGCAACAGCCTGTGTTTCCTTCCAGCCTACTCGGGTGAGCCAGCAATGCCATATTTGGCTACTCTCCTCTTCAGTGTGGGGGGATCTTCAGAAAATCAAAGTTACCAATGCCAATGAAATGTCCACACTCTCAGTTCACAGCTCACTCGGACGGACAATGTCTCAGCTACTAATCTTCGGGCTATTCTGTGTAAGTCAGGTGCTGGGCCCTCCAAACTCCAGGAGAAATTAGTCAATCCCTTCTTCGAACCTTTCCATTGTACTCCGGTAGGTGACATTTGCCTTTTTAAAAATACTCTCGACAACTATACAGTATTATAGAATGATAATCTATGGACCTTAAATCCCTAGAGGTGTGTATTTGTAGACTAAAGCATGTTTCTGAATAGAGATGGTTTTAAAGGTCTAATAAAATGGTGCTAATTCTACTAGCATAATGGTTGGCTAAATGGCATTGAATATTTCTTCTACTTCCATTAATTATAGCAATTGAGCACCTACTAATTTCTAGGCACTCCTTGAAGACTTAAAATCCTAAAATTGCTATGAATTAATGATAAAAGTACTATCAGAATTCTAGCAAGTGACATTTTTTTTTCTCCTCTTGAAAAATGAATCATACAGAGAACCTTAATCTCCTGGTACATTCACACAGTAAAATATCTACCAATGTATTTCTATAGAAAGACATCTATGATAGATTTAGTGAAAAAATGTTTATAGAAGAGACTATACATAGTATGTATGTGTAATTACAGTTTACAAGGGTATAAACCATCATCTTAACAAAAATGATGATTCAGTTTGTGGGAGAGCTTTTACTTTCTAATTTATTCTTTCCTGTACTAACTTTTTTCTTTTTTACTGTAATACATTTACAAACAGAAAAAAACATTATTAAGAAACAAATAATGATGCTGCGGAACTAAATCTCTAGTTTTTTCCTTTCCAGGTTTCTTTTGTGAGACTCTGCAATACGTTAAATTAGCCTACCCAATGGAAATAAATATATACGAGCTACAGATAAAATTTTATTCTGTTGACTAAAAAAGATGTACAACTTGAGAGTTGTGAGTTAAGTTTCATTTGTGGCAAAAAAGAGAACTGCAGCCTGGGAGGCTGCATCTCAGATAACTCTGAGAGTCTCTAAAGTGGCCGTGGGGGGAAAGTCAATACCTATAAGGTTTCGGTGAAGGGGGAGCTCATGAAGCACTCATTTTACAAAAGGTTTTTGTTAGGCGTGAAGATCTGATATCACCTTGAAGGGATTTAGTGCTTCTCTAGACATGAGGAGATGCAAGGATTGAGATAATAAAATCTGTCCCTAAAAACATCCAACTCTCTAAAGACCTGTCCCACCAGATTCCCTGGAGCACAGAGTGCCTCACTCCACCCTGAACTCCCTCAGGAGTTGTTGATGGTCAACAGCTATAGCAGCATGGGGTTCGATTCCCTAGAGGCAGATGGCAAGTGCCTTTCAGTGCTCTTGGTAAGTGCCAATTTGTAGTTGACATAGTAATAAAATATTTTACTTAATCTACTATATCCAAAAGATTGTCATTTTAATATATAATCGATATAATGCCATTGATATATTCTTTTTTTTCCTAAGCCTTTGAAAGTCTCTGTATTTGACATAGGACATCTCAGTATGGCTCGAGTCTTGCTGTATAGAACAGAGTGGTTTTAGATGGGCATATGCCCTCATTCTCCATAACAATAGGGTAGCCAGTTCTGTTATTGGTGACTTTCCGCTTGTATTTTTTTAATTTAAACTGATCATTTAAAGAAACCAAAGCAAAATAAAACAAAGACCTGCTGAAGAGTTAACGGTGTTTATTTTTAGAAGGAGAGTCTTTAATCCACAGGTTGTTTATGTTAAAATTCTATTGTTAAAATATTATTACATATTAAGATTATATCAGTAATATTTATTTATTTCAACTTCCCTGGTGGCTCAGACCATAAAGAATCCGCCTGCAATGCAGGATACCCGGGTTCAGTCCCTGAGTTGGGAAGATGCCCTGGAGGAGGACAGGACATGGCAACCCACTCCAGTATTCTTGCCTGGAGAATCCCACGGATAGAGGAGCCTGGTGGGCTACAGTCCATGGGTTCACAAAGAGTCAGACACGACTGAGCAACTAACACTTTCACTTTCAATGTATATTTATTTAAATAGAAAGGAAAATATGTTTAACAGGTTTTAAAATGTTTATTATAGTTATGTATCAGTATCTTTAAAACAGAGTTGGTGCTGGGTTGTTTGTTTGAAGAAACTGCTGCTGTCAGGAATGCCTTTCCCTGCACTAACACAACTTGGGTGAAATCCTACCTCTACTTTAATTCTCTATTGTTGACAGGTGGAGTCAAAGCCAAAATCTTCAGAAGCTACAATTTTTGCTTACCCCTGGAGGAAGGAAGGGCAGGGAGATAGCAAGAAAAGGCCACACTTGGCAGAGATCACTCAACTGCACCGTGAGAGAAGGACTGAAACTATCTTCAAACTTCTCTGAATAATTGAAGTGACATTACAAAGGTCTGATTCCTTCTAAAGAGTAATCCTGTTCTCTCTTTTGCAGTAACACCAATCCCATGGGGATATTTTCATTGCCTGATACACTGGCTACAGTGTATCCAGGTAGGCCTGGGCTTGTATGTCTCTGGGCTTCCTCAGCTGTAGACATCATAATATATAACTTACTTCATAAGACTGTACCATTATTTGATGACTCTTTCATAACATTTTCTCGCTATTCTGTAACAATATACAAAATACAGGGACTTCCTTGGCAGCCCAGTGGTTAAGAATCTGTCTTCCAATGCAGGGAATGTGGGTGCAAGTCCTGGTCAAGGAACTAGGATCCCACATGCTGCAGGGCAACTAAGTCCACCCACTGCAACAAAAGATGCCACGATGAAGATCCCACATGCCACAACTAAGACTCAACAGAACCAAAAATAAATAAACAAAATAAAAATTTTAAACATATATACAAAATACAAATAGAAAAGTACACATATCCTAAGTATAAAGCACAATGAATCGTCACAACTTTAAAATATACTGGTACAGGAAATTCTCTGGAGATCCAGTGGTTAGAATTTGGTGTTTTCACTGCTGAGGCCCAGGTTCCATTCCTGGTTGGGGAACTAAGATCTTGCAAGCCTCAAAGCACAACCTACATATATATGAGTGAGTGAATGAAAGTTGCTCAGTCATGTCCAACTCTTTGTGACCCCATGAACTATAGAGTCCATGGAATTCTCCAGGCCAGCATACTTTTAGCCTTTCCCTTCTCCAAGGGATCTTCCCAACCCAGGGATCGAACCCAGGTCTCTCACACTGAAGGCAGTATCTTTACCAGCTGAGCCACCCGGGGAGCCCAAGAATACTGGAGTGGGTAGCCATCCCCTTCTCCAGTGGATCTTCCTGACCCAGGGATAAAACCGGGTCTCCTGCATTGCAGGCGGATTCTTTACCAACTGAGCTACCAGGGAAGCCTACACACACACACACACACACGCACACACACACTCATACACACACACACTCACACACGCACACGCACACACACACACGTGTAACCATCACTTTGATCAGGAAACAGAACACTCTCAGTGGCCCAGTAGCTCTTTCCAGTCGCTATGGCCTATATTAATTTTCTTTTGCTATGTAAAAATCCAGTTTAGTGCCTTAAAACAAGATACATTGATTACCTCAGCTTCCATAGGGCAGGAGTCGGGGCGTGGCTTAGGTAGATCCCCTGCTTAGGTCCGTGGTGAGAATCAAGGTGTCACACAATGCTTGGGTCTTATTTGTGACCTGAGCTCATTCATGTTGTTGTTGGAACTCAGTTTCTTATTGCTCAATAACTGAGGTCCCCTCTTTCATTAGCTGTTGGCAGGATACCAGTCTCAGCTCCTACAGGTTGCCCACAGTTCTTGCCATGTGGCTTTCATCCAGTTAACCCTGTTGCTTTCTTTCAGTCTAGCAGTAGCTGATCTCTCTAATTTCTATCTCTGACCTTTAAATGCTCTTTCAAGAGCTCGCCTGGTTAGTTCAAGCTACCCAGGTCAATCTCCTGGGTGATTAAGATCTTAGTTACAGGAATTACATCCCATCAAATCACAGGTTCCACTGTATTAAAGTGGCAGAGGTTATGCTAGGGAGTAATACTACTGGCATGGATCATGTGGCTGCCTTGGCATTCTCCTACCACACCCTTCTCTAAGGGTAGCTACTCTCTGATATATATACAACACAGTTTTACCTATTTTTGATCTTTATAAAAACGGAATCGTACAGTATGCCTCTTGTATCTTGTTTCCTTGATCCAACACTATGGTTGTGAAATACACTCAAGAGGAGCTAAAAAGCCTCTTGATGACAGTGAAAAAGGAGAGTGAAAAAGTTGGCTTAAAGCTCAACATTCAGAAAACGAAGATCATGGCATCTAGTCCCATCACTTCATGGGAAATAGATGGGGAAACAGTGGAAACAGTGTCAGACTTTATTTTTCTGGGCTCCAAAATCACTGCAGATGGTGATTGCAGCCATGAAATTAAAAGACGCTTACTCCTTGGAAGGAAAGTTATGACCAACCTAGATAGCATATTCAAAAGTAGAGACATTACTTTGCCGACTAAGGTCTGTCTAGTCAAGGCTATGGTTTTTCCTGTGGTCATGTATGGATGCAAGAGTTGGACTGTGAAGAAAGCTGAGTGCCGAAGAATTGATGCTTTTGAACTGTGGTGTTGGAGAAGACTCTTGAGAGTCCCTTGGACTGCAAGGAGAGCCAACCACTCCATTCTAAAGGAGATCAACCCTGGGATTTCTTTGGAAGGAATAATGCTAAAGCTGAAGTTCCAGTTCTTTGGCCACCTCATGTGAAGAGTTGACTCACTGGAAAAGACTCTGATGCTGGGAGGGATTGGGGGCAGGAGGAGAAGAGGACGGCTGAGGATGAGATGGCTGGATGGCATCACGGACTCGATGGACGTGAGTCTGAGTGAACTCCGGGAGATGGTGATGAACAGGGAGGCCTGGCGTGCTGTGATTCATGGGGTCACAAAGATTCGGACACGACTGAGCGACTGAACTGAACTGAACTGAACTTCTATATGTAATTGTAGATGGTTCATTTGCATTGCTGCAAGTGTGAATATAACACAATTTACTTACCCATTTAAAAGTTGATGGGTATTTGGGTACTTCTTCTTTGGGGGCTATTACTAACATTACTCCTATGCATATTTTAGAAAATATCTTTTGGTAAGCACTTGTACACATTTGTGTTGGGTATATATATACTAAGGAGTGGAATTGCTGGGTCATAGGGTATGCATGTGTTCAGTTTGGGAGAGAGTGCTAATTTCCTAAAGTGGCTTTACCAAGCTGTATACCCACCAACAGTATATCCACGAACAATGTTAGAATGTTCCATAAGCCTGTTTTTTGAAGGATGTAAAATATGATCATGATAAAGAACATAGGACAGTATCTGGGATATATTAATAGTAATGACTAAATAATAGTATTCCCAATGGAAATTAATTAATGCCAGGTGTTATCTTCTGTTACACTAGTTTTTGAGATATGTGTGTCCTGCTTACTGATATACCCCTAGTGCCAAGTCAAAATGTATTAAATAGCCTAAGGAACATATCTGTGTAGAGTAGTTTCCTGATCAGAAACAACTTCTTTAGATTTGTATTTAACTTTCCTTTTCCTTCGTCCCTGCACCAAGGCACACAATAAGAAGATACTGAATCTCCTTTGGTCAGATCTAAAAGTTGTACAGGACTCACTGAGAAGGTAGTTTCTTCAAACTACAAGCCAGCCAGCAAAATTAAAATTAAGGACCACGGTGATTTTGCATACAGCATCTATCTCTAGAACAAAACTACTCAGATTATGTCTTGCAGGACAAGATATAAAGAAAGATAGTTCAGTTGGTGGGATCACCAAACCAAAAGAAATATTTTGTTTTAAAACCTAGCCTGGGGACTTCCCTAGTGGTCCAGTGGTTAAGAATCCACCTTGCAATGCAGAGGACATGGGTTCTATCCCCCACCTGAGAGCTAAGGTCCTACATGCCAACAGGGAACTAAGCCACAACTAGAGAAAGCCTGTGGGCCCCAGTGAAGAGCCCATACATGGAAACAAAGACTTAGGGCAGCCAAAAAGAGGAAAACATAGCTTAGGGAAAGACTTTGTCTCACTTTGCATGGGATTAAGGGCTTCCCTGGTGGCTCAGATGGTAAAGCAGCTGCCTGTAATGCGGGAGACCCAGGTTCGATCCCTGGGTTGGGAGGATCCCCGGGAGAAGCAAATGGCAACCCACTCCAGTATTCTTGCTTGGAGAATTCCATGGATTGAGGAGCCTGGTAGGCTACAGTTCACGGGGGCTGCAAAGAGTCAGACACAAATGAGTGATTTCACTTCGCTTTGCTTGCATGGGATTAAGACTTGAAACAGGACACTTAGCAGTAAAGAAATGCTAATCTTCTGTACTGGGTTATCTTTTTATCCAAGGGCTCAAGCATACCGGCTCCTCCTAATTGTTTGTCCTTACTCCACTCTTAATAGTCTTCTAAGACTGCAATTGCATGCCTTCGAAGGCCAAGTCAAGTCAAAGGGAGTAGTATCAATAATAACCAGCTCTGGAACACCAGTCTTTCAGCAAATTAAAGTTATTGGCTAGACCAAAAGCTCTTCAGAAATTGGTCTGACTTTAATTAGTGGTCACTTCGCTCCTCTAAACTTCTAATTCCTCATTTGTAAAATAGGGCACATAAAGGCATCAACTTTAAATCACTGGTTCAAGAAAGATTTCCTTTCTATTATATGCTAGATTCTGCTTCAGGCAATGAATAAGTTTATCAAATGCTATTCATAAATCAGCTATTGTTTAATAATTAATAGTAATAATCATTAAATAATTATTTGCAAATCAACTATCAACTTGGTGAAAATGTATCTGAAAAATGTGGAGTCTTATGTGCTGTGTACTTAGTTGCTTTAGCCATGCCCAGCTCTTTGTGACCCCACAAACTGTAGCCCACTGGCTCCTCTGCCCATGGGATTCTCCAGGCAAGAATATTGGAGTGGGTTGCCATTCTCTTCTCCAGGAGATCTTCCTGACCCAGGGATCAAACCTGCATCTTCTGGGTCTCCTGTATCGGCAGGACGGTTCTTTACCACCAGCACCACCTGGGAAGCCCATGGAGTCTTGGGCTGGCTTAATTATTATCAACAATTATTTGCATACCAACTCTTCACTGGGTGGGAAAGTATCTGAAACATCTAGAGTCTTAGGCTGGCTTCCTAAACCACCTAACCCCAAACTTACACCCACCCACATAAATAAATCAGATGCCCATTGATGACCACAGTTAAATCCAACTCCTCAAGCCTGTATCCTCCAATTATTGTGAACCAGGAATGACAACTAAGTTTATTAGCAGCCTAAGAGCTTCATAATTAAAAAAGGGAAATTTGCCACATTTCAAAATCATAGAAAAATGTGGGGATTATCTGCCCCACATTTCCCCTCCCATTGGCTAAGAACATTAGGGGGCAGATCATGAGATGGGTCTGAAGGCAGACAGATTCTCATTCTCCTCTATTTTCTTACCTTCCCCACCTTCAGTCCCCTCCTGAGTCCCATCCCCACCTCCTAGAACAGTACAAGAAACTATCAGTGAGAAAAGTTTCCAGAGTGCCTTTTTTTTTCCTCTTAGAGAAGTGTTCAAATTTGCTTATGGCCTTATTCATAAGATTAAAGGGTAAATACTAAATTAACACTGAAAGGGGAACAAAACCACAGGAAGAGAATGGTACTAAACAGACTATTCATCTCTGGAGGGACTTCCCTGGTGGTCCAGGGGTTGGGACTCCCCGCTTCCACTGCAGGGGAGCATGGGTTCTATCCTAGTTAGGGAACTAGGATCCCAAATGCAGTGGGAAGAGGCCAAAAAGTAAAAATTGAAATTGAAGCAAAAAAAAAAAAAAAAATCCATGATAAATAACAACAAAAAATAATCTCTGGAGCCAAAATTCTTAGGTTCATATCCTGGCCACTTCATTTTAAAGCTGCCACATAAAATACACGGCAGCCAGTTGAATTTAATTTTTAGATAAACACCAAATGCCCATTTAGCAAAAATACAGAGATATTTGTATTTACACAGTGGCGCTAGTGGTAAAGAACTCGCCTGCTAATACAGGAAATACAAGAGACGTGGGTTCAAATCTGGCCCAGGAAGATCCCCTGGAGGAAGGCATGGCAACCCACTTTGGTATTCTTGCCTGGAGCAATCTCATGGACAGAGGCGCCTGGAAGGCTACAGTCCATAGCGTTGTAAAGAGTTGGATAGGACTGAAGGTGACTTGGCACCCCGACACATACTAAAAAATTATTTGTTGTTTGTCTGAAATTCAAATTGAACCAAATGTCCTGTATTTTTGTTTGCTAAACCTGGTCATTGTTTACTGTTTTTATGACCTGAGGCAGGTTCCATAACTTCTCTATGCTTCAGTTTTCTCGTCTGTAAAGTGGATAAGAAATGGGTGTAGTAAGAGCACATTCTTCACAGAACAGTTGCAGAAGTTATTTTCCTTGTTCAATAAATTTGTGTTTTTCTTCCAGAAACACGGGTAGGGCAGCACTTTCTTGAGCTCCTCAAGTTAGGTGAGGCCTACAATCTGCTTTAGCCAATGAGAGGTGAGCAGAAGGAAGGCATTACTTCGAGCAGAGTCTTAAGTACTGCTGCACCATCTGCCACCCTCTGTTTCCTTGTCAGAGGGGCCAAGGTAGACAGAGGATGATGGGGAGAGGAGCCTCCCACTTACACCCACAAGGACCCAGAAAAACTTCAGTGTGAAGGAGAAATAAACATATAGTTTTTATTTTATGGAAGTATAGTTGGGAAAGGTCAGTTTTAGTTCCAGGCCCAAAGAAGGACAATGCCAAAAAACGTTCAGACTACCCCACAATTTTACTCATTTCACATGCTAGCAAGGTAATGCTCAAAGTCCTTCAAGCTGGGCTTCAACAGTATGTGAACAGAAGACTTCCACATGTACAAGCTGGATTTAGAAAAGGCAGAGAAACCAGAGATCGAATTGTCAACACCTGTTGGATCATAGAAAAGCCAAGAGAACTCCAGAAAAAATTCTACTTCTGCTTCATTGACTACACTAAAGCTTTGACTGTGTGGATTATAACTAATTGTGGAAAATTCTTCAAGAGATGGGAATACCAGATCACCTTATCTGCCTCCTGAGAAATCTGTGTACAGGTCAAGAAGCAACCGTTAGAATCGGACATGGAACAATGGATTTTTTCCAAATTGGGAAAGGAGTATGTCAAGGTCGGATATCGTCAGCTTGCTTATTTAACTTACGTGCAGAGTACGTCATGTGAAATGCTAGATTGGCTGGAGCACAAACTGGAATCAAGATTGCTGGGACAAATATCAATAACCTCAGACAGGCAGATGATACCACCCTTATAGGAGAAAGCAAAGAGGAACTAAAGAGCCTCTTGAAGAAGGTGAAAGAGGAGAGTGAAAAAACTGGGTAAAACTCAACATTTAGAAAACTAAGATCATGGCATCTGGTCCCATTACTTCATGGCAAATGGATGGGAAAAAAAATAAAAGCAGTGACAGACTTTATTTTCTTGGGCTCCAAAATCACTGCAGACATTGACTGCAGCCATGAAATTAAAAGACACTTACTCCTTGGAAGGAAAGTTATGACCAACCTGGATAGCATATTAAAAAGCAGAGACATTACTTTGTCAACAAAGGTCCATCTACTCAAGGATATGGTTTTCCCAGTAGTCATGTATGGATGTGAGAGTTGGACTATAAAGAAAGCTAAGCACTGAAGAATTGATGCTGTGGTGTTGGAGAAGACTCTTGAGAGTCCCTTGGACTGCAAGGAGATCCAACCAGTCCATCCTAAAGGAGATCAGTCCTGGGTGTTCATTGGAAGGACTGATGTTGAAGCTGAAACTCCAATACTTTGGCCACCTGATCCAAGGAGCTGACTCATTTGAAGAGACCCTGATGCTGGGAAAGATTGAGGGCAGGAGGAGAAGGGGACGACAGAGGATGAGATGGTTGGATGGCATCACTGACTCAATGGACATGAATTTGGATAGACTCCAGGAGTTGGTGATGGACAGGGAGGCCTGGCGTACTGTGGTTCATGGGGTTGCAAAGAGTCCGACATGACTGAGTGACTGAAATGAACTGAACTCATGTAAGTAATTATTAGCTTTAAAAAAAAGTGTGCAACACTCTTTCAGTACTAAACAGGGATTGAGATAGGCCTTGATTGCTGTCCCAGTTTTGGTAATAAACATGTATTGTCCAATTTTCTGTCTCCAGGCCAAAGAAATCTAATCTACCCCTTCCCCACAGTGTTTGGTAATAAACTCTGTAAAGTCAGCAGCATTGAGCTCAGGAAGTTTCTTTAATCATTAGACAGAATTTTCATGTCGAAAGCACTCCTGATATAGGTCCACTCAAATTGCAGCATCGGTTCTAACTGAACGGCGGACTGGATCGCTGATGACCCGGGCTAAATCTGCGGAAGCGAACCATGTGCACAGTAATTCAGAGAGGGCAGAGCCGCAGGATCCAGGGGAGAAATCATGGGCAGTTAATGAGAATCAGATGCAGTGTAATTCTGACCGCAGCGCTCGTCCTGATCTCTGGGCACAGAGAATTACATCCATAAACAGACCAGACTTGATTTTATACAGCACTTTCATCCCCTAAAGAATTCCAAAAGCGTTCCAAAAGAATGCTCTGGTTGCTGGTAGCTCAGTGATGGGGAAGACAAACAGGGAAATTGTTGTGTTCACAGCCCAGGCTCTGAACCTTCGTTAAAATCTCTGTCCTCCAGAATAGGCTAGCTTGAGAGACCAGGAACCCTTTCCTGTTATGAAAAACATACTCCCTCTGTCCCTTTCAAATATAAACGTGCTCATAAAGGAAATCCAAGCATGCATTCAAGAGGCTTTCAAACTCTAAGAACCACAGTACAAGTACATAGTTCATGTCAGATTCAATGATTCACTGTATTGATTTCTATGTATACTTGGATATATACATATTTTAAAATATACAACTTAAATGAAATTTCACTAAATACTGCTTATTCTTCTCTTCTAACATGTGATGTATTCTGATGTTATCTATTCTATTTCATTTATAAAAAGCTGACCACTCTCCATAAGTTAATACTGTTATTGTTTAGTCACTAAGTTGTGTCCAACTCTTTGTAAATCCATGTAGTGTAGCCCTCCAGTCTTCTCTGTCCATGGGATTTCCCAGGCAAGAAAACTGGAGTGGGTTGCTATTTCCTTCTCCGGGGGATCTTCCTGACCCAGGGATCAAACCCGCGTGTCCTGAAGCAGCAGATGGATTCTTTACCCACTTAGCCTCCTGGAAAGCCCAAGTCGATATTACAATCCACATATATGCAGGATCTTACATTTTGAAATTTGTTTCACTAAAAGATAGTGAAAGAGAGTGGAGGACTCTAACATCACAGCACTTCAGTTACACCACAACAGACAACCCTGGGACAGCAGTAACTTCACCTTTTTAGGTCACAAACTTTCTGGGATTCTTTCTGGTTTAACTTGCCGAAATTTTTATGTATGGCACTTATGTAGAAAGTGAAAGTTGCTCAGTTGTGTCCGACCTTTTGCAACCCCATGGACTTACAGTCCATGGAATTCCCTAGGCCAGAATACTGGAGTGGGTAGCCTTTCCCTTCTCCAGGGGATCTCCCCAACCCAGAGATCGAACCCAGGTCTCCCACATTGTAGGCGGTATCTTTACCAACTGAGCCACAAGAGAAGCTGAACCTAAATTCACATGCTGAGACTTTCCCCCAAATTCCTTTGTTGATTCAGAGTTGGGATGGAAGGTATGGAGGAAGTCCACTTTCTTTTAGTACTAAACACAGTTTTGGGTGACTCCTAAATCAGAACGGTGAGGTTTTTGTTGTTGTTGTTGTTTTTCTATTGCAGGTAACAAAATCCTTCCTCTATCCAAATACAAAGGAAATTACTGGTTCAAATAGTAGACTAGTCTAGAAGCTATAGATTTTAGCACAGATGGACACTGTCTTCCCTCATCTCTGGGTTCTACTTCTCTCAGCTATTATTTTGTCCTGTTATAGATAGGATTGCTCCTTGAAACTAGAGAAGATATTTATCAGCACCTCTAGACTTAAATTCTTCCAGCCTAACAATCCAAAGGAAAGAGGGCACCTCTTTCCTGACTGTTTAAGCAAAAGTTCTAGACTTCTCATCAGCCCAGCTTGGGAGGTCACATGCCCATTCTTGAACCCAATATTGTGACCAGGTATATGGATTGTTCCAAATGGTCACGTCTGGACCACGTGTCTACCCCCAGGGCATAGTGATGGTCTCAGAACAAGCAAACTACGTGAACTTGAGAATCTCACAAAGGAAAATGAATGGGCCGTATCCAGAAGTCAGAGACACGAATTTCAAGTAGATGATGAAAAAAAAGGTTGTTACTGACCTCTGTCCAGATATAACTCCAGTCTCTGCTTCCTATTCAGTCTTAAAGTACAGAGACAAAGCTGGCATTCTATCACTCCACTTGAAGAGTACTTTTCTCATCAAGAGAAATCCTGACATTTTCTCTCTCCAATCACTTTGAGAAGTTAGAAGCTGTGGCAAGGGATTCTCTTAGCTTTCAAATGGAAAAACTTAATGTGCCATGAACTTCTGGTCATAAACTAAGAAGTAAAAACTCTCTTTGGGCCTTTTAGAAATCAGCTCTCCAACTTTATGTCCATGGTTTGTAATGTCGTAATTACCTCCCTGGTTGTACAGCAGCTGCCTTTGCAAACAAAGTTGAAACCTGCAGGTCACCTTGGATTAACCAATGTATTGTGTGCACAACTGCCAGGGCCCTGAATATGTGCTCTGTCTTGAACAGAAAAGCGCATGAAAAGGGAAAACACACAGGCACACAAAACAACTTTGGCTAAATCTGACAAACAGGAAGAAAGCATATTGGAGAAAGATGGCTTGGGTATGATTATTTTCCTGCATTTTGCTAAACACCATTTATCTTCTGGGAAGCAGTACAAACAGAGCTGTGGCTTTCAGACTGTGCAAATATTATTGCTATGCATGTGAAGAGATTAACTCACTGAAACATAGAAAAACACAGACTCTAAGGAGTAGTATAGATTTTTTCTTTTGACTTGTGCCTTTCTCTTGTCAGATTATCACGGCCAGCATTTTGGTTTTTCGTTTGCTTGCTTTTTTGGGGTGTTTGTTCCTTGCTTTAGTTTGGGGTTTTTCTTTCTTCTTTTTTTTTCAAATGATTTCTCACAGAATAGTTCAAATCAAACTGAGAAAATGCACCCTTACTGTGATGTAGGCTCATTTATCACCTTCAAGAAATTGACAGCTTTTCTTCGATAACACTCTTTTGCCTCGGGTTTAAGATGCAAAATACAATAGTTATTACTTTATAGGTATCCCATCAGGAATAAAGAAACTGGTGTTTTACCCACTGCCTAGAATATTGTCCCTTCCTTTTTCCTCGGCTCTTTCTTTTTTCATTTTCATATCTTTGCTTAAATGTCAGGACTTAGTTTCTTAAAAATTAAACATACTCCAAAGTAAACAAAATTACCACAACAACTGAGCAATTCTATTTCTAGGCATGTGCCCAAGAGAAGTGAAAACATCGGCACAAAACCTTGTGTATGATTGTTCATAGCGACATTATTCTTAAGATCCCCAAACTGGGAAATATCGAAAGATTTGTCAACTGGCAAATGGATAAACAAAATGTGATATATCCACAGATCAAAATATTATTTAGCTGCAAAAAGTACTGGTGTATGCTACAACACTGATTAACCTAAAAACCTTTATGCTAAATGAAAGCAGTCAATACAAAAGATCACATATTGTGGGATCTCCCCTTGTATGAAATGTCCAGGAAAAAGCAAGTCTGTAGGAAGTACTCAAAAGGTTGCTTGTGACTAGAGATAGAAATAGAAATTAACTGTACATGGGAATGAGGGACTTTATAGGGGTGATGAGAATGTTCTAAATTATAAATATAAATTATATTTTGATGACAGTTATACAACTCAGTCAATTGAATGAAAATCACTGAATTGTACAACAAAAAAATTTTAATAATAATAAAGCCAGGCCTTTTTTAGCCTGAGATTAAATAAAATGCCCTTGCTGTACCTTCCCTTGGCTCCTGCTTTAGATAGCCTCATTCCATTTGAAAGTACCTGGATTTGGTCTCAGATACACATGGATTCTATTCTCAACTGTGCTATTTACTGGCTTGATCTTGCCCTCCTTAAGAGTTCAGGGTGCAGGTCTGTTTGTATTGAATTATTTGTCATAGCATCAGAATGTTTTTGTGTTTGTGTCCTTTTACTTAACTAGACCATGCACTTGGGGCCTGTTCTTCTGTCTCTCTTGTACTATGCCCGGTGACACAGATGACATCTCTGGGCAGAGCAGTGTGGTGGGTAAAACCTCTGCAACCAGGGTGCTTGCATTTAATGACCCACTCTCTAGCTGTGTGACCGTGGCCAAAGTATTTAACCGCACTGATTCACCATTCTTAAATGTTTTGTGTGTGTGTGTGAGTTATTAAGGTCTTCTGAAAATTAAATGAGATGATACAAATTACATGAGGTGAAGCATGCTGATACATATACAGTGATCAGAACAGTGCCTGAGGGCCCATCAGAAGCGCTACATGCTAGGTATAATCTGTATACTCCATATCTGGACAGATACAAATAACACACGTCTGCTTGGCTTTTCACTTCCCAGGAGTGTTTGGATCCACTCTCGAAATGCATCACCACCAACCAGCCTTGGTAACACTCTTCAACAGAAAACGCTCACCTAGACCTCTGAACAGCCTGGGGGTTTATGGTTCTCCTTTAATCCTCTGCCTCAGTTTCTCATCAAAGTAGGTTGTCTTTTAGTAAAAACTTAACAAATGTTTTTGTACTTGAATTTTGTACTAGCAAATTCCATTAATTCAAAGAATTGTGCACTTAGCATAGTTATTGAATGCTCACTGAGTACTGGAATTCTAGGAGGTAGAGACTAAAATACTTGTCCTTGAGAAGTTTGAGATCAGCATCAGAGATTCCCAAACTCCCTGGGTATCAGTGACCTCCAGAAACAGTAGGTGATAAGGTGTGGCAGGAGGAAGGAAGGATTAAAAATCACTCCTCTACCCCATCACCTCCAGAAAGTTACATCTAACTAAAACAACTTTTTTAAGTAATGTAATATCTGCAGAAAACCACCTTTAGAAAACTTTGCTATTTTAATTGATCTGTAACATGCAATCAATGTAAACATAACATGTTTGCTATGCAAACACAGTCTCAGGTAAGTACCCTATGAGACTGTTCCTCAAAACGAACTTCTGACATACTCCTATGTTGAAATTTTGGAATTGTCATGAAAGTATTAAGTTTTGTTTGCTCATTTACTTATTTAAACCAGTATTCTGGTGGATTTAAAAAATACAGATCCACTGGACTTTCTGACTCAGAATCTCTAGAGGTAGAACCCAGGCATCTGTTCTGTTAACTGTCCCCAGGGTCCAGTTAACAGATCTGTGTTGGGGAACCACTGCTCACAGGTAGCAGAAAGGGAAGATGGGTTACACTAAAGACAGGGAGACCAGTGAGGAGGTAAGAAGTGAGGAAAAGATGAGCAAGGCAAGAAGGATGTGGGGGGCTTAGCCCCTCAAGATGTGCATGTCCTCATCCCTCACCTGACATGGCAAAAAGGACTTTGTAGATGTGATTAGAGACCTTGAGAGAGGGAGGTTATCTGGGTGAGCTCTTAGTGTTATCACAGTATCCTTGTAAGAGGGAAGGAGAGGGAGATTCAGCTGTAGAAGAGGAAGAAGTCTTTGGCAGGGAGAGGAAAACTGTTGTTCTTGGAGGAAGCAGCCATTAGGCTTGAACAACGCTGTGTTAATCCACATACAATTTACAGTTGGGCCTCCATGTCTGTGATTCTTCTGCAGCCATAGATTCAACCAACAGAGGACCATGTACTGCTATATTATTTACCATTGAGAAATATCCCCATATAAGTAGAAACATGTGGTTCAAACCTGTGTTGTTCAAGGGTCAACTGTACAGAAATATATAGGAATGAAACCATTAAGAGCTGGCAATTGTTAGATTATACAAGGTTTAAAAACAGAGTGAGAAAGAAGAATCAAAAATGAGTCAAGATTTCTAATGGTTGATGGATGAATTGATTCCTGACCACCCTCAAAAACAAACAAACAAACAACCCAAAAAACCAAAAAGGAGGTTATAAAAAAAATAGAAAGATTTGTATGGGCTTTTACTCAGGGAAGGTACAGGTGAAGATGGCCAACAGATAGTTGGATATACAGGTTTAAGATTTGGGTTCTATCATCTGCAAAAGGGAAAGCTGAAATATAATCCATGTCTGCTGATTGCGGGGACTAAAGGAGACAGTGTATGTCGAAGTCTCGTGTGTGAAGGTACTCAACACATCAGAGGAAATACCTCCACCACAGCATAGTTCCATGATCTGGGGTCTGTTTCCAGGCAAAGGAGGCTATGAGACTTTGTCCCTTATCCCACCCTCACCCCATTAGTCTATTTGGCAGAATGCAAAATGCTAACTGGAGTGGTCATTAAAATAGCCATGAACATCAGCTAAGGTTTAAGTGCCTGGTGAAAGGTGCCTCTGTTGACCCCAGAGGAAGATGCAGGCTAATGCAGCCAGTCAATATTTCTTAACTGAGTAAAGCTTCATTAATTGGGACACAGAATGGCTCAACTCTTAACAGAGTTTATGTTTTCCCCCTTTTTAAAGAAAAGGGAAGCAAAATGAAGAGTTTAACAAGATTTCCAGAGGGAATATTTAAACACCTTACAAAAGCAAACTGCTTTTAATCACCTTCGAACACTTGAGAAGCACCATTGGCTGTCCAGCTGATTTCTGAATGGCAAATCATTTCTAATTCTTTATTAAGCAAGTGCTCGAGGGAAGATGAAGGAATAATTTTATAACCTGGTTCTATTTCTTGGAAATAATGAAGCTGTTTCCTTTAAAATACGTCACCATTCTGACCTCCACTCATTCTAACTGGCTTTCGTCTAACAAGGAGTAGGGGCGTCCCTGGTGGCTCAAATGGTAAACAATCTGCAGTGTAGGAGATGTGGGCTTGATCCCTGGGTTGGGAAGATTCTCTGGAGAAGATTTAGTGAAAGCTATGGTTTTTCCAGTAGTCATGTACAGATGTGAGAATTGGACCATAAAGAAGGCTGGGAGTGAAGAATTAATGCTTTCGAGGTTTGGTGTTGGAGAAGACTCTTGAGAGTCCCTTGGACTGCAAGGAGACCAAACCAATCAATCCTAAAGGAAATCAACCCTGAATATTCATTGAAAGGACTGATGCTGAAGCTGAACTTCTAATACTTTGGCCACCTGATGCGAAGAGCTGTCTCATTTGAAAAGACCCTGATGCTGGGAAAGAGTGAAGGCAGGAGGAGAAGGGGATGACAGAGGATGAGATGGTTGGATGGCATCATTGATTCAGTGGACATGAGTTTGTGCATACTCCGGGAGATGTTGAAGGAAAGGGAGGCCTGGTATGCTGTAGTCCATGGGGTCACAAAGAGTCGAACACGACTGAGTGACTGAACAACAAAAACAAGGAGTGAGATAAATGAGGGTTTCATAGATCTTCTCCAGAGCTCTTTCTCCACCACCTGTCTTAGCCATGTATTTTGGGGTTTCTGGACTCAATTCCAGTGTATGAGTGTGTGTATAGGGGTGGGGCTCCTTCCCATATCAGCAAGCAAGTCTCAGGACACCAGGTGGCGTCCTATGATTCAACTCAGTTCTGTCACTGCACACCCAGGGATAGTGTCAGGTTTCAGAGTCAGGGTTCAGTCCCACAGGAGTGCCCACATCTGCTCCCTGCTGTCCCACTTCAGTTATCTCCTGTGCTTGTGACCACCTGGCTAGAGACTGGAGGTTCTGATGATTCTCTCTAATTCATGATGCCAAATGCAAGTCCAGATTATCACCTGTGCATCTGACCAACCAGCTATAGACTGAAGGTTCCCACAGCCTCCTTCCTTAAATTGCTAGAGCAGCTTTCAGAACTCAAAAACATTTATTTACTAGGTTACTGGTTTATTGTAAAAGGATTTAACTCAGGAATAGTGAGATGGAAGTCAATAGCCAAAAACTGAAAAAATTCAATTAAAAAAGAGGTTCGGTTTAGTTCAGTTGCTCAGTCATGTCCAACTCTTTGCGACCCCATGAACTGCAGCACGCCAGGCCTCCCTGTCCATCACCAACTCCTGGAGTTCATCCAAACTCAAGTCCATTGAGTCGGTGATGCCATCCAGCCATCTCATCCTCTGTTGTCCCCTTCTCCTCCTGACCTCAATCTTTCCCAGCATCAGGGTATTTTCCAATGAGTCAGCTCTTAGCACCAGATGGCCAAAGTATTGGAGTTTCAGCTTTAGCATCAGTCGTTCCAGTGAACACCCAGGACTGATCTCCTTTAGAATGGACTGATTGAATCTCCTTGCAGTCCAAGGGACTCTCAAGAGTCTTCTCCAACACCACAGTTCAAAAGCATCAATTCTTCAGTGCTCAGCTTTCTTTACAGTCCAACTCTCATCTCCATACATGACTACTGGAAAAACCATAGCCTTGACTA